>NC_039250.1:14284032-14594032 GCF_003368295.1 Carassius auratus | reverse complement strand
AGCTTGTTTCACTGTCTAAAAAATAAAAGTAGTCAGTTGTCACTTTTTTCTCACAATTCTGAGATATAACTCAGAAAAAAGTAATTTTTTAGTTGTTAACACACAAATATGAGTTTATAATTTGCAGTTGCAAGATATAAAATTGCAATTCTGAGAAAGAAATATCTGAATCGTTGGATTAGATTACCAAATGTTTTATTTCTTGGTGAAAAAAATACTGAATGGTGAGATAAACTAGACATTTAGAGATGTAAGCTTTGAATTGCGAGAAGAATAACATTTCTAAAGAATAAACAGTTTGATTATTTGCTAACCGATATGATAGCATTTAATAATTTATAAATTTTAAAGCATGTCTTGTCTGCAGTGAAACATTTTTAGTTGAGGGGTTGCTTCAAGTGGCATGTTTGCCTTGAAGAGCTCCTCCACCTGTTTCGATGAAGCAGGTTTGTGTTCATTGTGCCTCCCACTGAGACGGCATCTGTTGATTTGTCTGGAGGCTCCTTACAGCACACATAGAAATGAGGGCACACTCTTGTTGTTTAGGCACCCATTGACCTCCTGCCCTCTCTGATCCATCTCCTCCATCTCAGCCAGATTTAAGAAGGAAATAGTTCATGCAAAAATGAATATTCAGTAATTACTAGTCTTTTAAAACCTACATGTACAAGCACTGAACATATACCAATACACTGAATCGTTTGCATTAGATTTTCTATGTTTAGTCCCTACTGACATGAATTTAATCTGTGTCTATATCCCCCTCTCTCTGTGTTTCTCTGTCAGTTCGTTGGCCATGTCTAAGGTTGCAGTAAAGAAGCTGCACTGGCGCTCTAAAGTGCAGGAGACCTTCGTACCGCTAGTGGGCAGCTCTGGAGATTTGGGAATTGCCATCGGAGGCGGGGCAGATTATGGAGAGTTCCCATTCGTCACCGCGGCACCAGGGGGAGGGATCACAGTTGGCGATGTCATCTTAGAAATTGGTGGAACTCCTGTTTTGGGCCTGACTTTAGGAGATGTGCGTGGGCTCTTAAACTCCTGCCCCCATCCAATCCGCATCAAGACAGTGTCTCCAGGTAATGTTGGGACCATACAGTCTGAAAGGTCTGGGCTGAACATGATTTTTGTTCTCTCTCTCTCTCTCTATATATATATATATACAGTACAGACCAACAGTTTAGACACACCTTCTCATTCAAAGAGTTTTCTTTATTTTCATGACTATGAAAATTGTAAATTCACACTGAAGGCATCAAAACTATGAATTAACACAATGTGGAATTATATATGGAATTATATACATGACAAAAAAGTGTAAAACCACTGAAAATATGTCATATTCCATATATATATATATATATATATATATGGTGTTTCTTATCGCCGTTAGTGATCCTTGTTAATATCTAGATCAAAAGTGACTACTAATTTTTGTACATCAAATTAAACCATCTAGTTAACAAAGCTAAACAGCGTTGCCCTCTGTGTAATAAGTTACAGAAACTGTTAAACGCACAAACTTAACTAATAAAATACACTTACCGGTTGTGGTCCATAAACAACGCCTTCTCCAGACAAAGAGGAAACTGCTCCATCTTTCAAGAATAATATTTGTGCGAATCCGGCATTAAACTGATTGAGATTGAGGAAGCTGTCCTCAGCAAAATGTGCTGCACATAGTTTTACATGTGGATTATAATATTTTATGGAACCGAGTTAAACATAAATTGTAACAATTAATCTCCAAGTACAGCATCCCTGGGAAGCCCAAAAAAAAGATGATTGGACTCAGAGATGAAAATAACAGCGTTTCGACGACATGGCGACAAACACAAACAGCTCTTCCTTCTTCTCCGTCGGAGCGCAACAAGACCACGCCCCCTTTTTGTGAATTCATGTGGGCGGAGGTTAGTCAAAAAACTGTTTTAGTGACGTTATTACTGCAGGAACTAGAGGGATGTAGTCTAAACGGGTCATTTTTTGTAGGCGAATTAAATAAAATATCTCGCTTGGCATTGAACTTTGAGCTTGAGAATTTTACAGATTTATTGATGTCGCATGGGTTGTATGTCACCCGTAGGTGGCGCTGATATTTATCACAAGGTGTCATGGCATGATGTTTTTTTTGTCAACCAGTTTGTCACACCTGACCATGACCTCCTCCGTCCTCTATTAGATTGATGAGCAACCTGAGTCCTCTGCATCCCCCTCTCCCCTCTCTCTCTCTCTCTCTCTCTCTCTCTCTCTCTCCTCTCTCTCTCTCTCTCTCTCTCTCTGTCTCTGCTGTTCTCACACCTCTAACACCTCCAACTATTAACTGCAGAGTATTAAATTGAGCTTCGTCAGTAATGTTATAATTCACTGTCATATGTTGCATTAGGTGATGAGAATATCTCATAGACCTAGAAACACAGACTTACACATACTGCTCTGTTATTAATATCCTCCTTTGATCTGCCTGTGTATCCTATATAAATGCAGTGGCCACAGAAAAGAGGAGCTTTGTGCTAATTCTGGCACTTCTATTTTAAAAAAAGATCAATATGTACTGTCCCTGCTGAAATACATCCAAGTCTTTTTAAAAGCAACTCTGTCTTTCAAACAGTGGAATTGATCATAGTGAACGCCTGAGGATTTGCTTCATTTAGTCCTCTTTCATTTCCAGTATTTCATTTTGTTTTTGCACATCTGCAATTTATTGGATTGCTATACTGGATGATAAATGAATAAACTTAATGTTATATTTGAAGAAGAAATTTTGAGTGATTTGGCACCATGATGTGTGATGTGTTCTGGGATGCGTTCCCCCAAAAGCAAGTTTGTGTGCTTGCAAGTTCTTGTGTTAACAGTAGAGTTCAATGTAATTTACGAACCTAGTTAGCTAACGATGATTTTGGGAAATGTATCCCTCGTTGCCAGATAAATGCAATATGGCTGCTGAGCTGTTCTGAGTGGCATTTAATGTGTTTTTACAGTCGAACAGTATTTTTGTAGGTTGATTTAAGCTTTCTAGTGTTTTTGATAAGTTGCTATGTGGTTTCCACTGTATTCTTGATGGCTTCTATGGTGTTTTAGATAAGATGATTAATGTGTTGCTGTGTGGTTGCTAGGATATGGTTTGTTTTGGTTTTTCAAGGCTGTTCTAAAAGGTTGCCAGGTCATTGTTGCTGAGGTGTGTATATATATATATATATATATATATATATATATATATATATATATATATATATATATATATATGTGTGTGTGTGTGTGTGTGTATAATTTATTTATTTATTTATTTTAATGTAATTTTTTAATGAAATCTTAGAGCTTTATGGCCAACACAACTAACACATTCAAGGCCAAAAAAGATAGTAAGGACATTGTTACAATAGTCCATGTCCATCAGTGGTTCAACCATAATTTTATGAAGCTACGAGAATGCTTTTTGTGTGAAAAAAAAACACTTACATTTTAATGACATGTCTGTTGCGTTGCTGTCTATGCATGATCAAAAAGTTCTCGGATCTCATTAAAAATATCTTAATTTGTGTCCGGAAGATGAGCGAAGGTCAGTTTTCATTTTTGGGTGAACTATCCCTCTAATGTTTTTTATGCAGTTAGGGGTTGCTAGTGTGTTGTGGGTTGTTGCCAGATCATTGCTATGTGGTTACTAAGGTGTTCTGAATAGTGTTTGGTGCATTGCTATGTGATTGTTGTATTTTTTGCTTTTTGTATGTTCCAGCAGTCAGAAATCCTCTTAACGTTTAGAAAAGTAACAAGCTACATGATTTGAGGTACCATTCATGTTCATAACACAAACGATGCAGGACTAGTTACGTGTTGATGTAATTAGTACAGATCCCTGACTGAATGCAGTCCACACTAATTTGGCTGAATGAAGTAGACGGAGTTCAGAGAGAGCAGCAGGCCAGCAGTCGCGTCCTCCTGTAATAACCTAGCGGTCATACCTATATGCTGCGTGTGCGTGTGTCTGCGCTCATGTGGTTTCAGGGCTTATGTTCCTTTATGAGAACTGTGAGCTGTGTTTTATTGCTAAGAGAGGTGGGGTGGGGGTGGGTCTGTCATTTTGATGGGTTTGAGAGGCACTCTGTTCATCTATAACAGCCAAGTGGCCTGTCATCAGAGACCATAAACCACAGCAGATGAAATAAAGAGATCAGCCATGTTGAGTGGAGCACTGGGCAGCCATGCCAAGACTGTGTGTGTGACATTTTTCACTTTAATCCAAGGCTGTGTATGTGTGTGGGAGAATGTCTCTGTAAGGCACACACTTGATTATAACCTGAATGTGTTTCTACCTAGCGCAATACGCCATTATACTGACCATAAACGTGTGAATTCATTGTAGTCTTCGATAGCATTTCTTTGCAGTTCTAGCCAGAAGGCAGAACAACCCTGGCTTCATTTGATTGATTAGAAACACCTCTAATATCTACAAAGGTTAATCAATACTGCCTCCTGGGACTGGGCAGAATGTATCTCTGTGTGTGTTTATTTTCGCAAGCTCTTCAGTTTTTTTGAATTGCAGATTTCGAGTTGGGTAAGCACATTGTCTCATTTGTAAATGTTAATGTATGGGATATTCTTACTGTATGTGTTAAGTCAGAATGTCTCTTTTTGGTCACTTGTCAAACTTTCACTTTCTAATTCTTTTCCTGTCCTTTTCCCAGGCTCAACTCTATGCAAGGATCTAAGGTTATACCTGAGCAAATGTTTCACACCAGGTTCAACGGACAGTCAACTCCAGCAGGTGATCCGAGAAAACCTCTACTTGAGAGCTGTGCCCTGTGAGTACCCCCAAAAATACTGTTCAGAAGTTGCCCTTTCGAAGCTTGAAAAGAGTGATCTAACTCATGTTTAGCTTTAATTCAGGTTTACTAGCATTGCTGAAAGTGACACTCAAACACTCTTCTGTCATTGGTCAGACAAACAGTAGCCCCGCCCCAAACTCTCATGATCTGTTGCTGTGTCTGAATGCTTAAGACAAATAAAAATGAAATACTATTTGTATGATTCATATAGAACTATTTAGAAAATGTTTATATGGTAAGAATTTAAGTAAGATTTAAGGTAAGATTAATGGGGATAGAAGGATTTGAAGAAATTGTATAGTATTTTATGTTGAGAGTCTGAGACAAATCTGGGAATGGAAATCCAAAGCAAAAGTCTACATTTGCTTCATTTAATCTTATTGCATGGATTAATTTGTAATTATTCTTTTCTGTGGTTAAACACACATACACACACAAGTTTAAACAACCCAATAGACCACTAGAAAATGAAGAGCCTGTTATTTCATACAACAGTACTTGCATCTTGCACGCAGACTGATCAAGCTCAAGGTACTGCAGTTTTTCTGATGAAGTGTTAATTGGGGTGCGATCCATTTAATGGAAAGCAGGTGTTGACAGCTCCAACAGGTTTCGCTGCGACAAGAAAGGAAGGATGTGAGAGAACGAAAGAGAGATAGGGAAGGGAAAGGTGAAGATAATTACAAATAAACCATTTTTTTCCCCGTCATTTACATTGCATCCTCATCTTCAAATCCAGCAAGCTGTTATTTTCCCCAGTTTTTATACATTATGCAATCCTTTAATATGAGCAGTGGTGTTTTGAACGCACATCTTTGACGCTTTGTGTGAGAAAACCCTCTTAACATTTCCATGCTTTTCACTTTGCTTTTCACGCTCTTTTCTATCAGTCGTCTCTCTTTCACATCCTCTGTTCCGCTCAACTCCCTGTTGCTTCATTTTTTTCTCCGCCCTTTATCCTGAGCTTTAAAATCCTAATTATATTTTGAGTAATTTCTTTCCCATTTTAATCTTTGTGCAGCGATAAGACACAGATTTGGATTAACCTCCATCAAAATCATAAGCTTTTATTAAGTAGATGAAGTTCTGCTAGTTTTACAGCAGAATTATTACCAGAGACATACAAAGAGGGGGAAATCATAGGTGTATAAGTCATGCCTTTCAGTCAAAAGAGCCAGTCACTATTTTTGATCAAATATGCTTTCTTTAAATGCATGATAACTCTTGAAATTAAAGGTTTGTAGTGTGATTTGAGCTTAGGAAGCTATAAATCAATCTTTTCAGATTTTATTGCTGAGTTGAAATCTATAATTCAGGCAGAATTTTCAGAGATTTCTACTGTTTACATAGAAAGTAGTTGTCTGGAGTGTTACCGAGATGACTGCTGAGTGAACAGAATAGCCTTGAGGGGACTTTGAATTCATTGGGAAACTTTTGTGGCCACTTCAGGAACTTCCTGGTGAGGTTGACGCTCTGTTTTTCTCTCCCGCCGTTCCTCAGACGCTGTTTGAGAAGTTTTCAGTCAGTTTTCGTAGTTCACCCAGAGGACACGATGGCGTCTGGCTCTGCATATGTGTTTGAGCGTGTGTGGGAGTGTGTTTGAAATGTTGCGTCGACTTGAGTGGGGTAATCTCTGATTTATGGCGAAGTAGGTCATGTCGAGCTTGACGCTGCCCGCCGTGTGCCATTCTGCTTGCTGAGCGAGATGCACACACAAGAACACACAAACAGTAACTACAGGCATGCCTTTGAGCTTGTCTTTGGCTCTTCCAAAACTCACATAAGCTTCATTTGTGATACAGCAACACACTTTAGGATGCACACGTGCTGCTCTCACATGGACACCCTCAAACATTCATTATTCAAATACTTGCACGGAACAATGAACGCACGAAACACACTGTTCTCCTCTTCATCTCAGCCTGTTGAAGGAGGAAGGCCCCTAAAGCTAGGCACTTTGTCCTCACCTAAAAATGCTACAGTAAGTCCTGGAGAACAACAGACTGGAACGTTTGCAGATGTTTCAGCTACTGATGTGTGATAATAGTTTTAGAACCGTGCACTTTAATTTTCAGTCATCCATTGTGTTTGAACTTGCAGATAATACTCTATGTTGCAATAGCATGCGATATTTGGCCAATATTATAATTGGAGATGGTTTCTTTACCCCTCTTTGATGGTGTGTTTAAGATACTGTATCTGATTAAGACATTAAGACTGATTTCACAGCATAATTTGTCAGACTGACAGATTGCATTTGAAAAAGCTGATTCTATTATGATAGTGAACCGAGTTCAGATTAGGAATAATTATTACATGGCAGTCAAAGCTATAAAGGACACAGATTTGTTCAGAGGAAAGTGACCATGACGTCTGTTACAGCATGCAGAGAACTTGTTATCAAAGTCCCTTAAACAAGACCGCCCAGTGAGCAGCTGTCTTGCCACTGCTTCCTATTTCTGATTATTTTATTTTTTTGTGGTCTGTTTCCTCATACTTATGTCTTTTACACGGAGTGTTACTTTTTTGTTGCATCACACGATTACTCGTACATTTATGAATATCTATAGACTACACATAACTGCTTTGTAATCATGAGTGTTGGATAACATTACATTAAAATGACTGTTATATTGTTGTGCTAATCCTATTGTATGTATTATTATTATTATTATTATTATTTACATTTAGTAATTTAGCAACCCTTTTATCGAAAGCGATTTAGAAACACATAGCAATACTTTTATCACTCTGTCATTCGAAGTCCCATTGACACCAAGTATCAAATAAAATGTGAATCAATTTGTTACAATCAATCATTTCATTCTTTGGTGAAAATTCACATGCTTTTAAGGTAAAGTGTTATTTCTGCACCACTAACACAAAAATAATAGCAAGTTTCTCCACATCCTATGAAAAAGATTTCACACAGCCTTTAAATCATTAAAAAATAAAGATTTTTCTCACTTCAGTGCAGGTTATTTGATAATACAGATTTCATTCACAGTGATGTAGTGAATATATTTAGGTATAATGACTATCATAGAGGTGTATTGTTAGTAATAATAGCAGAGCTATTGTAATGCAGTGCTGCCTGGCAGGTGGTGTGTAAATTTATAGGAACATTTTCAATTTGTCAGCAGTTTCTTTTCATATCTTTTCACCATTTGTTACCATTTTTAGCTGTTTTTTGTATGTTTCTAAAACTTTGAGACCAGCTCTATCAGCTTTACTGACAGCTGAGTAACTTAGATGCTTGTATTATAAATTATTTTTTAATATCCTTGTTATCTAGCAGAATGTCCAAGCTGCAGTTTTCCATTGAACGGAAATGAGTGATGGCTTGTCCCCATGCACTTTTGTTGTAAGGAAAAATATGTTCACCCAAGAAAGAAAGTCATACAGGTTTGGAATGACATGAGTAAATGAGTAAATGAGTAAATGATAACCAAATTTGCATTTTTGGGTGAATTATTCCTTTAGTGTAGCATAGCTGTGTAGATCACCCAGCCTGACCCTGAAGGGGCTTTAGTTTGGCTATAAGCAGAGTGGACAGGAAAGCCTGCGAAGGCCTCTGGGTGTGAGCTCTAGTTTCATCTGACAGAGATGGAGAATAGCAGAGTAAACAGTCTGGATGCCTCCAGCTTGGTAGTCATACTTTACCTGTCCGATATATGCAGCAGTAATGTTGACGGTAATTGGGGCGACATGAATGCATAAACCATCACACCATGATCTAAGGTCAAAAATGAAATAAATAAATCAATGCAAATAGCCAGAATCAAAGCCTGACCTTGTATCTGCTGACAAAAATGAAAAATGTTAAATCCTTATGTTATATATTTGGTTTGTTGCATCTTATATTAAATACATCCTATGTGTATCAAATTGCCAACCAAAGGCTTTTTTCACTTAATCTGTCCTCCACTTCTCAGCTAATTTACCCTTAGTGCAAACAGCATATGATTTCTGTTTCCACATTGCATGAATATCATCGATCAGTATTTGCACTTAGTGTGAATATGATGCTATTTGTATCTCTTTACATATGGTGCACATGGTATCCAGCACTATATAGCGTCTTTTGAATAGCTGCTACCTAAATATGATTCATTCAATGCCAAAAAGTATTAAAATTGTGAGGTTCAATTGCCGTTTGGATGTTGCCAAAAAGTGTATTAGCATTTTAGCAAAATATCACAAGCAAAAGGGCCATTGTTCATTATCACACAGCTATTTCTTTTGATCAGTGTGACAAATTGTGTGACTAACTCAAACCTGTTGTGAAATCTGATGGTGGAAGTGTATACCCATAAGAATTTCCCAATTGCATGGATTGCCATTGAAATGACTGGATTTTGGTGCATGAGAATTTTCTTAACAACTTTAAACATGACAGCAGCTTTATAGAGCAAGGCAACATACTAAGAGCACAAGTGTGTGTCTAGTCAAATGACTGCAGTATAATGACTGTATTAGACAGTGTATGACTGTATCAGAGCATTATTATATAAGGTCTGTCTCATATAGCTGTAGGCAGGAGGACAGTGTGCAAATATGTTGCATGCATGCATTCAAAATACCGTTTATATAGCAGACTTCTGAAATCCGCAAGGAAGCATCTTAATTTCATATTTATATTTTATTTTATTTTGAATTTAATTCACTTTTTGATTGCATTTTCTGGCTTGATTGGATTGTGTATTGCTGCTTATCCCATTCCTCATTTCAAGTTTATAAAGAGGTCAGCAGTATGCATACAAGCAGGTTTTAATATCAAGTTTTAGTGGAGTAAATTCACTCTCACTGCATGTCCATTCGATTCCCACCACAACAGATGATATTGTTTTTAGGATGTATGTTCAGAAGTCATTTTGTATTGATTCCACACGAGGGCATATTAGAATAAAACAAATATAGCTGCTGTTCAGTTAAACCAAAGCCACTGAACAACAGTCATCGACTGGGCCAGCGGGCTGAGAGAGAGTTCACATGGTCCACCGCTAAAGAGGAGCGCAGGACACGAAGGATTAAACCGCTTAAAGGAATTAAGAAACGGTCGGCCGTCTATCAATTATTCATGCAATAGAATCAAATTAAATGGCTTTTATAATGGGTAAGTACAGAGGGGTATCTTTAGAGAATAGATTGCATGCTGCACAGATTTCTCTGCTTTTGTATGACAATCAGTGAACTTTCCAAATCAGCTGGTTTGATTGCATTTTGAAAACTATAAATTACTTTTAAAACTCTTTTATATATCACGATACATGAAGGATTGATTGAAGTTGCATCATTGTCCCTTTGGCATCATGTGTTTGTCATTAGTTTGTTTCGTGTGTGTGTGCCTTGAGGATAGTTTGTGGGTCTCCACCACAGTGGAAATAAGCTGTATCAGCATGCCCGGCTGAATAGCCCTGTACTAATGTAGAAGGAAGACTTCTGCTGAGTGTGAACTGAAGTGTCACTCTTGCTCTTGTCTAGCTGTAGGTCTCTCCATCTGTCATGAAGGACCTTGGGTAGGCTGAGGTCACCGTGAGGTTATTAATAGAAGGTCACCATCGTGACACAATGGGTCAGAAACTTGACAAACAATTAACGAGCTCATTATTAATTCATGGAGGGAGAGAGGCGTAATGTGTTCTCGATGTCTCTGATGTGTGCTTCAATCACTTAGCTGGAGCTCTGAGAGAATAATTCACACTGAGCTAGTCTGGTGTCTGTGAGGAAGTATCACTGAAATCCTCTCCAGCCTTTGGGAATCTGCTGATATTTGTAGACTTGTAAAAGAGTGGGAGATCTATAGAAGAATATTTTAGCATATTTGTAATAGTAGCAAGCGGTTGCCAATAACTATATTTCCATTCCATTACTACTTTATATTTATATATACAAATTTAATGTATATACAGTATATATAGCTCCTGTTCAGTACCCTTCAGTTTTTTTCATGTAAATTTGCACTTTTTTGTAAGTATTTAGAGTTTTTCTTTCAGTGTTTACATTCACATTTCTGCCTCAATGTAAAATATAAAGATAATTGGGAGAAAATGTGAAAAAAAAAATTTTTTCTTGCAAGCTGGAAATAAAGATGCTGATTATGAAATGTCAGCTTTACGTTATGATAAACAAAGTTATGACATATGAAGTCACAATTAACTGTTAGATAAAAAGACAAGATTATTAAAAATAGCCACAGATTTGGAGATATGACGATTTGGTATACATAAGCACAATTGTTAAAATACATAGTTACACATTTAAAGATACAAAGAAATCATTGAGCGATTAAAAAGGCACAATTTTGAGATATTAAGGTCCAGTTGATAAAAATAATTTCATTGGTGAGATATAAAGAGATGTACAGCAAAGGTTACTATTTATATATAAAAGCTATGTATAGGATCTTTATATATAAGATAAAATTGTGATATATAAATGTCCATTTGGGAGGAATACTTGGATTTGTTAGATATATCACAGTTATGGGAAATAATAATGATAATGGTTAGTATTTGTAAATTTGTAAGAACACTTGAATTTTACTTTTTGAGATATTAAGTCAAATTTATGGTAAAGTGCAAATACAATTGTGCTAACAGCAGTACTGGGAGAAATAAGGCCACAATTTTATTTTATTATTTTATTATATATATTTATTTTTATTTATTTTTATTTAATTTATTTTTATATTTTATTATTTTATTATATATATTTATTTTATTATATATATATTTATTTTTTTTTTTTTTACAGGGCTTCCTAAAATGCGCACACACACACACACATTCACACACACACACGCACACACACACACACACACACAACTGTTAAATAGCAATCAAATTACTTCCATATCTTGTGGAAATTTAAATCAAATGTATACGTTTACCATGAAGACACTGACAATGTTTATTAAAGAATTTGTCCTCTTAACATTGGCCTACTCAATTGCATTTGCTCTTCTTTCTGGCATATGTTTGTACACTGAACTCTGTTTGGTTGTTTCTTTCGCACATCTATTAACCCTCTATCCATCTCGTTACGTGTCCACTGGCATGGAAGAAACCCGCTCAATACAGTCCAAACCACCAGCAGCCTGCCACTGCAAAACACACAACAGTGTGCTTGTCTCCACGATGATCTATGATAACGTCAATAAAGTCATCGTGTCTATTACTGATTATTAAACCAACACACAGTTGCGCATACATCACAACACACAGTTTGCAACTGCACAACTCGTGATACGTAGAGACCTTTCCAGTGTTCACAGCAGTATCCTGGCCCAGAATCCTCTCACTGCGTGTGCATTAGGCATTGCTTAATTTTGTACACACACATATGCTCCCACACACACCCTTGAGGCCAGCCTTAAATTAGACAGACGATGCATTCTCGCTCTCCTCGCTCCGAGTGTCCTCTCGTCTCGCTGTGATTGACGTGTGGTGGGTGTGGCGGTAAGTAATTCAGTCTAATCATTCCAGCAGGCCCCTGGCTGTGTGAGCTGCGGGTGAATACATCAATACACACAAACAAGCACACTGCAGAGTGCAGGACCTCCGAGCCAAGCACTGGGACTAATGTTCATGTTGTGATGTACTGGGGGATTTCGCTTATCAGACTCTTAATTAGAGATATTGAGGCAGAAAGGAGGTAGGATCTGTGTGTGCGGTAGAGGGGCGATAAAGAATTTGTGATTGATGTTGTGTCAGTGTGGAGCCGTTCAAAGCCTGCGGAGAGAGGGAGGGCCGTGTCAGATTTTCGAGGCTGGATCGCTGTAATTGGTCTGGGCTGTTCATAGCCCTGTTAACTTGTCAGTCAGGGCTGGATGGAGAGGGGATAAGATGCCATCTTAATCTGAGAGCGCACACACACACATTGAGCTGAAGGCTGCAGTGCGGGTCAGCGATCTGTCAATAGTTCTGTAAGTTATTTGGGCTTGCTGTATTTAATGCATCCCTTGCTTTTTGATGCCACCCTCAGGTACGACTAGACAGCCCCGAGACGGCGAGATCACGGGAGTCGACTATAACTTTGTCTCCGTTGAAGAGTTCTTCTCGCTGGAGGAGTCGGGGGCGCTGTTGGAGAGCGGGAAGTTCAAAGGTCAGCCCGCATGATCCCATACTTGATTAATTTTTGAATATGAATTGCAGTGCATATGAAATGCTTCCTCGTTTTAATGTTCTTTAGATGCTTTTTAAGGTTGTGCATTACATCTATGACACTTTTTTTTCATCCAGTGTTGATCTATTGATTGGCAGTTCTAAGAGCTCCATTTTCACACATTAACATGCATCAACACAACTGTTGTGTTGGCAATACTTGTCTAGCCATCAGCTCAAAGTTAAAAGGGATCATTCACCCCAAAATCATCAATTTATTTTGATTCCCACACCAGCCACTTTTCAAGTGCCTGTTCTGGTCATTATAGTTTGACAGTGCTCATCATAGACTTATTGTTGTAAATAGAAAACTGAATTTCTAGGGTTATTGTGAGACCAGAATCATAACCGATAATAAGAAAATATAATGATATGAGGCTTTAAGTCTACTAGTGAAAATGCTTCAGTTTTGCATTTGTCTTTAGCGAATCCTGACAGTACTTGAGCAGAATGAGCAGAATGTCTTTTTATTGGTATTTTAATATCTTAATATATTAATATGGTTGAAGGATCAAGCAGCTCAACCTGACTGATGTATTGTTATATGGCACTAATATCTAAAATACAGTCATGAGTCAAAATCAAACCGAACACAGAATAAGCTGAACTATGAGTAAGAACACTGTAAAAAAGGAGTATAATTTTAACAATAAGAATTTTATTAAAATGCAATGGTAAAGGTTGCTACAGGTTATTCTGTATGTGTTTATCTTTTTATGTTTTTTGTTTTTTTTACAGGATTATTCTAGAAACCACAGCTGCCAGGATTTTTTCGTAAAAACAACAGATTTTATTTTTACAGTGTATTATTTCGCTTTAGTTTATCGCATTTTGTCTAGTCAGCTGTAGCCTTTAAGTAACTGATCTTTTTTTTAAATTGTAAATTGGAGAAATGCGATCAGGTTTTTACTTTGAGCCACACAAAGTCAGTTTATACTAAACAGAAAAGCTCATAAAATAGTCATTTCCGTGCAAATGTATCGCAATTCAGTGTTCACTGTGGGACTGGAAGCTCATTCGTCTTTCAGCATCATTACTGCTGGCTCTGTGACACGTGTGCCTTTAGCATGTGAGTTATGGCTCTCAGGGGCAGGATCACCTACCTCGCCTGATTAAACAAGTAAAATGTATTAGCATAAAAAATGCAGCCGCATTTACAAAATGCCATAAACGCCATTCTCACCTTGCCAACACGGCAGGATATGATTTACTTACCACTGCAAAGGCAAGTTACTCAATCAATAACAGACGGAGATCAGGGTTCAGATCCGTTGAAAGATCTGAAGACATAATATCACTCCTGTTGTATAGTTTTCCATCCTTAAAGTATCTAACTTAAATCCCTATCCTATGTAAAATGTTATGTTAAGATAATAACACATACGAGATCAAATGTGACACATTTCCTGGACAAAGAGGTCGGAGTGGTTCAATGTTTTGCTGAGGATATTATTAACCCTAAAATAAGTGCCTTAAAGGGTTAGTTCACCCAAATAGCAAAATTATGTCATTAATAACTCACCCTCATGTCGTTCCAAACCCGTGAGACTTCCGTTTATCTTTGGAGCACAGTTTAAGATATTTTAGATTTAGTCAGAGAGCTCTCAGTCCCTCCATTGAAGCTGTGTGTATGGTCTACTGTCCATGTCCAGAAAGGTAAGAAGCACATCATCAAAGTAGTCCATGTGACATCAGAGGGTCTGTTAGAATTTTTTGAAGCATCGAAAATACATTTTGGTGCAAAAATAGCAAAAACTACGACTTTATTCAACATTGTCTTCTCTCCTGTGTCTGTTGTGAGAGAGTTCAAAACAAAGCAGTTTGTGATATCCAGTGAACGTGAACGAATCATTCGATGTAACCGGATCTTCTCGAACCAGTTCACCAAATCGAACTGAATCGTTTTAAACGGTTCGCGTCTCCAATACGCATTAATCCACAAATGACTTAAGCTGTTCACTTTTTTAATGTCGCTGACATCCCAAAATGTATTTTCGATGCTTCAAAAAATTCTAACGGACCCTCTGATGTCACATGGACTACTTTGATGATGTTTTTCTTACCTTTCTGGACATGGACAGTATACCGTACACACAGCTTCAATGGAGGGACTGAGAGCTCTCGGACTAAATCTAAAATATCTTAAACTGTGTTCTGAGATAAACGGAAGGTCTTACGGGTTTGGAACGACATGAGGGTAAGTTATTAATGATATAATTTTGCTATTTGGGTGAACTAACCCTTTAAGAATCTCTTCATATAATGACTTCTGAGCAATAATTGTCCCTAAATGACTTGTTTTTTGTATTTACTGGATTAGGGAACTACTACGGAACCCCTCGTCCAGTTCACATTAATCCTGATAGTCCTCCCATCACCTACCAGGAGCACCGCAACCTGCTGAGAAACTTCCGCACACGGAGCAAGTCCCTCAGCAACCTGGAGAAAGCAGGCGAGGAGGGAGACAACAGCGAGGAGGACTCGGGTCTATCAGGTAGGAAGAATACCCATCATTCACTGCATGCACAGCATTGATACTGTTCGAAATCATTTAATTTAAACTTGTCAGATCAAGCTAATACACAGATGCCTAAAAGTGCCTGTGCTGAGTGGCTGTGATTATTCTTTGTCTTTTCTTGTCTTGCATGCTCAAATTGACAGCAGAGTAGTTACCAGGCAAATAATTACTTTTTCTTTTCACTCTGATGTGAGCTCTAACATATTCTCTTTCTTCTTGAGAAGCCTGTAAACCTGTGCTCCGTGTGTTATATTTCAGGTTGTCTTATCCTTTATTATTATTCCACCCTGAC
The DNA here is from genome assembly GCF_003368295.1 of Carassius auratus. Lineage (NCBI taxonomy): Eukaryota > Metazoa > Chordata > Actinopteri > Cypriniformes > Cyprinidae > Carassius > Carassius auratus. The sequence continues at coordinate 14,578,240 of NC_039250.1, read as the reverse complement.
ATTTAGATCTGAGGGGAATATGTGGGCACAATACACAATATATTATATCAGAGGCTTGTCATTACACAGAATTATCTTGTTATGAAACCACCGATTTTTGAAATTTGATTTGATTTGATTTTTCTTTTTCGTAGACATGATTAAATTACATATGATTTGTATTGAAGACAGATGTTTTATAATCAATGTTGGTTGCAGAGCAAATAAAAGGTCAGTGTGGCATCAATCTCAGCTTCTGTTCTCCCGGAAGTCTGGAGAAATAGATTTGGCACTGGTTCTTTTGCGATGTAGTGAGCTTCCAAGCATTCTTAACTAACTATTAACCAATTGCTGTAAGTGCAGACTTTGAGAGACTGGTCCTTGAGCAGCTCAGATCCCTGTCACAGACCATCTGGGCTTTACTGCAGTCTGCCACCAGCCACACATTTGACAGGATGCTGTTCTGACCTACATAGTCCACAGGGCACGACGCTCCCACCTTGATAAAGATGGCACCGCTGCCAGGATTATGTCTGTCTGGTTAGCTTTCATTTGGACTTTTCCAGTGTCTTAAGCACCATTGTGCTCTCTTAAACTTGCAGACTCCCCTATCTGTCTCAACCACTGTAATAGGTTTGAATCACAAGTAATCAGATTTTCCTTGATATGTTAAGGTAGAAATGTTAATAAAAAATAAAAAGACAGCCATTTAGCATAATTTCATTAGTGGTAAATTATATTTTGGCAATGCAGATGTATTGGCGGATGTTTGGCATTTTTTTAAATTATCGTAATGGCTGAAGAGCTTTCCTGTGAGGCCGATGTGTCTTTTATTTTGACAGCTTTAAATTATAGGTTTTTTTTTTAACTATGCTGCGTTATATCTAGTTGGCCGTTATTTCATATTTTATGTAATTGTAACAATTTTAATTTCACATGTTAATTAATAACTTAATTTTTTTAACAAATTAAATTTCAGCAATTGTTATGCAGTGTTTTTAATATATTTAAATTAAATAGAGAGCAGAGGGGTCAATATATATGATATCACACTAAGATATCAGCATATATATATATATATATATATATATATATATATATATATATATATATATATATATATATATGTATGTATGTATGTATGTATGTATGTATGTATGTATGTATATATATATATATATATATATATATATGTATATATATATATATATATATATATATGTATATATATATATATATATATATATATGTATATATATATATATATATATATATGTATATATATATATATATATATATATATATATATATATATATATATATATATATATTTAAGTCCAGTCTTAACAGTTCAGTTAACAATTGCCACATTTCAGCACTGATCGTTTTGTGATACAGTTAGTCTCAATGCAGTGCTGAGGTTGCAATTAATTTGCTGTTAAATCTAGGAATGTGGTGAGTTAATGTTTAGATATAGCTTTAACAATATGATTTATATTTACATTTAGAGTTCAATTTAACATTGTGATGTTATCTCAAACAGTAGAGCATGGCGGCAGCAATGCTATGGTCATGGGTTAAATTCCCAGCACTGATAAATGTACTCTGGAAATGCAATGCAAATCTCTTTGGTTAAAAGCATCTAACAAATGCATAAACGTCAAAACACTTTGCTTAACAATTACACATTGCAAAATATTATCCATAAAAAGAATGTTTTTCTTCTGCACATTAATTATATTAAATATTCCATAACATATGGTATGTGGACTAAAAACAAAAAAAATGAATGGCCATATCCATCATGATTACTAAAATAGCATCTATATGCCAAAGTTCATGGTATCATTCGCCTCTAGGGTGTGTATATATGACACTCCAGCCAAGGGTGTGTGTGTTTGTTTACAGCTGGGCTTATGATTCTAGTGGGAATATGCTAATTACCTCAGTACAGAGTGCAGGTTGCAGATGTTCAGCTCCCAGCTGGGGATCTTTCATATCCACTTTTCTTTGTATACAAGCGCATATGGTATTTCAAGTGATATAAGAGGATGTCTTTATATTAAAGAATAGTTAGGGACAGGTTCAGTTTGGCAGCAGAACAGCTTTCTCTTTAGATAATTGAACAGCCATTCAACATATACAGACGATGTATTTTTAGTTGCAGTGAATTACTCATTATAGAGGCATACAACCCTTGAGGAAAAGTACACTTCAGCATGCTTTTAGAGGAAGTACTTCATTTGGAAATAATATTAATATCTTATACTATTATATAAGAACATTTGTGCAAAATTACATTTTCAGACACTTGTTTGCATGTTATTTACAATTAAAATAAATGCATTATAGATTTTACATTTATATTAACTGCAATTTAACTTAACCTAAAAGTGTTTTTTTTTTGTCACTTAAGTAAGACTTCATATCGAAATAAACAATTTCATAATTCTAGAAATATGATTTAAGTGTACTGTAAAGCATGACGAAAGATTATTAAATCCCAATGATTTAATTACTTATGAGTTTAATTATCCATTAATCCGAAACTATTTTTGGTTTCATTTTCCAGCTTCATGAAAACTGTAATTTTAGTTTTGGGTGAAAAATTATTTTCAGTATATCACCAAAAAAGTAATTTCTTAGTAATTTCTAAGTATTTCTAAGTATTTCTAAGTCTAAAAGTCATTTATCCTTAGAGATTGTCAGAAGACATTTGAGAGTTTAGACTAGAAGCCGACAAATCTGTCCAGTCAACTCTTTCATAACTTCACTGGGGTTTTGTTTGTCTGTGCACTTTTGTCTGGCCCTGGTGTCTTCACCCCATGGGCAGTGGCACAGATGACAGAGGCATCGATCAAAGCATGACATTGAAGCCAATCAACAGAGGAGGTTTACATACCGATCTGTCTCTATGGATTATATGTACCGCTCTGTCTCTTAGACGCTGACCCGGCTTACAGTGCATTTCACAACTGACACTGAAGTGATTTCATTTAGACTGTTGAATGAGGAAAACTCGGTTTTGCTTTTTAGTTGAATCCATTTTGTGAGAGAACATACACAAACAAACACCGCATTCTGCACATTTCATTACTTCCTATGTACTGTGTACGGAATACAAAAGTCACCTCTGAAGCTGTGATGGCTGCTATGGCGATAAACACGGCTATGTTTTGGCATCTTGTGGCTGTAGAAACATGAATGGTTACAGTTTAATGCATTTTGAAGGGTCAGTGACAAATAGCAGTGGCCAGAAATTTTATCTTTAAAATTTGAAAAAAAAAAAAAAAATGTGATTTAATATGTTTTAATACCATTTTATTTAATAACCATTAAGATGATATCAAGTAATTCATAAACATCTTTAAAGTTTTTCAGGATTTGTAAAAAATATATTTTATGCCATAAAATATATTAAATTAACTGATGCTTTTAAGGCTTTTTTTTTTTTGCTTTTTTTGCCAAATCACTTAAAAAAAATTAAAAAAAGAAGAAATTCTTAAGGTTTTCTTTTTCATCTTTTTTTTCTGATCGTGGTATTTTATGAAAAAAGTTTTGTATAAAAAATAATAAATAAATAAACATAATATAATAAATAACTGTTATAAATATGATAAATACATTTCAAAATAAACAATCAAAATAAATTTGAAAGCAGAAATGATAAACATGCTCTTTGAGTAGTCAAGCCAATTCACATGAATTGCAGTTGTGATGTTCAGTATTTTTGAATAAATCAATAGAAAGAGAAACAGTGAACCACTGAGTGTTGTTAAACGTAAATTACTTATTTGATTTTATTGAATTAAAAACTAGCTGATCAGTTCAGATACTACATGACAGCTATATTTAGCTGCAGTGTAGATATGGCCAATCACAGACAAACACATTTTATAGGGACCTTGCATAAACATTACGATTTTTTATACAGTAAAAAACATATATTATATCCCCTGATCCTAACCATACCCTTAAACCTGTAAAAAATTAAAAATAAATAAAAAAAGTCCCCACAAGGTCAAAAATGTCAGGTTCTGCTATCTTTGATTGTGGGATTTACCTGAACCACACACAAACTCTGGTGATAAAATGCAAATGCAAATGGCAAACTATATAAATAGAAACCTATAAAATGGTAATTCACAATGATAGTTTTATTTAGCTGTTTATCTTGCTTTTATGTATCCAATAGGAAAAATGAACCCATTTAGATCTGAATAGAAAAGAGAATGACTTGGAGAAATGATTCAGCGAATGATGAAATCGAAGCTTTCAGCCAGAATAGTGTTTGTGTTTCGGTAAGCCATGTCTTGTTTTTTCTATATTGGCATTTAGGTGGTTCGGCCGGGGCGAGCAGTGCCCCCGCCCCCACCTCATCCCCCAGCCAATCACGAGACTCGAGCGGAGGAGACGGCAGTGCCCTGGAGAATGGGCTCGGACCCCGTAGAGGAGCACGGCAAAACTGGGAGATGATGTACAGCGACTCAGGGAATGTCGATTACAAAGAGTAAGAAGATTAATGAAGTCTATATGAATGATTTAGACTGTGTTAGTTAGTCCCTAGACCACAAGTTTTAGAGCACTGAAAACATAGCTGATTTAGCTTCAGGACTCTGATTTTACATCGGATATCAAGGGATAGTTCATCCATGGTAATAATATATTGAAGAATGTCTGTGTTGTGTTTATCAATACAATGAAAGTCAAATTGGGTCCAAAAATGTTCTTGCTTTCAAGTGGCACCCAACATAAACCACAATTTCAATACCTTTGTTTTAAGCAATATGGTCCCTATTTTACTGACCTTGCATAGATTTGATCTTAGTTTTTTTGTGGATAAGAGAATGTCTCTCAACCTCTACTTGTTGAGATCTATATAGTTTGGCTTCAGTCAAGTGACAGATGAATTTGTGGCACAATATGGTAGCATATAAATGGACGCGCTATCTTTGACGTTTAGAGATATGGAAATATTTTCTTCTCTTATTTAAAAGAAGATACTTTTAGATGCTATAACTGCTCATAATTGTATGGCTAACTGCTTTTTATTATTTATCAGGCTTTCCATCAGTACCTGCAACCAATCAGTTATAGATCCTTGTAACGTAAATAAATAAAACCCTGCATAAAAATGTATTAACAATACAATTATTTCAGTATGTGCTTAAGTAAAACTCTTTGCTTACAGTCATTTACAGTGGAGAGTTAAATGACTTTCCTATATGACAACACTGACATCTTGTGTTCTGTGTTTGTCCTGCAGCCATCATCTAAAGCCATCCTCTTGGCTCAATCGCAGAGCTTACAGCAGAGACAATGTCTGTATGACTGAATGTAAGATTCTATTCTATTCTATTCTATTCTATTCTATTCTATTCTATTCTTATGTTTCTCTTTTGCCTTGTTTCCATTCAGGTTTAGGCCATGCAGTAGTTCTTTATGTAAATAACCTTAAATATTTAGTATATGCACTGTTTTTATTTTATGCTGCTACATTAGGATACATCTTTCAGTGATATCTGTCAGGTGAAGGGCTATTTATGGATGATATTTAAAATAACAATTACACCTTGAAGTTTTCAGCAAAGCACAACAGGTATGAAATGTCATCAATGAGCAAAGCACTTTCCCTTCTAAAATAGCCATGACAAATGTTTGTAAGGTAGGCCTGTTCTGGTTCATTTTTCAGTTTGTTATATGGATCATGGATCAGTTGGAGTAGTAATATTTGTGTGTTATTTTGTGTTATCTGCATTTGGAGGTTTTGACATGTTCTTAAGGATCTGCTTGTTGTCGCTTGCATAACATGTTGTGTGCAACTACAGTGTGATTTTGAAGAATGGACTGGTCGGTCTTTCCATGAAACCATACAGAACGAAGACTGAAAGATTAATAGATCATTTTCAGATAATGATATTTCAGATAATTACATTATCATTTTCAAATAATAATAATGTTTCTTAAATATCATGACAAGCAAAAATAACCTGTTGACCAGACAATTATTTTGTAAACTGTATTATGTCTTTATAACTATATCAATAGAATATATACTTTACACATTTATACTTTTATATATATATATATATATAAAAAAAAATAAACTGGCAATAATTAATCTTACCTAAATTGAGAGGTAAATATTATAATAATAATTTAGTATCATTTAAAATTGTATAATGGTATCATTTAGTACTCTTTAATAAGAAAAGAGTATAAATGTTTGAAAACTGTAATAGTATATTCCTCCTTTGAATTGTTTATAAGATGCAGTACAACTGTGAGAGACAGAGAGTGGTATAAATGTACATATTATAAGTTTTAAGAACATGATGGTCATTACAGCTTCAAAATAAAATGCTTGCTTTAGAAGGTAGTTTTTCTTTTTTGTGCTTCCTACCAACTTTTACAATGTTGCATGCGAGTCTGCTGTTTAACATGCTACGCTTGAACCGTTTATGCTCATACATGCATATGCTTACCTTTCTCTGTACTTCTACCTCTCTTTTCCTTCAGACATTTCACATTCATGCTTTTGGCAGACACTTAAAGACTTACAAAGCAACTTACAGTGCATTGAAGGTATATATTCTTGTCAGTTTGTATGTTCCCTGGGATTTGGTCTCATGTTATTAGCAGTGCTAGCAGTTGAGCTACCGGGACAGAATTAAGATTCACTCCTCTCTGGAAAAATGCTATATTTTTCTTCACCTTTTACCATCCATCCTATATAATGTCAGTCATTTCTTCTTTTCTTTACTCTTGGTTGGTTCATATTTCCTAATAACCTGTCATGTTTAAGCCGGTCACCATTGTTTCGTTCTTTCTCTGCAGTGGCAGAGTTTACAGACCAGCCGAGTGAACTGAAAGGCTTCTCTGTTCACACTCGTCTGGTGAAGGGTTCACGGGGTTTCGGCTTCAACATAGTGGGAGGCAGCAGGCGTAGAGAGTTCCTGCAGATCTACAGCATCACTCCCGGAGGACCTTCCACCCTTCACACAGGTAACAGCCCACATCTCTCTGCAGCCGCCCACTGCAGTACAGCACTGTGCTTACAAATAAGGGGATATGTCTTTGTTCTCTATAGGCTGCTGCTGCTCTCTGTCTCTATACACATTGCTCTTTCTGTCCCGCTGTGGATTAGTGTTGTGATTGTGTGATTCTGTTGAACGAGTGTCTCGATCTCCTTCTTATCCTAACGGCCTGCATGGAGTAATCCAGCCACCACTGTGTGCCGACACACACAGTTATAAGGAAAATGTGACATTATGAACACGCTCTCACTTTATTGTGACATGCATGCTTAATAACTGCATGCATCTATGAATTATTTTTGCTCATTTATGAATACACACCTCTGAGTTTCACAGTACAATTTTAGGTGTGATAATGGATTAATACTGTACAGTATATGTATATAGTATTTCCATATACTATATATAGTAGATGTAGTTCTATGCATATATAAGTTGTAAGTTTCATTCATAACAAATTATGCTTTTATATATTCAAATGCATTCAAATTAGCATTGTCAAGTGACATTAAAGAAATTTATAGTGTTACAAAAGATTCATATTTTAAATAAATGCTGTTCTTTGGAACTTTCTATTTATAAAAAGTGACCTAAAAAATGTCACAGATTGCACAGAAGATTAATCCACATTGATAATAATAAGAAACTAGACGTTTCTTGAGCACCAAATCAGTATAATAGAATGATTTCTGAAGGATCATGTGACACTGAAATCAGGAATAAATTATATAAAATATTAATATTAAAAAAATCAATTGTAATTTTAATTACCATCAAAACCATTACCACAATTGTCTCCGAACCCTTTAAAAGTAATGTGTTTATAAGCTGTTAATTGAATTTAAGATTAATTTAATGAATGCAGTTTAACACTTAATCATCTCTTGCCTCTTTCAGCGGATATTCTGGTGTACATCAATGATACCTGTGTGCTTGGCTTTTCTCACAAAGAGGTGGTGGAAATGTTGAAAGCCATTCCGGTGGGTCACACTGTGGACGTTGTTGTCCGAAGAGGCTACCCCATGCTCTATAACTCTGACGGCTGTCCGAAGAAGCCCAATCCTCGACTAACAGCATCCCTAGACCAGTCACTACATCTACCTCCACCAACCACCACCCAACCCCAGGCCCAGGCTCCTCTCCCATACGCTCAGCTACACCTCAACCACAACGGGCCCATGTGGTCTGATTTTGAGATGGGATCCTCAAGGAATCTCGGAGAGCGGGCATCAAGGTTTAGTTTGGATGCTAATGGGAATTCATCTCCATTTGCTTCTCCTTCAAGACAGCCATCATCATACCAGTACTCTAATGGGTATGGGAGTGGGTTCCTGAGACCACCACGCTCTGCCAGAAGCATCAGGAGGCTACAGAGTGCAGAACTGGCCAGCCAGAGTGACAGCGAGGTGGTGTCTGCGATTGGATCCCATAGGTGAGAGCACTGTATATATGATTTTCACTGCTTTGATTAGGGTTGGGTTGGAGTTATGTTAAAAATGTAAAGTATTTAACTACAGTTTACACAGAATACTTGCTGTAAAATGTAACTTGTAACATATTTCATTACATTATGAAAATATTAGCATTTTTTCGTTACAAACACAGTTTTTTTTGGGGGGGGGGGGGGGGGATTATTACTCTTCATCAGACTATACTGTTCAAGTTTTTGCTAACCAAGGCTGTTTTTATTTAATAAAAATACAGTAAAAAAGTCATATTTTAAATCATTATTAACTATATTGAATATATTTGAAAGTGTAACTTACTTGCACTATGCATCTGAATTTCAGCATCATTACTCCAGTCTTCAGTGTCACATGATCCTTCAGGAATCATTCTAATATGCTGATTTGGTGCACAATAAATATTGATTATTACTGTGAAGAAAACAGTTCTTCTGCTAATATTTGTGTGAACATCTTTACATATTTTTTTTATGGTTCACTGATGAATATAACGTTCAGTAGAACTGCATTTATTGAAATCTATTGTCTTTACTGTCACTTTTTATCAATTTAATAAGCCTTTCTTAATGAAAGTATTTTACTGACCCTCAAACACTTGAACAGTAGTGGATATAATCTGAAATGTAATACTGCCTGCTAACAAGTGCTAACATTTTAGCTTAGCCTAAATGTTGACATGACAATTTACACTAGTTAAAACTATTTCTGCTGCTCAAAATTTACTTCAAGATACTGCTAAGTGCATAAAAAGACTTTTTGTTAATCATAGGTGATTATTTTTCTCATGGAATGAGGCAGAAAATACATTATTTGTCTTTGCAATGCTAAAGGCTAAAGCATCTTTTTTTTTAGTGCCACATGAAGAACTTTCCTAATAAAAATTACAATATTTTTACTGTATTAAAAGTGTACTTACCATAGTTTTTGCCATATTGATTACCATTTGTGTAAACACAATTTTACTATTTCTTTTTAATAAATTCCTGTGGTTAGTGTAGCAAAACCATGGTTAATTTCTGGTTGTCTTGGTTTAACTATATGGTTAATTTGGCTTTATTTATTGTAAAAACATGGTTAATTTTTGTAAGAAACAGACTAAACAAATTTTGTCATAATTTGGTTTTATTGGATTCATGATTCATTGGTCAAAGCACTTCTAATGTATATGTTCTAAGTCCTCAGTGACTCTTGTTGTTAACATCGCCCTCTGTCTGCTTGTATGAACACATCATAAGAGTGTTCTATGCTGTTCAATCTAAATTCTGTATCTGATAGCCAGTGTTTAAGTTGTAAACATAACTGAATACAGTTACTTATATTTTCTATGTTAAGTTATATTCCGTTCCTCCTCAGTCCTGATTATGATACATCAAAGTCTCTCTCTTTTTATCTTCCCAGGGCCTCATTTATCCGTAACCAGAACAACAACTCTCTGTCCACTCCGCCACCTCTCCGCCTGCACTCCTTCAAATCTTCTGAGAGTGACCTTTCCTCGAGTACTCCACCACCCATATCTCGATTTCCCCTGCCCCACACTGAAGTAAGTCCAGGCCCTATCTCTTTCTCTCCTGGAGGAGGAAGGCGCTACTCTCATCTCCATAAACCCCAGCACTCACTGCTAACCCCACCTAGCAGCACCCATTCTGACGGGCCTTACTTCACCTTCAATGGCACAGCCAGTGCCAGCAGCGGCAGCCCGAACAGCAGCATTCCTTCGCCTGGAGCCAGGAGTGCTGTGATCGGGAGTGGAGTTGGAGGAATGGCGGGGAGTGGAGAATTAGTCCCCGTCGCTTTGGCTAAATGTGAGAGGGGCAGCAATATGGGGTTCAGTGTCACGGCAGGAGGTCACGGAGGAAGACAGACCCTGGTGAAGAAAGTCTGGGACCACAGACAGTGTACTGGACTGCAGCCTGGAGATGCCATTGTGAAGATCAATGGAGCAGATGTACAGAGTCTCAGCTTTGCACAGGTAGGGATGAAGAGAATGGTATTCAGTTTAAGATTTTTGTTATGGTGTACTGTTATTATTATTGTATATTTATTTGGTGTACTTTGATTTAAGGTCCAAAGGATTTTGCAAGAACACACTAAAAAGGGGGAGGTTATTCTGCTGGTGTTCAGAGGGGGTAAGTTACAAAAGTTCACCCAGTACATAATTCAGTGTCCACATTTAATATATATGGGATTTTCTCCAATTACACCTGTAAATAAACTTAAAGCTAGGAGTTTATAAGATTGTGAAATGTACAATAAATATTTCAGATTCTGCACTATTTGATCAATTAAGCAGATATGTTACATTGCCCATATGATCATTTTGAAATATTCTGAAATCATGCTTCAAATCACGCTCATCATATGCACAGATATTGAAACGTTTTATTTATAACCAATTTATGTATATTTTGAATATATATGGGCTGATATTGGATACCAATAAACATTTTGTGAGATTGATTAGAACAGTGGTTCTCAAACTTTTAACACCAAGTACCAAAAACATATTTGGCTCTCCATGTACTACCATAATGACCGACATTAAAATACATACAGGTAAATAAAAAATCTTAAATTATTAAATTAAAATGTACTGGACCTAAAGTTAAATAAAAACCCCACTTTTTTGCTGTAAAAAATATAAAAAGTACTTGATAAAAAAAACAAAAACAAAAAAAACACGTGCATCATTTAGCCACCTTGCAAACTTTTTAAAAGTGTTTAACATTAATTTATATTTAATTCAGTGATTCCTCTGCGTACCATTACAGGGAGCCCTGTACCCAAATCTTAAAAATACAAACAAATACTAAAATACTTGTCTGCAATAGATAAAATAAAATTACAGGCTCAAAGTAATCATTTATTTGTATTTTGTTTTATTTTATTTTATTGCATTGAATTATGTTATATTTTATGTATTTATTTGTTTAGTTTAATAATATATATATATATATAAAATATATATATATATATATATATATATATATATATATATATTATATAAAATTGTGTAATGTCTTCATCCCTGCTCATCAAATATTGATCTTTCTTTGTAGGCCACTCACATTTCTCCAATTCGCCTAATTCTGTGCGACGACTGACTCCTCCCCCTCCTCGCTCCGCCTCCGACTCTGAAGTCCCTCTCACTGACTCCATGCCATTATCGCGCAGCTCTTTAACCCCGCCCTCTCCAGCACTGGTGCGCTCCTCATTGGTCCAGAGCACCAGCTTCCTGGATTCTGTTCCTGTCACTCTCACGCTAGAGCCACGCGATTGGATGAGTTCAGAGGAAGGAGGGACGGTACTCAGTCCCAGAGTAAAAACAGAGGAGAAAGAACAGCCCCCTGCACTGAGGGGGTATGAGGTGGAGCTGAAGAGGAAGCCAGGTGAAGGCTTTGGATTTGTTATCGCCTCTCAGGATGTGGAGAATGTCAAAGGTGAGTTTTTGCAAATGCATCAACACTATGCAGTAACCTGTTTCTAGATATGCTACATATTTCCCGTGTTTTGTATTAAATATGTAAGGTAGAATTAAATTAGTTTTTAAGTCCAGCCTGCAACGAACCCTTGATCTTTCTGATTAATTTCATGTGTCCTCTGTATATTAATACAAATCTATGTCGATTTTTTATATTTGTCCAATACAGGTAAAAAAAAAAACACTGACATGAAACCAGATTTCATCCTCCCCAATGGAAAGCATGTTTAAAAAGTCTGAATCACTGAATCACTATTTTCCATATATTACATACTAAATGTGTGAACCATAGACTGTATGAAAACATGGACGTATTGTCTGTGATTTCACCCATATATTTCCAAAGACCGTTTTTGAAGCTTGAAATGGGCAGAGCAGGCCGTCGCCATCTTGGCAGTATGTTACCGCGTTTCACTCCCAGATAATCAAAAATGGGCAAAGAGGCGAGAGATGGTTGCTGAAACCACAACCACCTAGCTTGACAGCACTGACAGTAGCACCAATCCATCTGTCACTTAAGTGCCCACGCCCTTAATTTTACAGAACTTTAAGGCTTTCAATTATTTAAACAAATGAGTTATACAAAAAAAATCCACCCCCCTCACAGTTGTCATGAAGGGCAAAATTAACTATAAAGAACAAAAACACTTTTTGTACCAGGCTGTAAACAAATTTTTTTCTGATGTAAAATTGGGCTTTTTAACATGGGGAGTCTATGGGACTGACTGCCTTTTGGACTAACAAAACAAGCAACCGATTTAAAGGAGTAGTTCACCCAAAAATGAAAATTCTCTCATGAATTTCTCACTCTCATGTTGTTCCAAACCTGTAAGATTACTAGAGCTTTCTGACCCTCCCATAGACAGCAAGGATCATATGTAAATATGTATGTGGATACATTGTTTATGTTTAGATCTTCGTAAAATTACGGTTGAACCACTGATGTCACATGGATTATTTTAACAATGTCCTTGCTACATTTCTGAGCCTCGATCGTTTAAGGATCCTTGCTGTCTATGGGAGCATCAGAGAGCTCTCGGATTTCATCCAAAATATCTTAATTTGTGTCCCGAAGGTAACAGAAGGTTTTACAGGTTTGGAACGACATGAGGGTGAGTAATTTAATGTCAGAATTAAAATTTTTGGGTGAACTATCCCTTTAAGCTATGGTTTTAGTTTTTTTTATAGTGTAATGGTGCTTTCACACCAGACACAAATGAAGCATTAAGCACAAGTTAAGTCGATGCAAAGACGCGAATAGACATCCTGCAGCACGATTCGTACGAATGACGTGGCGCAAATTGAGCATTTTGGGTGTTTTGACAAGCGTAACGTGTGATTCGTGCAAATCATGTTTTGAAAAATATGCACTTTGCCAAAAAAAAAAAAAATCATGGTGCGTTAACCAATCAGGAGCTTGCTCTAGTAGTGACGTGATTACGACGTAGCATGAGGAGGCAAAACCAGAAACAACAATGATCGCGTGGAGCTGACTGTCTACGAAATCTGTGTTCTTTATAGATAAACCTCATGTTTGAGTTTTAACCCTCTCAGGCTCAAATTAAGTTTTAGTAACTTAGTAAATTTAGTAACCTATAGTAAAGTTTTTAGTACTCCAGATTCATAAAATATGTATCTGGAGTAATAAGGTTTTTAGTTACTTTACTGTTGCAAATCTGCAACGCCTGCCTTGAGAGGGTTAAACAACTACATTCTCAACCGGAAATACTTTTAAAACTACATCGCATGACACGATAACAGTAATATTTTGAGAATTATCCAAATAAATGGTGGTTGAAATCACAATGCTGCATGAACTCAACTGGCAGAAGCCCCTCCAATTACGAAGATTCACATCTGTTGTTAAGTGAGTTTCACGTGCGAATGAAGTGAGTAAACTCAAAATGTTCAAGCATCCAACTACGCATGAATAGCGTAATTTATTCGCTCAAGTCGCGTCTGGTGTGAACGCCCTGTAAGAGGTTGGAGGCTTCAGATCGTAGAAAGCTTTTGATTGGTCAGTAATTCTGATGAGAAGCTGAAGTGCAGAATGCTGTCATAAAAATTGTTGAAGTGAGAGACTGTAAGTTTTCAATGCTTAATGTTTTGGAGCACACTAGCTTAAAGATATCATGTTTGACTTCATGGGGACTTTAAAGCGGATGTAGACTGTTATATGCATAATTGGGCTTATTCAGTGGCAGCTGTATTAGGTTGAGACAGAGGCCTGCCAACACTGAGGCCTGCCAACAGTCAGGCCCGGATACACGCAGCCCTCCTTCCCCCTCCCACGCTCCCCTACCTAAGCCCACAATGACCTCATTTTGCTCAGTGTTCGTTTGGTTTTTATTGAGGCCATGGCATCACTAAGAGCTTAAGCATCTAAAAAAGTGCCTGTCCCCAATGTCACAGCTGTTTCCATGCATATCGATATCTCAGATGCTTCGCTTCTGTATGACTTGATTTCATAATTTTTTTGGGAGTGGTGTGCTGTCTTGATGTTTTACAGAGTCTAAGTTACTACGAGAGTTAACATTTGAGATTATATATATATATATATATATATATATATATATATATATATATATATATATATATATATATATATATATATATATATATATATATATGTATATGTAATAAATATAAATTAATCTTGTATTAGTATTTTAGTGCCATTAACATTGAAAGCCTACAGTATATTGTTTTGGCCTGAGCTGTGGCCTATTGTACGTAAATGGCTGGATGTTAAAGGCTCAATCTGTTTTTCTTGAGACTGTGAGTGTGATATCTGATGAAACACTGTGTGTGTGTGTGTGTGTGTGTGTGTGTGTGTACAGCTGTGGAGAGGAGCATGAAATACCATCAAAACATGCTGTATGATGACTGTAGAGCTATATAAAAATCAGAAATTATGTCAGTTTAAAAATGTCAAGGGAGACACTGGGAGCCTGATAAAAAGAGAGAAAATTATGTCAGCAAGCAAAACATGAGTTACAAGATCAATGAATCAATAAGAGTGATTATCCTAGTTGTGTCACTGCCAGTCGATCCCTTAAACGGACAGTTCACCCAAAATATCAATTCAGTATGATTTACTCTCATGTTTTTCCAAACGTAGGTTACTTTGTTTCTCACGTTTAGTCTCAGTTACTCATTTTCATATAATGCAAGTGAATGAGGACTGGGACAGCCTGAAGTTCATGTGTTGTGAAGCCATATACTAACTTTGTTACGAACAGGCAGAATTCCCCTTTTGTGTTCCGCAGAAGAAAAAAAAGTCATGAAGGTTTGAAATTACATAAGGATAGTGTAAGGACAAGGATAAATATTAACATACTTAATTTATTCATCATAATTTTTTTAATATCCCTATTATTACATAAACTAGTCTCATGGTGCACCAGTGCCGTGGTATGCACTGTGCTGATACAGCATTAATTGCAATCACTCAAATGTTTTTTTTATTGGCATGAACAGCATACATCAGCAGTGCCACAGTCAGATTACACACATATGTGCATGTAGGTCTCTCTCTCTCTCTCTCTCTCTCTCTCTCTCTCGCTGTCTTTTGCTGATTGGCACACCCCCGCTCTGCAGTGGTCCATGGATTAAATCGTTCATCTCGTTCGCTCTCTTATCGCCCCTCCTCTTATCTCCATCGCTCTGTCTTTATTCCCTCCTTTTCTCTGCTTGTCCACCCCCCTCTCTCCCTCCCTCTCATTCAGCGACTCCAGATGCCAAAGGAAAATGAACCCGTTACAGTAAGGGACTCACTCGTACGGCAAGACTACGGCTCGATCTGTTTTTTTATTTGATTTGCTTGTTTGTTTGTTTATGCCCTCCATTCGTTTTCACATTATGACCCTTCCGCATGATCGCGCTCACATGTGTTGCGATTAAAGCGGAGTGTGATCCGGGATTGGGACCCTGCCTCCACACACACACACACACACACACTAATACACACACATCAAGCCATGCTGGAGAGACTGCAGTCTGCCTTGAAAAGTGTGAAGGACTCTAAACGTAAATATGTATTTCTTTTCTTGATTTTTCATTCCTTTTTTTTTTTTATTGATATCCAGCTTGCTGTCATATTTCTGTTAGGAGAATGTAGTGATGCAGATGTTTTTAAAGGCAGAGATATGTAGCGTTTTATGGTATATGATTACTGTTTGATTTAATAGGCTCTATGGCCTGTTAATTTTAACTGTTGACATGATATCTGCAGTGTGTTTATATATGTTTGGGTATAGATATGTGTTCATATACTAAGGAATAATTTACTCAGTTTATTAGGGGATAGAAAGACCACTTGCCCAGTCAGTATAAAAACAAGGAAAGTTATCAGAAAGACCCCCACCATAACAGAAAAACTAATTTATGTGTATTTTTTGTATGTAAAAATCTGATCCTTATGTATAGAAACTAATTACACAACAGAAATATACTTGTGTGATTTTATAGTTGCTTTATAGACTTGTCAGTATTGGTTTGGTTGGCTTTTGCTGTCAGAAATGTGTTCCTTGGGCCCAAAGTGTGACTGAAACAGACAGCACTAGACCACAAAATACACACTCATGCACATATTATCATCCACTGCGTTTTCTGCTCTCAGCTTCAGGTATAGCACTACTGCATTGTGGCTAAATCAATAGCACATCTGCAGACCGCACATCTGTTCATTAACTAGCAAGATAAGTGAGATCCTTGTCTCACTCATGCCAGTTCTTATGCATACGTCTTCTTCAGTTGTGACAAAGTTATGTGTTTAAGACAATCATTGCAGTAACTGAATTCTGAGGCTTGTAATCTTTAATTATGTTTTGCCTCATAAGCATTTGATGAGTAATGTATTTCTTCGAAAGCCTTTTTCCCCCATTCGGTTACAGTTCCAAGTTTGCTGGCTCCATCAGAAATGTTTTGCATATGTTTCTTACAAGTTATGCACATGTTCCACATGTCATGAGTGATTGGATTTTTAGTGCTTTAGTGGTTGTTAAATGTGTATTGAATATCTTATTTCACTGAAATACATCAAATGATGCCGGTAATATGAATTGCAAACAACAATTATTATTGTTATTAATTATTATTATTGTTATCAGTTATTAACAGCGCTCAGTATTTCTACAGCCGTAGCTTTTTCAAATATATTGTTAGATCCAGTCTGTTGGTGGTACTGGGAAAAATTGCTGCTGCAATGCAACATGGGTTCCTAATGAGCATCAGACACACTCTCTATGTCTTTCTCTTGTCCCTCTCAGTC
Source organism: Carassius auratus (assembly GCF_003368295.1). Classification (NCBI taxonomy): domain Eukaryota; kingdom Metazoa; phylum Chordata; class Actinopteri; order Cypriniformes; family Cyprinidae; genus Carassius; species Carassius auratus. The sequence goes on along the minus strand of NC_039250.1, from coordinate 14,561,008 downwards.
TCTCTCTTGTATTTTAGTATGCAGCGCTGGTCTTCTGAAGTGAACGGTGTTACAGTGCCAGCCAGTGCATTTCAGCAGCTGTGGAGCACTTTTATTATTGAGATGAAGATGTACAAAGACTGCTACTATATTAGAATCTTTCATCGGTGTCAAAGGCCACCCTGTTTGCATCACTCCGCTCGCCTGTGTTTCATATAGACTTGTCAGTTTGTATAGTGGTTATTTTACAGCGACACTTTCTGCAGGTCATATCGTAAGACAGAAGATGGCGATGTGTGTATGAGTGAATGAGTCACTTATTCATTCAACTGATTTGTTTGAAAACACTGGTTTATTCAGGAAATAAGGAAGTCGCTGTATTACGAGTCGTTGAATCATTCCCTCAGTTGTTCTTTTTTTTTCAAGAAGACTAGTTCACTCCGGAATGAAATGCCACTATTCTGTCTTGCTTGGCATTTCTATAGTTGCTTACTGTTAACTTTTTTGTATTTTTTGAAATTTGACTGACAGAAATCTGTATTGAGCAGAAAGATTAATCAATATTTTTGCTCCATGTACCTGGATCAATCTAAATTGTGCACATATGTGTATCTGCTAAAAGTGAATTTTATCAATGCTTTGGAGTGTTTTAACATAAAGATGGCCTAACATGCATGGACTAAAAGTCAGGTCTCTTATGTGAATAAGAAGTATCTTGTGCTGTTCACATGGTTCAGCTTAACTCCATAACTCGCATGCCTGTGTAAAAGTGCTCCAGTGTTTCCCAGGATATCAAGACTGATTGCATGTGCCTGTGTCTTAAATTGTGGCTCATTCGTCGGCATTAGTGTGAGGAAAGCATATGCCGAGTGCGGACAATACTTCAAACCTAATATATGAGGATATATGATGTTTGGCTTTATTTGTTTGAAAAACATTTGTTGATATAGTCATAATTTCCACCAAAGCAGATCTCAACAGATCATCTTTCTTAAAGGGGTAGTTCACTCAAAATGAAAGTTATTCTTTCAAACATGTGTGAGTTTCTTTCTTCTGTTGAGCAGATGAGAAGATATTTTGAAGAATGTTGGTAACCAAATAGTTTTCTGTAGAAAATAAAATCCTATGGTCAGTGGTTACCAGCATTCTGATGAAGAGTCACATGGCTCAAAATATTACTTACATGAGCTATAGTCTATATATGTCTCTTTTTGCTTTCTTTTTGTTATATTCTTCAAAATACCTTATGTGTGTTTAAAAGAAGAACGAAACATTTTTTTTTCAAGTTTGGAACAACTTGAGTAAATATGGAATACAAAATATAGTTTATTGTCTGGTAATAAGTGTTTATAGTTGGTACATTTTCCCATTTCACTCGACACTGGCATTAAGATCAAAAAGTACATTGACTTTAATGCAAGTGTGGTTATTGCTGAATGATTTGTGCTTTGCATGCAGGTTGGGTTTTCTGGGTCCTATATAATGACTGACTCAATAAAACTTTTCAATTCTTTAACTGAAAGAGTAGCAAAGTATGCGCGATGGAGTGATTGAAGAGAGAGTTAATTTAAAGAAATTAGAGAAAAATATAGGTGACATGAGATGACAGGAAGGAAAGTGAAGGGCAAGAGTGTGGGCAACAAGAAGGAGAGGCCAAACAGCTGAAAGATAAAAGTTTTAAGAGGATAAAGTTATTAATAATTGATGTACATTGTCTTAGCAACAGTGGTTCAGAACAAATGTAAACGTGGTCTGCTCTTTATATACACTCACACTCACACTCACACACACATACAGTACGTCAGCTGTCTCATTCAGCACTCAAGTGTTTCCGGAGGCTGAATCTGTATGACTCACACTGGATGCAGCATTGTGTGAAACTAATGATTTTCAGTGACAGCTGTGATTACGACTGTCCTCCGCTCATTTTGTAACTCCACTCGTCTGTTTTTCTCAGCTTCACACCTTCTCATATTAGAAGGGCTTTTATTCTTTGTTATTTATTCATTTAGGTTTGTCATATAGCGGATCCAACAATAAACATGTTTTCTTCTGACTGGTCAGACCACTTCAGATTTTTATCTTCTCTTCCACAATGTTTTATTTTTTTTTAAATTTAGATGTATATGTATATAATTTCAAACAGTCGTTTACATATATTTGTGAATTAAAAAAAAAACTAAAAACAAAAACAACTAACTCAAACCAGTTTCGATACCAATTAGAAGTATTTCGGACTGGTAAACGTTCTTAGTTTATTGTGGCACACACATTGTAAATGATGAAATAGTATATAACTATAATTACACCTTAAACAGGTTTTAATTCATTACAACACATGGAATTGGTTGCTTACTGCTTACCATGTTTTTGTGCACTTTAGAAAGTATTGTACTGTATATCCAAACATCTGATTGTATTTGTAAGCTGTTATATCATATGAATGCATTATACTGTATATAGACTTTACATAAAGAGCTACTGCATCCTTCTGATCCAGAGTGACTTATTTTTATTAGAGGAACAGTCCCTCCAGAGGAAACAGGAGTAAGTGCTTCACTCACGAGCTCTTTTCTCTTCTTATATTGCCCATGATGGGATTTGAGCCTTTGGGTTTACCAGCCTGGACATTTAAACTCAAAATCAAATGACTTAATAAATAAACATGAGCAACCATGATCACAATTATTCTATATATTATAACCCATATCATTAACATATAGGTCTTAAAGGGACACATTATAATGTGTAGAACGTGGACACTTAACATGAAATCCAGACTGTTAATCCGGCAACATTAAAAGTCAAATGGTACTTGGATAGTTATTAACATTATGGTCTCAGTCAAATCATGTTTTGAGTAAGAGCAGGATCTGTAATGTATAACACCTCCTAGGCAGATCTTACACTGGCATCAGCCCAGCCGAGTAATTGAATGTCATGTTAAACCAAGACGCTAATGCTAGTTGTTTGCAGAATGATATCCCCTCAGGCCGGGAGTATGGAGGGAAATCAAAAGGCTTAGCATGAATCTTCCCCTTTGAGCTCAATCGAGTCAGTATTAAACATCAATGAAGATTTCTGTGTCTCCACACGCTGCTTACAGAGGTTCGTCCACGAGAAAAGAAAGAGAGATGTATGTGGGCATGTGAACATTCGTGTCTCCAACAGAGTGTGCGTGACTCGTGAGTTTGTTTCTAAGTAGGTCGGCACAGGACAAGTTTCTGTTCTCAGTAATGGCGCGCACTAATGGAGACAGGCAGATTGACTTCAGGGACAAAAATCTGGACTCACAAGGTCACTTCCCTATAGTGTCTCCACGTGACTTTTGGATTATTGTATTCACACAACATTACTCCTTACCACTTAACGTTTAAACTCAACAGCTGGCTCAGTTTTAATGGAGACCATATTTTGCAAACTATAAATGTAACAAATGTAGATGCATCTGTTCAGACACAGACTGTACTAGTCTCGGATGGTTGGATATACTTTTTAATTGGATGATTCGATAATGTTAAGCATCCCAGGATGCACCTCATGAAGGTTGTTCGGTTGTTTATATGTCCTGAGCTAGACAAAAAACAACTACTTAGAGAAAAACTCAAAGCTAAGACGGATAAAGACTGTCTGTTTGTTCCTTTGTTGCTACATACTCCCCACAGGTCTACTGGCATTTGTGTTGTTTCACTGTTAATTACTATTATAAAATGTAGAAATAGAAAAATAGCAGGCAAAATAAAATCCAAACAAAGTATTATATATATAACTATATAACTATATAATATAATATAATACTATATAATAAAATATAATATAAATATAACATTAATAAAATAATAATAATAAGTCAATGTTTCTGTATTTTGTTTTGTCTGGTTTTTCTGTTGTTTGTTTTTTTATTTGTGATGGTTGTGTTGTGTTTTGTAAACAGATAAAATCAAGGATAATTTTCCAAACGTTCTCCTCTTTTTCATGCCGAAATCTGAAATCATCAGTATTTTCTAATGTACATCATAATGTACCCAAATTAGGGGTGGTCCGTTCACGATCGGCTGATCGTTAATGCGCATCTCCTCCGTAAAGCCGGTTCTCTAATCAGCGGTTAATTCCATCAGGTGCGTGATTTCACATAGAGCAGCTGTTACTACACAGAGCCGTTGTTAACTGACAAGCTGCGCAAATACACATTCATTTTCAGCGTTTATTGGCGCATCTTCTCAGTTAACAACGGCTCTGTGTAGTAACAGCTGCTCTATGTGAAATCACGCACCTGATGGAATTAACCGCTGATTAGAGAACCGGCTTTACTGACGAGATGCCCATAACGATCGGCCGATCGTGATCGGAGCACCCCTAGTTTGGGTACATAACCCAAACAATGTAAAATTTCAGATATCACTTGAAGCATGTCGGAGATTTAGAGCTTTGAAAACAGTATAAGAACAGCCAACATACTTTTTAACAGCTTAAAACTTAAAAACAGTCACTAATTATCAGGATTGGTCAAATATTCATAGTATTTCTTATTTATGTGAATTGGAAGCTAATCAGATTTCTGGGAACTGTAATGAAGACATTTCAAGTAAACAGTTACGATGGCATTTTTCTGCAGAATGTCTCGTTTCTGTATTTCAGCTTCAGTTCAGATGTCTGTAATCCCTGACATCATATCAGCACCTTTAACAGACTGATGACTGTGATTTTAATGACTGTAAGCATCTGTGCTAAATCTGCATTGATATTCTGCCTGCGAGCTGTGTCACAGGTTTCTGTCGGTCGGATCCGCAGCAGCTACAGAATCTCTGATTCAGCCATGTATTAATGATACATGCCTTTAAAAGCCACCCTGGAAAGAGTTTGACATTGAGCGAGAGAGAGATAAACTTTTTTTTCCAGCCACACTGATGAATAATTTCCCTCTATCTTACTCTCACAATTTTTTCCTCTCTGTCCCATTTGAATCCCTCCCACTTTACTCTTTCCACCCTCCCTCCATCCATCATCTCTCCCGTTGCTCTCCAGAGGGAGAAATCTCCAAAGAGGTTTCTTTATCTGCTTTGCCTTAGATAATCCATCTTTATTCCTAGCTGTGTGTTTTTGTGCAAGTAACAGTTCATTGTACGCTTAGGGGTTGTTTCGTTTTAAAGGATTCAATGAGACTTTTCTGCGCTTTCTCTTTTCTTTTAGTCTGTCTCATATATACTCAGTGAAAGGACAGTGTATCTGAAATATAATTATTGATAAAATCTGTAAAAAATTACAGATAAAAACTACCAAGCAGTACCCTAGCAACATGTAAAACAAGACATTGCCAACCGCTCAGTCATGCATCACAACATAGTATTGCTGTGGCAAGTTTTGTACAATCAACAATGTTAAATGACGGCTGTTTATCTCTCTCTGTTCTGCAGCAGCGTCTCTGCTGCCTCACAGGTTTGTGACGGTACGCAGAGGCAGCCCGGCGGCACGCAGCGGTCAGATCAGGCCTGGAGATCGTCTGGAGGCCGTGGATGGGAGATCGGTGGTGAATTTACCTCACAGAGACCTGGCACAGATACTGAGGAGAGCTGGAAACACACTCCGCTTGACCATCGTGCCCCGCGCCAGTGCTCGTAAGTAGATTATCCGTCCATCTATCTAAACGACATAATCTCCAGACTTGCATTTCTGCAGGTTCATTGTTTATATAATGACTTTTACTATTATAATAAAATAAATAGCAATAGAAAAAATAAGCTAGTGTTTCCAAATTGTTGTTTTGTTTGTCTGATTAAGCCATTGTTAAATACAATATAATTTCGCCAACATTCTGCTCTTTTGATAACTAAAGTTATCAGTTTTATCTGTTTTTAATGTACACATAAGCGATTTTAAGATTTTTAGTAACAGCCAACATGCTGTTTAGTGGCATTAAATATAAAAAAGATACATCAGTATGGGCTGATCCTTTTTACTTGTTTAAAGAAATATATATATATATATATATATATATATATATATATATATATATATATATATATATATATATATATATTTAAATGAGCCAAATAAATAATATAATATGTTCCTCTCATCAGATTCCTCAGAGCGAGCAGAAAATGACACTGATTATAAGAACAGAAAAGCTCACAAGTCAAAACCAAAGGTGAGCAATACCTTCACCATATAATGCTTATAGCTTTGTGGCAAAATAATGTTAAAGAAGAACTCTTTTCCTCTTTTCTTTACTTTTTTCCCCACTGTGAAACACAAAGCAGGACGCCACGCGGTACTACAGTGTGGAACTGGAGAGGGGTCCCACTGGATTCGGCTTCAGTCTGAGAGGAGGGAGTGAATATAACATGGGCCTCTATGTGCTGGGACTGATGGAGGGAGGACCGGCCTCACGCAGCCACAAAATACAGGTGTACACACGTGGCTTTGATCTAGATTGATACAAAACCCCCTGAAATAACACTTTTAGACAAATTTAAATGGACTTAATAATAAAAATGGAGGGTTTTTAGGTTAGGGCTTGTCTGTAGTGATTATAGTTAGCTCAAGAACAATAGAAGTCAGAAGGACATCCTCTTATAGATATTAGCAGGTGTTTCAGAGGCTACAAAATGTTGCTCCTTTGGGACCTCAAGTGCTATATATATATATATATATATATATATATATATATATATATATATATATATATATATATATATTTATATATATATATATATATATATATATATATATATATATATATATATATATATATTAGGGATGCACGATAATATCGGCACAACATCGGTATCGGCCGATAAAAGCTTAAAATGACCATCATCGGTATCGGCCGATATGAATATTTCTGCCGATGAGCCAAACCGATATTCTCCAAGTGAAATAATTGACCTGTTTTTCAGGTGTGAATGTCTGTCTACATTTGTAAAATAATACATTTATGGTAGAATCAGTACAGAAGAGATACATGGATTTCTCTTCAGTAAAATTAAAGTTTAAATATATCAGGCGAAAATATTGTGTATATATCGGTATCGGTATCAGCATCGGCATCGGCCAAAATTATTTTGAAAATATCGGCATATCGAATATCGGCCAAAATCCAATATCGTGCATCCCTAATATATATATATATATATATATATATATATATATATATATATATATATATATATATATATATATATATATATATATATATATATATATATATATATACACATATATAACCAGATTTTTATTTTCTCTTCAGAAATAGTGGGTGATTCAAGCCTCACCTTCACAATTTTGAGATTTCTAAGCTATATTATCATAAGTTACTGTTGAAAAGTTTGGGATTTATAAGATTTTTTTAATGCTTGAAAGAGGTCTCTTATGCTTACCAAGGCTGCATATTAAATACAGTAAACCAGTAATTTTCAGCATCATTATTTCAGTGTCCCGTCATCCGTCAGAAATCATTCAACTTCAGTGTTTATTCTGATTTGATGCTCAAGAAGCATTTTTGATTGATATCAATGTTAAAAACAGTTGTGCTGCTACTAATATAATATGATTTGTTCCCTGTTAAAATCCTGTCAGTAAGACGGCTGTGGCTGATTTGTGTGGTAACTGTGTATGTTGCAGGTGAGTGATCAGTTGGTGGAGATCAATGGAGAAAGTACAGCAGGAATGAGTCACAGTCAGGCTGTGGAGCAGATCAGGACCGGAGGAAGCAGGATACACCTCGTGTTCAAAAAAGGAAATGGATACGTGCCTGACTACGGTAAGACAACAGGTCAGAGATCAGCTGAACATCACATTATTAAACATCATCTAAAACATGAGATGGGCATACTCACATTGCTTTTAGGATCAGTTTGCTATGATGAATAGTACTATTATGGGTCATCAGATATCAAATCGCATAATATGTTTATGTACAAGGCAAAAAGCCATGTAAAGTTTTATGCAATTGTGGTTTAACCATGCGTCGTTATGCAGCTTCTTTATTGCTTCTTCTTTGTAGATGTAGCCTTTAATATAGAATGAATGTTGTGGTTAAAAGTGATTATCTATTTATGGCTTCTAATGTGGCTTATCCAGTCAAATTGAGTCAGCTTTTAATGTTTATAATGTTTGCTTTATCGCTGCCGCTGAACAGATATTGAATATGTCATCAGTCTTTGGCTACTTATGAAAATGTATTTCTCTTGATCTATAAGCTTACTAACAGCTGTTTCTCTGCTTTCTTATTTGGGCTTTTTCCTTTTTCTTTTCTCTTTGATTTCATGTTTTTAAATTCCTTATTCACTTTCATTAACAAACTATTTTATGTTCACTTCTGCTCATTTGTTTTTGGGTCATCTCGTTTGGTTTGTCCTTCATCCTTATTTTCATCTCATTGTTTTCTTTTGATTTTCATCTTCTTTGATCTTTCATTGCCTTTACTTCCTATGAACCCTTTCACTCTCCTCCTAACTTCCATGAGGGAAACTTTTTGCCTCTTCACCTCTCGTAACGGTTTATTTTCATTCTTTCGGCCTTCCCTCTTTCTCTTCCTCCTCCTTCTCCTCCTTTAGTGGAGCTCTCCAGTCTCTCTCTCTGTATGACCAACTCCAAGCTGGGCGAACCGTGTTTCTATGTGATTGGAAGGACAGAAAACACGCGGTTGGTAGCTGTTCCTGTTAGTTCTTCACTTTACTGTTTCTCTACATCTCTCTCATATTTCTCTGTCGTCTAAATGTCTTTGACTGTCGTATGTCGATAATACACCTAGAGTCACTGTGATGTCAACCTGTTTGTGATGCAGTTGAACAGGACAGGTAATGGGTTAAAAACAGCTGGTAATTCCAGATGTTATTAGATCAAAAGTGTCATTGATTAAATTATTTGTTTAGAAAAAGTAAGTGTACGTATATAATGTGTATGGGATATACATTAAAAATGTAATCAAATTAATCATCTGATTATAAACCAAGCAAATGAACATAATGAAGAGACAGTATGTTATTTTGACAGACAATTAAATCATGTCAAACATGCTTTGCATTTTGAGGGGACGTCAGGCTTCAGTTGCTCCGTTATGAGAGGAGAATTCCTTACAGAACAGAATGATGATTAATTGTGTTCATTTTTTGATTACAATCTCTTATTTCTTTCAAAATGTATGTTAGTGTTCAGTGCATTTAGCTCCTTGTAAAAAAAAATAAAAAAAAATAAATTATATATATATATATATATATATATATATATATATATATATATATATATATATATATATATATATATATATTGCAGAGATGTCCTTTGACACTGCAGCAGTCCCTAGTTGGCCCTCTCATTAACATTTTTAATTGGTGCTTTCTATTTTATACCAGTTTATCTTAAATTATATCTTGGTAGTTTATCTCGGTAATTCAGTTCTTCCACACTGAGACTGCAAATGGCTTCACTATTGTAAATCATCTAATTTGGAACAATTAACAATCCGTTAGTTCTTAATTATATTAATCAATTATATTAGTCATTTGACTATTAAATTATCCTGCTAAGATTCTGACTATTCCTATTTAGGAAGTGTTTAACTATATAAACACTGTATCAACAGTGTTAAACATACTTAAAATATGTTAACTTTGGTGGCCCTAATTATTTTATTTCCTTTTACTGTAATTGTAAACCTATTACATTTTTGTATGTTTGTATGTTTTCTTTTTATATTGTAGAGTTTTCGTACTTTATTTCATATATATATATATATATATATATATATATATATATATATATATATATATATATATATATATATATATATATATAAGTGGTTCATTATTAGCATATCAAACAGACACTTTTGCATTTCAAAGCTTCTTAGCTTTTAGTTTTAATGAGTCAGCCACAGCTTTAAATGTGAAACACACACACATTCAGAATGACCTCAAAGTCCTCACTAAAGAGCGTGACAAAAGACCTGAGTGAAACACTTGAAATACTCTGGAACATTGGCTGTGTTTGGTTTTCAAAACTCTCTAAACCATAATTTATTTTACATTTCACTTGAACTAGAGTTACTGAAATATTTTAGAAAATTGTTTTACGAAAAAATATCTATATGAAGATTCCTTAAGAAGTCTCCTGTTGTTTTCTATGGAAAAGCAAGTTTAAAATGTAACAATGTTACATAATCGGGTGAGCAAATGATGGCTGTTCACTTTTGGATGAACTATCCCTTTAATATTCTCTCTTTTCTCTCCACCATCATCTGTCTTGAACATTTCACTCTCAGACCGTGATCAAGTCACAGCCGTCTCCTCCTCACCCCAGGCCCTGCAGTCGGGTTTGGCTACAATGAGCCAAGGCCGAGCTCAACAGGGTGCCACATCCAGCGTTCAAAAACCAGGGAAGACCAACCGAGAGCGGAGAGAACAGAGGGAGAAGGGAAGTGACGGAGGAGACCGCGAGAGCCCTGACAGTCTCGAGGGCGGCAGTCAGGGCAGGGGGCGAAGGTCGAGAGACGAAAGGAGGAGACGAAGGACACAGAGCTTGTCTAGAAACACAGGACAAAGTGATGAAAACGTGGAGGAAAGAGTTGAAAGAGTCAGGAAAGAGAAGGAAAAAGGCAATGAGAGAAGAGAAGACAGGTCAAGACGGAGCAAGAGCGAGGAGAGGGTGAGACGGGTGGAGAGAAAGAGGCAAAAAGACGAAAGCAAGAACACACAAACTATCAATAACCAGAGACTTCCTGAGCCTAAACTGCAGTGGGAGGAAGACAACGAGGAGGACGAGTGGGAAAGAGAGACAGAACAAGAGTGGATGAGAGAGAGAGAAAGGCTGAAAGACAAAGAATGGGAGAGGGAGGAGAGAAAATCGCTTGCTTCAGAGAGCGACAAGGAATGGGAAACAGAAAAGGAGGTGAATAAAGTGCTTGAGTGGGAGCTGAACAAAAAAACTGAACGAGGGATTCCGGACGAATTGAATGTAAAGCGACAAAGTGAAAACGTAGCAGAAATGAGTTTCCGTGATCGTCTGCCTTATTTAGGCGTCCGCGTGCTACCTTCAGAAATTCAGCCCCGCCCACTTCAACCCTTATCTGGACAGCCAGTAGTAGGCTCTGAATTCGATCGAACCCCATTTGCTTTCCTCACATCTGCGCCGCCTGAATACGCAGAGTCCGAATCAGGAGCTAGTGTGTCTGAGTGTAGCGTTTCCGCAGCCAGTATCTCGGGTCTCTCAATGTATCTGAATGAAAACCTTACCTTGAAAACCACACGAAGGGCCCAGGGGCCTCCACTTCCAGGCCCCTGGCTCAAACCCAACTCACAGAGGTTTAATAGAGATGTTGAGAAAGGTGGAGGAACAGAAACATGAGTTATGTTGTAAAGGCAACCATCACTATTAATATTGCTTATACTTAGGTTTAAAGTCGCGATGAAATGGAAGTATGACAAACTTTCGTATTTGATTGGATTTGTGAAAAGAAGGAAATGTAGGACAGGGACGTGGTAAAGCATGTTGGTAGTTGATTGGATGGAGGCAGATCTGAATGTGAATTTGCAGCTGATTGTAAGAAATGGGCGGAGCTTAAGTGGACGAAATCTAGTAGACGTCACCAGTAGCAGATATATTGACAGTTAACCATTTTTTACCTGCAAAATTCCACCGAAATTTTGCTAATGTGACTGCGCCTAAAGAACTTGCTTTTTTGACTTGGTCAGCAAGCAATTTACATAAATGTACATTTAGCATGCACTTTTATCCAAGGTGACCTAAAAATGAAGAAAAGAACAAACAATTTGTGCCAACAATATTCATAGTACACAATGCCGAGTTTAAAGTGTGAAGTAGTTTACTGCAGAACCATCCAAGAACATGCTTGGAAACACCACTGCAACCATCCACAGCAATGGATCATGGTGGTGAGTTTTACACAGGGAAACATCACTTAGAGGACATTATTATATTTTAGTTTTTTCCTGCACATTTAAGCAGTTTTTGAACACTCCCACTCCAGCTTGCTCTCTCAAGTCTTTCTCTCTTCTTCTCTTCCACTGTGTCCTCCACAATGAAAGTCTGCAGTTATCAACGCAACATCTTTTACTGTTGTGCCAGACTGTTTGTATAGTATATTGACTTTGTATGCAACAAAACTATCATGTGAAGGGCCAAATATTCTATGTATCTGTCATGCTAGCTTGAGTCCAGGTTTAACCTTTTTAGCACTGCTATTTTTCTCTTCAGTTCTTCTGTAGGAACTCTATTTAATCTTATACAATGCTTCATGTAAACCAGTGAAAGACTAAATGGTGTACATTTCGTTAGCCATGAAATTATTAACATTCAAAAGTTTGGGGTCAGTACTTGCTATTTTGGATATTTCTATTCATCAAAGCATCCCGAAAAAATTATTGTATTGCAGTTTCCACAAAAATATTACACAGCACAAGTGTTTTTAGCATTATTAATAATAAGAAATGTTAGTTGAGCATCAAATCAGCATATCAGAATGATTTCTGAAGGATCATGTGACACTGAAGCTGCTGAAAAATCAGCTTTGCAACACAGGAATAAATGACATTTTAAAATAAACTCAAATAAAAGTAGGTTATTTTAAATTGCAATAATATTTCACGATATTGCTGTTTTTACTGAGTATGAGTGTTCTCTGAAAAAACATTTTTTTTTTTTTTTAATCTTACCGACCTCAAACTTTTGAATGAGAGTTTAGCCCAAGGTTTAATGTTTGTAACATTAACTTTGAATCATTTGTGCAACATTGTAAAATAAGTATTATCCAGATCTCTGCTAAACTGTTTTTGAATGATGATTGCGTTATTTAGCATTCTTGTGAATGTGTACAGTTTCTAAACACTTAAGAGGAGATATATTTGTCACACTCCCAAGAGTTGCCCCAGAGAAATATGCTTTATTTTTATGTAGTTGCTCATAATTTAAATATTCATTTTGTGCCCTCTGGGTCTCTGACATCTCAGGGAGCAGATATATAAACTATACGATTTTTTTTTTTGTACGCCCCCTTTACACCCTCAAAGTGACCCTTACTGCTGCCTTCGTAACAAAAGACTCCTCCTGTCTGCTGACCTTGGCCTCTGTGACCTCAGAAATCTCAATTAAGATTAAATTAAATTTCCAATGATGCATATTTTTACATGGTTGTGTGCCATTTAAAGGAAAAGTAATAGATTTACCCATAATACATTTCTTGCAGCTATCAAAGTTTGATTAACACAGATACAAATATTAAGTATTTCTCCAACTTCTGCAATGCGAAATTACAGTATATTAGTGATTATATCTGTGAAAACCTTAAATGAGATTTAACTATGAAACATGAAGTGTGATTTATAAGAAGAACAAAGTAATACTTAAGGAAATGGTTCTCGTACTGCTCTTGGCAGGTTTGACCTCGTCAACCAAAAAGGACTGAATGTTTGTACTGAAAATATAAACTGGAAGTTTGCATTGAGTGGCATTGTGCCAATCCTGCAAAACCTCTTTATTTTATGCACCCAGGGTCTTTATCTTTACTGACGAAAGCTTGCTTGTAAACATGAGAGAGGTCGACTCTATTATGCTCTTGTTCACTGTAGCTTGTTAACTCTAGATATACTGATGATATTTTAGCATTTAACCTAAAAACTGTGCCTAATACTTATTTTCCTTGATTCATTTTTTGCGGATCATTAAGTTCCTAATCTCTCATCAAACCAAAACACCACCCAAGATTGTTAAATCTGTGTGTCATACTCTCTACCAGAATATACGCACATTTAAACTATGCATAAGATGTTGCCATTTTAACCCACAGCAGTTAATTGGGACAGCAGTGTAATCTGTGCAGCCCCAGCAGGTCTGGGATCAGTTTGTTGAAGTCAGTCTGGTGTCGGTGGTCCACACATCTTTAACCATATCATAATATTCATGAGCCAACGCCACATAACAAGTCTAACACTAAGAAGTTTAATGCCTCTATATTTATTACATGTTCAATCTGAAAGGTCCATTTTAGAGTCTAACACTGTCTTTATGTCCATACTAATATATATGGCCATATGTACTAATTGTAAATAGAAATAAATAGAAGTATATTATAATTATATATACATATAATATGTTTCTGTTATGATTATATTGTTATAATCCATTGTAACCCAAATGCAGGTAACAAATTATATAAGAGTTATAATAAAGATTAATGTATCAACCTGAGATCAGTTGGTCCCTGGAGTGCTTTTTCTTGCTTTAGATTGTGTGTGTGTGTGTGTGTGTGTGTGTGTGTGTGTGTGCAGTGCTACATGTGGATGTAATTTCTGCCCTGAGCAGTAGATGACAGCAAAGCATTTTGAAAAGTACTTCATATCAAGACTATAGAAATAACAGAATGGTATTAAATTGACTTTAGTATTTGAGAACCAAAAACAACAGCTATTAATGCTGAAAATTATTATTATTATTATTTTATTTATATTATGAATAAATAATAAAATATTAGATTATTATAGTTAATGTTTTAATGTGGGTTTTGAAATTCCAATAATTTTTAAGTTAATACTGTAATAAAACTCTAATACTGTGCAATACTGCTATGATTATTACAGTTCTGTTCATTATCAACTACATTTGCTTCATGATTAGATTCTAAATGGTCTGTGAAAAGTGCAAATTGCTGCATGTTTTACTTAACTGCAGGCAACGAATATTAAGTTTTCAATTTTAGGCAAGGCAAGTTTATTTATATAGCACATTTCGTACACAATGGTAATTCAAAGTGATTTACATAAAAGTAAAATAATAATGAAGAATAAAACAAGCAATTTTAAAACTGTTCTCTAAACCAACTAATGACTGGCCTGATGATCTTAAACCAAACCAGCTATGATCCAAAAATCACTTCGCTAATATTAATTATTTGGCAATACTCGTTGTAACTGTGGTGTTTTGGCAGAGATGTTGTAACCATGGTAATTTTGTAAGGCTACTGAAATAATTTGCATATGTAGTAGCCTATGTTTGTGTGATTCGAGCTTCATTTGTTGAAATATCTCTCTCGTGTACTGAAAAGATCTTGCGTGGGTTGACTGAGTGGCGAGCGCAGGGAAGACGAGTTTACCGCTTCTCTGGCCGCCAGTGTCTGTCTGTCGGATCTGTCAGGTGTAAACCGCTCTCACGAGCCCGAGCCGCGCGAGCTCCTCTCTCTCCAAACCCTCCGCGCGCCTCCAGCGAGCAGCAGCAGTTTACTTCGGGAAATACAGAAGAGCGCCAACTTTACAGCAGGTGCTCCAGCTCTTAGATTTACGCCTGGGAAAAGTCTGTTGTATGAGAGAAAAGACAAATGCCGTCTTAAGCGATGTAGTTATGCAAACTCGACTGACGTCGAGATTAAAACAAACAAAACACGAGCAAATTGTACGAAGAAATCGGAGAGCTCGAGATTAACTGAAAGCTACCCATGAAAATGGGTTGAAGAAAAGAAATCGCCGATAAAGAGAGTAAGTAGGATTTTTGTGGATGTGGAGCCATATTTGTACATTTTATTTTTAATATATAAATTACTGACACTATATTGTAGAAGAAGAGGAGCGCGCGCTCGGCGCGTCCACATGTCTCATAGACTTTTAATGTATCAATCTTCTGCTGCCTGAATGAAGGAAGAGTGGACATTACATTTATGGTTCAGTTTTACGAAATCTAACTTTTCTGTTAATGAAAAAAGCTCTTTCTTATTTTTACAGTATGATGTCTATCTCAAGCTATACAGATCTTAGTGGATTTCAGGGATTAGATTTATATCTTTTTGCTGCTGTTCCCAATTTTCCGCTGTGCTACCTCAGCATGTGGGAGTTGTGTGTAGCACAGCAGATCTCAAGATGACTGGATTCTATAATGACTGGGTTTGTGGAAGCAGTGCTCTGTAGATGTTATTTCTGACTGTAATATAGCCATTTATTTACATCACTTATGATTTCATGTCGTCACGTGGATCTTTTTGTCAGGAAAAGCTATTAGCTAATGTCTTTTTTTTCTTTATACATCATCTTTCTTCACTAACTTGTTGAAGCACTATCACTGCAGCTGGGAGGATGCAAATTATTGACTTTTAAACTCCTTTACTGAGAGCTGCAGTTACCACCTATACTTTTTTTACAAGGATTCATGGATGAACATTAAGATGCAGTCGATGCATATAACATTGGTGCTTTAAATGTTCTTTGCTGGTGTTTTTCAGTTGTTGAGACTCAAGTTGCAATATATAGGATAAAAGACATTTCAATCAAGTTTCTACCTTCAGGCTCTTTTGTTTTATCTCCCCCCCACTGAACTTATCGGGTGGGGGGGGAGTGGTAAGGCCCAAACCATGGAGTCCAACCCAGACAGCCCGAGTCGGGCTGTGGAGTATCTTCTGGAGCTCAATAACATCATCGAGAACCAAGCCAAACTTCTAGAGACCCAGCGTAAACGCATCGAGGAGCTCCAAACACAGCTAGACCGGGTCAACCAGGAGAACAAGGACCTGCGGCATGATCGCATCCCGGGAACCGAGAACTCGACGCAGAACCACAGCTACAGCCAGAGCTCTAAGCCCAGCCAGCCGTCATCTCTACCAAACCACAGCGCTGCAGGTGTCCATCAGAACAGCAGCAGTAATATACCCTCTTCCACGGTGCCTGGCCCGGCTCGACGGACTCAGACCAGACTGACCCGAGGCCTGTCATGTGGGTCAGCCCCTGTCGAGGAGAGAGGCCGACTGGAGCGAAACGACAGCTCTGGGACCAACAACACCTCCACTCTACGGAAACAGTAAGTGCCTCATTCCCTTAGTTAAACTTCATCAGAGTGGATCCAGGTTACTGGATGTTCAGGCCTTTTTTTGCAATATATAGTATTTGTGCTATATATTTTTTTTTGTATTTGGAGAGGTTTAGGTTGAATGTTGATATGAATTACCAAGCCTGGTCAACAGAAAAGTGTGTGGCCACAAATCACAAATAAGTTGATTTTGAGAATTTATTTTGAAAATTGGCACTTAAAAGGTATACACATGGTTATTTTTGCATCTGACCTTATTTAATATGGACTCTATTTGTCAGAGTTTCCCTTTCAGGCGTAAAATCTATGGGAGGAGAGTATTAAAAATGAATCACACAATGCAATTTACTAATGTTTGCGCTCGCCAAATCACTGCTATTTGCACCATTATTTAATGCCCAAAAACAAAATGTCCTCCAACCAATACGCCCGCATACTGTAGTTCGTTTGACAAAATCCCTGAAATACGACCCATCAGAGCGTATACTACAATTGCACCCCTTATTGGTAACAGGACACTTTCATATTAATGCTTTGTACTCTTTTTCTGCATCATAATTGTGTTTCGTGTAACTCAGTTGGTAGAGCATCGCGTTAAACAACAATATACAATCATGTGATCATGGGTTTCGATCCCGGAGAACACACATTCATGAAATGTATATGCTCTGTAAATCAAGATGTTGCATGTTTTCTGTGAGGGTACGTTTAGGGGTGGGGTTAGGTGTGGTCATTCATACAAATTCATAGGAATTAGCCACCTAATAAAAAAAATACAAATTGCCGTGAGATTGAGTTGGATCACGTGAAAAGTCCACAAATTGCATTTAAATAAACACGCATTTTGATTGGTATTGACAGTCATACGTCATTTCACGATGACAGACGTAACACGATACTGTCATTATTCTTACGCCCAATAGATGGGCACTAAACTTTAAAACGTAAATACAGGTTGTAATAAGGTGCTTGCACAAATGACCTATAGGGTTGTTTTTTGTTGGTCTTAAAGCAGGTGGTAATTTACGCTGCTCTTGGTAGATTGCGCTGGTCATTATGGAAATGATCTAGCAGCGTCTGTTCTTTAATGTGCACATCGTCAGTAAATCATCCACAGATTTTTCCCCTCCCATTGGTGCTGTTATGGAATAGTGCTCTAACGCTAATTTGCCCTGTTTACTAAATATGGCCCTAAAATGTAAGAAACTTGACTCTTAATTATTTGAGGGTTTATTTTGGGTGCAGTTTGGATAGCACATTGTAAAACACTTCATATAGAGATGAGACCTACATTTTTGTTTTTGGCAAAAGCCCAAACTGTGTTTGAAATACCCACTTCTCTCGTCATTTTGTTTGCCTATTTTCCTCAAGCTTTATGCTTCCTTGTTTTTTCAGTTCTAAATAAGTTTGTTGTTGGTGGGTGAAAGGTTAACTATTCTGCAGATGTTTTTATCTGCATCCTTGGGTGATCCAGGCGTCAACAAAAGCAGCAGCTACAGAGCATCAGACTCAGCGTGTTTCTTCCTCTCTGCCTCATTGAGCTCAACCCGCTACCCAACTCATATAATTATGTTTGCTTGCTCATCGCCGGCAGCTGCACAACCCCTGTATTCTGTACTCAAGTTTCTCAAGAGCTTTCAGATCTGTTCATCTTCTGCCTCATACATCCTTGCCTGTCTGAAATTATTGACTAGAACAATCCATCACTCTCCTTTAACAATGTTGAAACATCGTGTTCAGAAAAAGCTTTAAAAGAAACCAGGTTGATTGGGGGAACAGGTTTAGTATTTCTCACAAGTGTTCAGTGTGATGTTCAAAGTTCAGATTTGGCACTTTAATTGACATCAAATGGATTGTTTCTGAGCATTTCTACAGGGTTGCAAATGCCCTTGAACACAAAAAAGAACCCCCCCCCCAGCTCACTGTATTTATCTACCTCTTGACATAGGGGAATACATGAAACACCAGAATTGATTGACAATCCAACTCATTATGCTGAAAATTAAATTTTGAACAGTTTGTGTCCGTTTACAAAAAAAAAAAAAAACAATTCACTGATGTTACAGGCAATAGTCTGGCCTCTCTCTTTCTCTCTCTCTCTCTCTCTCTCTGCATCCTCCTCCCATGGGGCTGTTAGTCATTAGTAAGGAACACATATCAGTTATTTATGTGGGTGTAAGACTGTGCTGATTGGCTGGGCAGTTTGTTCCAGTACTACAGAGATCACAGCGGAGGCAGCAAATGAAACGCTTCCATTTTTGTCTAGATTTATTTGAGATCCTGTTATTAGGTCCTTCACTATAATTTTAATTATGCTTGTGCTCCAGCGTTTAGCATAATGACCTCAGATTTATGTCCTCCTTGGCAATTTTCAACCTGTTATAATGGCCGTGCCGACTAAAGGTTTCCTTAATTTTAGGATGGTAGACTGCACAATATTGTAAAAATAGATAAATAGGTAACGTGTCTTTTTTTTGTTGAGTTTAGTAGGTTATCAACATGTGTTAAGAAAAAAGAGCAATTTTAGGGGTGATAGGAAGCTGTTATGGTAAAAATTTATTTTAAGGACCAAATCGCACTATTTGCTTATTAACATGCATTTTGCTACTAGCATATTTATTTGTACTATTAATAGCTGTTTATTAGTACAAACTCGAATTCCAAAAAAGTTGTACAAATTGTGAGTAAAAAAAAGGAATGGAATGATTTAAAAATCTCATAAACTTATATTTTAGAATATAGATAACACATAAAATGTTGAAAGTGAGACATTTTGAAATGTCATGCCAAATATTGGCTCATTTTGGATTTCATGAGAGCTACACATTCCAAAAAATTTGGGACAGGTAGCAATAAGAGGCTGGGAAAGTTAAATGTACATATAAGGAACAGCTGGAGGACCAATTTGTAACTTTTTAGGTCAATTGGCAACATGATTGGATATAAAAAGAGCCTCTCAGAGTGGCAGTGTCTCTCAGAAGTCAAGATGGGCAGAGGATCACCAATTCCCCCAATGCTGTGGCGAAAAATAGTGGGGTTATCAGAAAGTAGTTTCTCAGAGAAAAATTGCAAAGAGTTAGTTATCATCATCTATATTGCATAATATCATCCAAAGAGTCAGAGAATCTGAAACAATCTCTGCGTGTAAGGGTCAAGGCCAGAAAACCATACTGGATGCCCGTGATCTTCAGGCCCTTAGACGGCACTGCATCACATACAGGAATGATACTATAATGGAAATCACAACACTCGGGAATACTTCCAGAAAACATTGTCAGTGAACACAATCCTCCGTGCCATTCGCCATTGCCGGCTAAATCTCTATAGAAAGAAGCCATATCTAAATATAATCCAGAAGCTCAGGCGTTTTCTCTGGGCCAAGGCTCATTTAAAATGGACTGTGGCAAAGTGGAAAACTGTTCTGTGGTCAGACAAATCAAAATTTGAAGTTTCTTTTTGGAAAAATGGGACGCCATGTCACCAGGACTAAAGAGGACAAGGACAACCCAAGTTGTTATCAGCGCTCAGTTCAGAAGCCTGCATCTCTGATGGTATGGGGTTGCATGAGTGCGTGTGGCATGGACAGCTTAAACATATGGAAAGGCACCATCAATGCTGAAAGGTATATCCAAGTTCTAGAACAACATATGCTCCCATCCAGACATCGTCTCTTTCAGGGAAGACCTCGCATTTTCCAACATGACAATGCCAGACCACATACTGCATCAATTACAACATCATGGCTCGGTTGAAGAAGGATCCAGGTACTGAAATGGCCAGCCTGCAGTCCAGATCTTTCACCCATAGAAATCATTTGTCACTTCATAAAGAGGACGATGTGACAAAGAAGACCTAAGACAGTTGAACAACTAGAAGCCTGTATTAGACAAGAATGGAAAAACATTCCTATTCCTAAACTTGAGCGACTTGTCTCCTCAGTCCCCAGACATTTGCAGACTGTTATAAAAAAAGAGGGGATGGCCTTTTTCAAACTGTTTTGAGATGTTGATGCCATAAAATTTAAAATCAACTTATTTTTTTATATAAGTTTAAACATTTGATATGTCATCTATGTTGTATTCTGAATAAAATACTGACAATTTGAAACTCCCACATCATTGCATTCTGTTTTTATTCACAATTTTTACAATGTCCCAACTTTTTTGGAGTTGGGTTTGTACTTACAAAGCACATGTTAATGCCTTAAAATGCTTTTTAAATATTACTTTATTTTTATTTCAGTTTTCGTTTGAATAATCTTAGTACTTCATAATTTGCTCACTCTCATGTCTGCATGTTCCTCCAAATTTGTGGAAATTTAAAAGAATTGTACTGATTACTCTTTTTTTATACAACTATAGCCGCGTTTCCACCGCAGGAACTTTACCCAGGAACTAGGGACTTTGGCCTGGTACTTGGTGTGTTTCCACCGCAGGAACCAGGAACTAAATAAAGTTTCAGGTAAAAAAATGCCCCTCAGAAAGTCCCTGCTGGCGAGGTAGTACTTTTTCAAAGTTCCGGAACTTTCGGGGGCGGGACTTTGGCGCTAAACATCCTGATTGGTTGAGTTCACGCAGCACTGGTTGAGTTCAACCACCATTTATTCGGATGAACATTTTCAAAATATTACTGTTATTGTGGAATGAAATGTAATTTTAAAGGTATTTCAGGCGAGAATGTAGTTGTTTAAAACTCAAATCTATGGTTTATTTATAAAGCCAGCGCCTATTTAAAAATGTGTTTCGCCGATCTCGTAGACGGTGAGCTCCACTCGATCAGCGGGAGCTCAGTCCTCATGTATCCGCAGAGAGCAGCCTCTCCTGGGATAGACCTTCTGATATGTGCCGCTGGCTCTGATGTGTCTTTAGTGGTTAAACATAAAATATAATTCAGCCGCGGGGTAAATCTAACAGATTTTCTTTGGTCTGTATTCAATTTATCCATATGTTAAAATGAAAATAAAAAAGGCAAATTTATATAATATTTCGTTTCATTGTAATGGCTGCATATACACATATCCCTGAACTAAGTACATTTCTGCAGCTGTTATTATGCTTAAATGAAAACCAAAGGAGGCAGTGGTATTTGATATCCTATTTCGTTTTATTGTAAATATACAGAGAAAAATTACAGGATTCGCGTCGTCGCGGACATCACACTCCCCAGTCGAATGCACGCAGTCAGAACTAACTACCAATGATGCACATCCAAAATCAGCGTACTTTTTTTATTATTTTTTTAAATCAGCGGTACTTTGTCTAATCTTCCCGGTACTCTACACTGCGATGGAAACGCAGAAAGCAACAGGTCTGCGGTGAAAAAAGTTCCTGGGAAAAAAAGTTCCTGGTACAAATATTCCGGGTAATTTCGGTGGAAACGCGGCATATAATAGAATTTAAGCTTCACAAGCCATGAAGAAAAGTATAAAATAATCAAAAGTGGTCCATTTGACTGGTGTATTTTCCAAGTCTTCTAAAGATAGCTTTTTTTTGTGACAAACAGAATGACATTTAAGTAATGTATTCACATAATCATCCCCTTCAATGTGCTGTTAAACCCTGTGACCTGTGTCTGATATATGGTGCACTAGTCAAACTTAGATCTACTTTTTTAATACACAAGCTTCAGTTTTCATTCACTTTCATTTCAAAAAGAAAGTTTTCCCCTCCCCATAAGAGTGTCATACAGTTTCGAAGGGTGAGAAAATGATGAAAGACTATTCATTTTTAAGGCGAATTGTCTTTTTAATGCATTTATCCTCAAGTCCAGTCTATTGAGTTATTTTTAAGGGCACTTTTCCACCATAAAAGAGTCTTCATTGTCTTTCCCAAAGCATGAAGCACACTATTCCTGACATCATTCTGCTTTCTGAAGCTTGTCTCATCCCCTTTTCACACTCATCTCTCACAATCCCAGCATCCTCTTTTCACTGCTTCAGGTCAGAGGTCATTCTTTATTCATATCTTCTCTCCACTTTTTCCCCTTCTGTGCTCTTTTCTCCCTCACTCTCTTTCTTTTGATTCGGTCTCTCCATTTATGAGTTATGAGCTTTTTTTAAACTCTCTCTCCTTATGTTTTTAGGTGTCTCTCTCTCTTTTCATGTGTGCTGCCCTCTCTGTGGCCAACAGATGGAGAATCAGTGTGTGTGTTCCACCGTTTCTCTTTTAGACTTGAACATGCTGAGAGAAGGTCTTTCTCTCTCACTCTTCGCACTCCTCCATTTTAGCTCGCTCATCTCCATGTAGTCTTACAGTAAATGCTGTATTTGATCCTCTCTCCATCTTTCAGTTGTCATCTGACTCTTTTTATCTGCATTAGGTCGGGGTTGTCCCGCAGGGGTTAATTACTGACCCATGTTGTGCTTTTGGAGTGCTTCTGATGTCTCAGACTGTGTGCCAGCCGTCTGAACCTCTCTGTTCCTGCTGACCTCTGCCGTTTGTGTCCTTTGGAATAACTTTGAGCATTTGCAGTTAGACACCATAAAAATACATTTGACCCTTTTTACTTAATAATCCCTGCTCTTGTTGAAGATGATTCATCATCTTTGTTTTCATAATTATTTATCAACTTTCTCAACCTTTGAATTGGCGATTCTGCTGGCATAACCAAGAGGGGAAAATAATGTGATCTAATGATATCATTAGGAATTGGTCACAACAGTTGAATAGTCTTTAAATGTGTCGCCTTGAAAGCATTGCTGCCATAGCCACACACACTCAGAATACATTTTCATTTCACTGTCTATGTTCAGTACTAGCAGGCTGATCCATATTCAGTGAATATGATGAGAAATCTATATGTGTGTTTTAATCTGATTCCTGAGCTATTCCCCTTAAAGTGCTTGTGCTGTAGAATTCACTTTTTCAGGGGCCTTGCTTCTGGAAGTATTTCCCATTCATGTGTCCTATAGGTATTTTTTAAAAAGTCAAAGAATTAAAGAGGTATAAGGTGAATCAAACATTACAAATTCTAATTTGAAACTAAAATGTAATCGAAAGTCAGAGAGAAAGATAAAAGTACAAGCATATGTACTAAACGACTTATAGGAAGGAAAGAACTACAAACAATTGTGAATGAGAACAAGCATTGAGAATGAGGTTTTAAAATAAATATGACGGATAAATAAACAACTATTTAAAGATGTTGATTATGTGAAATAGTAGATTTTATGTTTATTGCAAAAGATTCATATACACACCAACATATGAGTAGTTTGAGAGCGTAGGAAGATTCTGTTACATCATTTGCTGTGTTTCGTGGGAGTGGGACGGGAAGGGGATTCTGTTGTTAAACATTATTTTAAAAATAAGTTGAAATAATGCCGTATTATGGCTTCAGTGATGCATATACCATTGACTAACTTCTTCTGAGCTCACAGTAGTTCTGTCTGAAAGTTATCATTACAAATCAATGCTCAAAATGAATGCCATTTTCACTTCTAGAACTTGACTGTTGCTCTCTGTTGTATTGAATGCACCGTTGTTGTTGTTGTTTTCTTTCAGAATTGAGGTCATCAAACTAGGTCCACGGGAGTGTCATGGTTTCTTTTCTTTTTCTTTGTATTTGGGGCATTCCCTCCTCATGCTGGCTTCCATTCAGGTGTCTTAATGTGTCGAATTTGCATGTAGAAAGTTAGGTTCCACTTTATATTAGATTGCTTTAACTACTAATTATGAATTGTTTAGTACAATTTGTGCTCATTTAGAACTTTTACTGCTAGAGAGGTGGAATATGGGAAAGTTTATGGACAGGTTTCCTGGTATGGTTATGTTTAAAAGTGGATTTTATGGGGGGGGGGGGGGGGTAGTGGATGGGTTTGGGGGGGTCAGCACTGTGATGGAATTACAGAAGTTAAAGATATAATAGCGTGCATTTAAAAAAAAATGTATGATGTAAAAATGTGTACGTACATAAGTATAAGTGCATCGTTTCAGTTTCATCAAATTATTAATTTAATTGTCATCTTGGTAACACTTTATTTTAAAGTGTCCATGTTACACGTTACATGCACTTACTAACAATAAATTATGCATAATTAGATGCAAATAACCCTAAGCCAAACCCTTATCCTAACCCTAACCATGTAGTAAGTTCATGTAGTTAATTAATATTACTCAGTACTTAAATTTTATATGTAATATCTTATAATCTTATAGTTCAGATATGTGGGTCCCAGTGTTAAACATTTCTGTAATCATGTATAATCATGTGTCTCTAATGTAAGTGTATTACACAGGTTATTGCTTTGACCTCCACCATTGTACAGGATTACAAAAAAATTGGCTGCTCTTTAAAAGGTTAACTGCAAACAGGGTCAGGGTTATGCTGAAGTTGTTTGAACTTTAAGAGCCACGTTAACGCATGTTAAAGCATGCAGTGTGACACTCTGGGTGACGAATCACTGAATGTAGTTCAGTGCACTGGGAAATGTTGACATGAGGGCCTTTACACAACTCTTTGCTATTGGAAATAGAACAAGAGCTTCTAGTTGCAGGAAATCTAGTCATCATTGTTAATTGATTAAGATCATAGTTTAGTGTTATTTAATTAATTTGTTTAAAAATAGCATCTTAGTCACATGATCACACATTAAATTGATTCTCTAAACATAGAGGCGCACATTCATGTAATTATGCCTATCACGGTGCTTCAGGTGTATAAATAGCTGCTTATCTCACGTTTACTGCCAGTTCTTAATGCCAGCTTCCTATTCAGTCCAACCTCCCAACACCTGTTCATTATTCAGCAACAAACCACCTTGATGAGCAACAGTGTGAACTACCCTGGATTGCAGCGCTAAGCCAATCGTAACAGAGATAATTTACATACAGAGTTACACTTTATTTTTATGTCCTTGTGCATTATACATTTAGATTTTAAGTAATATTACATGCATCAATCTAAAGTTAGCATGTGGTTATGGTTTTAGGGTTAGTTGTGTGTAATGATTCATAATTTACTGTTAATACTATATTAATGTGCAATAAGGGTCTTGTCAAATAAAGTGTAACCACTTAAAGTAATATTGTTGTAGAAGTAAAAGCAGTTTTAGTTCTGAGGATCAGATGGTGGAAAATGGACAAATCTAAATGACTAAAAAACAATGTTTTGGTGCAAGAAACCATGACTGCGTGTAATTTGTGATCTTCCCATAATGTGGCATATGGAGCATTTCTGTTTGACATTTTGAATGTGCTATATTATGATTTACTCTCAGGGAGGGTTTCGCACCATAGGCAACTCATCACAGCAGGTGTGGATTGTAAGAGCCATTATGGTCTATTGTAATTCTGTGTTTTACCACTGGGTGGAGTGTGGGCTTAAATTAGTATATAGGTAGGTAAAGAGTAAGAGAGGGCAGGTGTGTAATTAGAGGGAAGCACAACATTTTTTGATCGTGTCTGGAGATCGTGTTTGAACGTGTTTGGATGTGATTATGAGGTAGCATTCAATGATATCATAAGTGCATTGTGCAGCAAAACTGTGAGTTATGTCCAGTACAATCTGTGATAAATAAATCTGATAAAGCTTAATGCACAGTTTGAAATTAAAAGGAAAGATTACTAATATTGTTTTGAAAACAATGGGCAATCAAAAGGCTATTAGTAGTACTATTTTGACTGGACTGGAAGTCTCTAGCCTTCATGATGACATCTTTTACAGCCTTCCAGAAGTCTTTACTCAAGAGAGAATGCCTGTGTCCAGAGACAACATTGTCACTCAAAAGGATTTGGATAAATGGTCATATCTGAAAGGTGTAAAGATCCCTCAACTTCCTGCTGATGTTGATTTGCTGATTGGAGCAAATGCTTCCAAGGTAATGGAACCCTGGGAGGTTATAAACAGTGACGGAGAAGGACCATATGCAGTTAGAACCCTATTGGGATGGGTCGTAAATGGACCACTCCAAGGAAGCAAGAATAATAGAAACAAGATCGAATGTCCAGATGTTACAGTTAACAGGATTTCTGTAAGCAAGTTGGAGGAGATGCTCAGTAAACAATATAATCATGACTTTAATGAGAATGCTGCGGAAAAAAAGGAAATGTCAAGAGAGGAGCATGCATTTATGGAAAAGGTAAGCAAGTCTATTGAGCTTCAAGATGGACATTACAAATTGAATCTTCCTTTCAGGATGGAAAACCCCACGTTGCCTAATAACCTTTGTGTGGCTAAACAGCGCTTAATTGGACTGAAAAGGAAATTTGAAAGAAATCAAGCCTTCCATCAAGAATATAATGACTTTATGAATGAGGTACTGAAGCAAGGTTATGCTGAAAAGGTACCATTGCATCAGTTAAAACAGGACGAAGGGAAAGTTTGGTATATCCCTCACCATGGGGTTTATCACCCCAAGAAAGGAACACTAAGAGTGGTATTTGATTGTGGCGCTGCCTTTAAAGGTACATCACTTAACGATCAACTTCTACAGGGTCCTAACTTGACAAATTCACTGTTGGGAGTTCTTGTGAGGTTTCGACAAGAGCCAATTGCATTTATGGCTGATGTAAAGGCAATGTTTTACCAGGTCAAAGTTGCAGCAGAGGATACTGATTTTCTTCGTTTTCTATGGTGGCAAGATGGTGACTTAAAGCAAGAACCCATGGAATACAGGATGAATGTACATTTGTTTGGAGCTGTGTCATC
Source organism: Carassius auratus (assembly GCF_003368295.1). NCBI lineage: Eukaryota > Metazoa > Chordata > Actinopteri > Cypriniformes > Cyprinidae > Carassius > Carassius auratus. The sequence continues at coordinate 14,533,579 of NC_039250.1, read as the reverse complement.
TCCAAGTTGTGCTTGTTATGCTCTACGCAGAATTGCTGAAGACAATATAGGCATCTTGCCGGAAAAGGTAATTGACACAATTCACACAAACTTCTACATGGATGATTGTCTGAAAAGTGTGGCTTCAGAGGAAGAGGCCATCTTGTTGATTGATGATCTCACAGCTGTTTGTTTAACAGGAGGTTTCCAGTTAACAAAATGGGTTAGTAATAGCCGTGCTGTGCTGCAAACTGTACCTGAAGAACATAGAGCCCATGGGATAAAAATGATGGACCTGGACAAAGATCAATTACCAATGGAAAGAGCTCTTGGTTTGTGGTGGTGTGTTGAATCAGATACTTTCAAGTTTAAAATGACTATCAAAGATCATCCTTGTACCAGGCGTGGTGTTCTATCGACAGTATGTGCTGTATATGACCCTTTAGGATTTTTGGCACCATTCACTCTCACAGCAAAAATTCTTCTGCAAGAGCTTTGTAGGACAAGATGTGGATGGGATGAATCACTACCCTCAAATCTCCAAAGACAATGGTCTTTATGGTTGAAAGAGCTTGGGGGGATTGCAGATTTCAAGGTGGAAAGATGTCTAAAACCAACAGGGATGGACAAGCCTACTAATGTTCAGTTGCATCATTTTGCAGATGCGAGTACACTTGGATATGGCACTGTAACGTATCTTAGGATGGAGACAAATCTTGGTGTCCATGTAACTTTCCTACTCAGCAAAGCTAGAGTAGCACCTTTGAAACAAGTAACCATTCCACGTCTTGAATTGACAGCTGCGGTACTTGCTGCTCGAGTGGACAAAATGTTGAGGGCAGAGATGCAGTTTCCATTGGTGGACTCTGTGTTCTGGACAGACAGTACCTCTGTGTTAAGATACATAAAAAATGAGGACAAACGTTTTCTTACCTTTGTGGCCAACAGAATCTCTGCAATAAGAGAAATTACAACACCATTACAGTGGAGATACATACCTACCTCTCAAAATCCAGCAGACTGTTGCTCCAGGGGTCTGAATGCAGACCAGCTATTAACAAACAGAGAATGGATCAATGGACCAGGTTATCTGAAGAAACCAGTCAAAGAATGGCCAGTTCAAATATTTGATTGTACTCTTAAACCAGATGATCTTGAGGTAAAGAGAAACATGTGGGTAAATAGCACTGTTGTAAATGAAATGTCAAGTGCAACAAATGCTACTCATAGGCTGATTACTCATTTTTCAGACTGGACCAGGTTGAAGGTTGCTGTTGGTTGGCTCTTGAAGTTAAAGAAAATTCTGAGACAAAGGAGTCAAAAGCGGAAGGAAATTCAAGCATCTTTGGATTCTTCTGGAGTATTAATTTCTTCTAAAAGCATAGAGAAAGAGCTTCAAAAACTAACAGACTCTGTGACCACACCAAATCTGACTTTGGAGGACCTGAATGAAGCTGAAACGGCTATTGTTGCATTCAGTCAACGGCAACAGTTCAGAAAAGAAATTGCTGCTCTGTCGTCTACATCTGTTTCAAAAATAAGAAGAGATAGTAAGTTATATAAATTGGATCCTATCTATCAAGATGGTCTTTTGAGAGTTGGAGGACGATTAAGGAATTCTGTTATGCCTGAGGAAACAAAGCATCCGATTATTCTGGCTAAGGAACAGCATATCGCCACACTCATCTTGCGGCATATACATCAACAGTTAAGCCACAGTGGACGAAATCATATGCTTTCCAAGCTAAGGAAAAGATATTGGATCATTAAGGGTAATGCAGCTGCCAGAAAGATCATATCAAGTTGTGGCCATTGCAGACGTTTTGGAGTTAAGGTGAGTGAGCAAAAGATGGCAGACTTACCAAAGGAGCGACTCCTTCCAGATCTGCCTCCATTTACAAATGTTGGGGTGGATTATTTTGGTCCTGTGGAAGTTAAAAGAGGACGTTCCATTATAAAACGCTATGGAGTCATCTTTACTTGCATGGCAAGTCGGGCTGTTCATTTGGAAGTCGCCTATTCTTTGGACACGGATTCATGCATCAACTCTCTACGAAGATTTATTTGCAGACGAGGGCAAGTAAATCATATAAGATCAGACAATGGTACAAATTTTGTTGGAGCCGAAAGGGAGTTAAAGGAAATGCTTAGTTCATGGAATAAAAGCAAGATTCAAAGAGTAATGCTTGAGAAAGGCGTTCAGTGGAGTTTCAATCCTCCGGGAGGTTCACATTATGGCGGAGTGTGGGAGCGTGTGATCAGAATGGTCAAAAGAATTTTAAATTCAATCTTACATCAGCAAACTTTGGATGATGAAGGATTCCAGACTGTGCTGTGCGAAATTGAGGCCATTCTGAATGATCGTCCAATAACAAAGCTGTCAGATGATCCTAATGATTTGGAACCACTTACTCCAAACCACCTTCTTCAGATGAAAGGTAAACCAGTACTACCACCTGGACTATTTGACAAATCGGAATTATACAGCAAGAGGAGATGGAAACAGGTCCAGTATATGTGTGACTTATTCTGGAAAAGATGGACAAATGAATATCTGCCTTTGCTTCAAGATCGGCAGAAATGGAATCAGGAAAGGAGAAACTTTGTTCATGGTGACATCGTTGTTATTGTGGATTCAACCGCTCCACGTGGATCTTGGCTAATGGGACGAGTTTTGGAAGTCTTTCCAGACAAAAATGGACTTGTACGTTCTGTGCGAGTACAAACTAAAACCAGTGTACTCGAGAGACCTGTGACAAAGCTTTGTCTGTTGTATGACAGCATGGAAATGTAACGGACTGATTGCAAAAACTGTTTACTTGTGTACTACAGAGGTCTGATTAATGCAGTGTTTACAATGTTGCTTTTGGGCTTTAATGGCTCTTTGTATTAATCTTGTATTGAATTGTAATGTCTGCCTTCCATGTACAATTAGGGGCCGGGGTGTAAGAGCCATTATGGTCTATTGTAATTCTGTGTTTTACCACTGGGTGGAGTGTGGGCTTAAATTAGTATATAGGTAGGTAAAGAGTAAGAGAGGGCAGGTGTGTAATTAGAGGGAAGCACAACAGGATATATAGTTTTACTCTGCATTTACTGTAAGCTTACATTATTTCATTTAATACCACAGGAATACTAGTGCGAACGATTATCACCTTTTTTTCGCTTGAACGTGCTATTAATGGCAGCCAATTCTCCACAGTCACATTTATACTGTACTGTGTAATTAAGCTTAATTCTGCATGTGGGTAGTTATAATGTGTCCATTGACTTTATTTTTAAATGCATTTATCTTGTGTCTTGTCACAGTGTCTTTGTACCAGCTTTTGTCTTCACTGCTCCATAAATGGTCACAAATGAATTTTCAGAAGAAATAATACTTCATGTGTCTTCTCAATATGGGTTCATAAAACATGCATGCATGCATGCGAATTTAAAAATAATTAGCAAAATGCTTTTTAAAATAATATGTCAACTTCTCAACAGTATGTGAAGTCAACTGGCATTTTGCAGTAAATGGAAAGAATGAGTGCAAGAAGTAAAGGTGTGTTTGAATCACCTGTATCATGTCAGACATCCTGTCAGGGAGTCCGAAACACGCAGTGTGAGAGTGTTTAATTAGTGTGACCTGAGTGTAATTACAATGAGCCAGGGGTGTTAATTACTGCTGCGATCTTTATTTATGTAACATTTGTGTGCTTGATATGAAATTCAGCTAAACGTTCATTTATTTTGACCTATCGTGAACTGCTATTTATTTTTATGCATTTATCAGATGCTTTTATCCAAAATTTCTTCCCCTAAGGAGGCAGTAGCAAGAGAAGTGTTCAAAATATGGTGCATTTTTGTCTCCTTTATTGTCCGCCAGACAAAAAATCTATTAGAAAAGTTATAAAACACCTTGCAAGTGACATGACATTCATGTTGTACTACAAATAGTGTGGGAGGACTCATGCGCCCATGTTTCATACACTTAAGGTTAATGAATATCACAGATAACAGTGTAAATGTGACCACATATTCTGTGCTGAAGACATTGCTCTGTTGTTATTTTCCAACTCTTAGTGAATTGAGAGAAGCCTAATTACCCAACATTGTTTTCATATCATACATTTGCATAATTATGGTTTATTTTCATTTTAGCAATACTGTTTCCTAATGCTGCGCTCCCAGCAGGTCAGTTATGCAAGATCTTAGCATGGAGCTAACTATCACCAGCAGAAACTCTCACTATACACCGGGGAAGACAAGTTGACAGGATTTGCTCTTTAGGCTTGAGTCCATGCCTTCGAATTTGCTATTTTTATGATAGTTTCTTCCTCCCCATCTGTCTCTGTCCCTCTCACACATATACACAAACACACACCTGTCCTTTTCCATCTTGGTTTATTGAATGAGCGTGGACAGTTTAATCATTAAATATATGAATTATCAGATAGGAAAAGGCTTTGTTTTATTGCTGTAACAAATAATTGCTCTGTCCTTTTCCTCTTCCATCTCTTTCCATGTGTGTGTGCTGAAGCAATAAAATCACGTTTTCTGTTCTACCCCACTATCTTTCTTCCTTTATCTCTCCTGGAACTATGCCTTATCTTTTCTTTTTACAATCAAACAGTTCAGCCACAATTTACTTGAATAGATTTCTACATTTTCTGAAGGAAATCTAATTTGGGTATGCCTGTGCGAAACTCATTGCGACAATACTTCTACTGTATATGTTTGCTGGGTGTTCTGGTCGTTAATAGATGTTTAATTAAATACAAGTAGCCTATCCTCTGATTCTATTATAGTATTATATTCCCTAGAAATGGCTTTGGTTCCTCCTTCAGTGCAAGTAAGTACAGTACATGGGATTTTAGCTTGTTTTCACATCATCTCTCCTCAATAAGCCACACAGTTTGAGGTGTCATTCATGTCAGCAGTGCTAACAGTGTGAGATGAGTGTGTTCAGAGCTACTGGATGGGTGTAGTGTGGCTCTAAGGGACACAATACAAAGATAAAGACAGCTCTCGCTTAGTCATTGTTCAGTAGGGGTTTGTTTGGTAATGTGTTGGTATGTGTGTGTTTGTGTGCCATACATGAGAAAGTTTCAAATTAAGTTTGTTCACTGTGTGTAGCATTAAGAGTTAACAACCATTTTAGAGCATCTTTAATGTAAACTGGAGCTGTTGTAGTGAGGCAGCTCTTTGTTGTGTTATGCCTAGGCTTCTGTGAAAAACTATCCGTAATAATACACTTGCTTTATGGTGAGCACATTATAACACAAGTACTTTTTGTTCCTATTTCCCTGCTGTGAGGGACAGAAACACAGTCTACTCATTATGCTGTACTGCAATGTACCTGGTTGTCAATCACTCAGTCTTTCTGAATCGTTCAAGATGTTTTTGTCATAAATGTCAGATAATTCTGCATAGTGCAGATTCCATTGTAAATTGAATTGTATTAGTATGTAAATTTCTGATTAGAGAAGAGTATGTTTGATTCTAATGAATCAATGTAAGGAGTTGGATAAAAAGACCGTCTTTGATTTATTTGATTGAAATCAAATACTACAATTCAAAAGTTCGGAATTGGAAAGATTTTGAAAAGTCCCTAAGGCTGCATTTATTTGCTTAAAAATACAGAAAAATCTATAGTATTGTGAAATTTAAAATAACTGTTTTCTATTTTAAAATTTGTAGAATGTAATTTATGCCTAAGATGCAAAGCTGAATTTTCAGCATCATTCCTCCAGTCTTCAGTGTCACATGATCCTTCAGAAATCATTCTAATGTGCTGATTTGCTGCTCAAGAAACTTCTTTTAAAATTATTATTACCACTGTTGAAAACTGCTCAGTATCAGAATTTTTGTTGATACAGTGATGCCTGTTTCAGAATGCAGGATTTATTTGAAAAAGAAATCCTTTGTAACAGAAAGTTCTTTAACCTTTAAACAATTTAGGGCATCCTTGCATATTGAAATTATCAGGTATTGAGAAGAATTGAAATCTTATTAACCCCCTATTGTTTAAACAGTACTGTAAATGTGTTATTAAATGATAGTACATTGCAGCAATCTTTTGCATAAATTGTTTTCTTTTAAATGTACATTGTAAACCATAAACAGCTGGTTTGAACAAGATAATTAACTTAAATAATTACAATAGAAAATTATTCAAATACACATGCACACTATATTCTTTCCTTAAATTGAGCTTTTAACTATTAAACAAATAAACAGAATAATTACAGTGCAGTGTTCATAGTTTACATTAAGTTTGATTATTTCTGATGTTTAATATAGATTATATAAATAAGTAGATTGTAGTTTGAATATATCCTATCTGCCAAACAATTCCTGTTTTTTCCCTTCTAAAACAAGTAAAAAAAGTACTACAAAATGTTTGTCAAGACAAACAGGATAAATATGTAGCAGTCATTTTATTATATTTTGAACTGTTCCCACAAAAAAGCTGTTTATTCAGCTTCTCCATTGACTTCTTTTCAAAAAGGTCTCCTGGTTGATCGTTCCAAGATGGCAGATGACAGGTGTGTTTTAACAGGGTTGGAACTGATTTCAACAGGACAGCTCACTTCAGGACCTTGGATAGCGAATGTAGGACCTAAAAACAATACAATACAATGAAGAGATAGTACAATGTTGAATCCTATTAAGGCATGTGGAGTCTACTCTGGTGATTTACACATAAAATGAGATGGGCAGATGTTGTTAAAGAGTGCATTAAATATTAATCTGTGCTTCAGGGTTGAACTTTTGTCTTCTGTTCCCTTATTCAATTTTTTATTTTCTTTAAGAATATCTTTAGACGGTGTCCCTGGAGAGCGAGCGTGCTGTGGGGTCAGGTTTTTGTTGGCTGTGATGATGTAATCTCATGCTTCGAGCGATGCAGTCGTGCCAGGCCTGTGTGGCTCCTTTTACCTCATGGCAAATAAACAGGAGCATTTAACATGGTCTGAACCAATGGAGAGAGTGAGGGTGAACTGGACTGTCACACAATAGTTTGTCCCGTACTGACTCATGACTTGAGTGGCTGTTAATGAGAGAGACAGAGAGAGAGATGAATATTTGACGTGGTACCATCCCTCCTGGTTATTTGAGTGCACTCTCACCTTGCATATTATATAAGCCTTGCATTTATTTATTAATTTATTTATCTATTTTTTGCAGACTGCCTCTTCCTCACATGCACTCGCACACATAGGCTTCTGCGCATTACACAAATAGCCCAAAGTGGCATTTCTTGCCAGAGATGTCCGACTCAAAGTTTCTGCACGTATGCATTTATCTGTGTGGGTGTGTGTGATCCCTTCTGTGTGTTTTGTGCACTGTTTATTTATATACAGCAGGGGTATTCATTTAAAATGTATAAGACGTCTCTAAATGTCTTTCCCACCAGGGGTTAGAATAATTAACAGTCCCAAAATAACTTAGCCAGGAGTTAGTATGTTATGTGGCTGTGAAGTTAAATAAGCAATGTTTTCAGATGGTAGCCATCATATTCTGTAAAAGTAAGAAATAATGAATTTTAAATAGTCAAAAACTCACTGAGACATTGGATACTTTTCTTTTAAAGAATTATTCATTCAAGTCATTTGAAAATGAATTATTAATCCTTATTTATTATTTTGAAGCGTTGTGAAAAAGAAGCATGACGTACCGAATGTGCACTTGTAGTACACTTCAAATCTCAAAGATAGTACACTTCTGTGATTGTTTATACTAAAGTTAAGTACTTGATTATAATTTTAAAGTTAATATATTTGAAATGTACTAAACTGCAACTTAATTTTTACAAATGTGTAATACTAATTACAATTATATTTTCAGTTGGCATACACAAACAAGTGCCAACAGAAATTGCATTAAAGTATATTTTAGTTTAGCATAAATGTTTGTAAGTGCAATGAGCAGTACACTTTAAAGGGATAGTTCACCCCACAAAAAAAACAAAATTACTCACCCTCATGTTTTACAAAGCTATGAAAATAATTTTTGTGTGCAAAGAAAACAAAAACAATGACTTTATTCAACAATTCATCTCCTCCGCATCACCCTGGTGCCATTTTAGAAATATCACATATGTAAAGGTATGCAACATATGTATGCGGATACGTGGTTTACGTTCAGTTTAAAGTGTAAACAATGCATCCACTTACAGTGCTGCTAAAACAAGAGCAGCATACATTGTTCATGTACTGTATGTGATACTCTCCAAAATGTCACCAGGGTGACGAGGAGGAGACAAATTGTTGAATAAAGTAATATTTTTGTTTTTTTGAGCACAAAAGGATTCTCGTAGCTTCGTAAAAAAAAAAAAAAAAAAACTGCTGTGGATAATTATATGTATGTATGATATGTGATTTAGTGATTCACCATCGGGGAGAAACCACTTTTGCATCCGGAACCAATTTGTATAGACTCAAATGCATATGTAAATCACTTCATATTTTAATGTTAATGACACTGTATTTTATTTTTTGAGTTGTAATCACATGCAACTTGGTTAGAAAGTATAAAAATCAATTTGATTCCTGTTTAACCACACAGCCTGTCAGAACATCAGTTCACAAGTCAAGCCAGAGTTTGTGTGTGTTTTCCCATATACACAGTTGCTCTCAAAGCAAAGCAGTTTTCAATTTAGTCTATTCTAATTCCATAAAAGCATTTTTTCACACATGAAAAGCAGATCGTTGTATGAATAATATCGTTGCTGTGGAAACTGAAGATTCCCACAGGCTGTTCATAGGGTTCGAGCCACCCTTCCGCCCCCAGCCTCCTACCCACAGACGCTTCTCAGAGTGAGTGTGTGTGTGTGTGTGTTTGTGTGTGTGTGTGTGTTTGTGCGTTTGAGAGCATCCTCTTCACCTCCGTGCAGAGATGGATTACTCATTCACATCTTTCAAACGCTTCTTGTGTAACTAGTGATGACAACCTTGCTTTACAGAATGACTTGCAAAATAGGGAGTGCTCGAAAGCCAGATGTTCCTGTACAACAAATAAATATTCTCTGCTTTAAAGTGCTGTCCACCAGATAACAGTGACTACAAAGTTCTCTAAGGAATATTATACCTTATTAACCATTAGGGGTGTCCCCGACTAAGGAATTTTTGAATCTTGCCGACTGTATGTGTTTTTGTAAGAAAAATATCCATATTTCAAACATAATAAACACTTTTCTCTTACTTCCGTTATCTGTCATGGAAGCCGTTCCGGTGAATGATGTAGTACGCCGGAGTTGCGTTATTAGTGATGAATCTGGAGAAAGAACAAAACAAAATGGTCACGGATTAGAAGGACAAACAGGATTTGCAAAGAAAAATGTTGGAGGATTTTGATATAAACTAAGACGAGACTGGTTTTCCTTTGCTTTCATTGCTCCTATACACAAGTTCTTGAGACTAGCATATCTCAGAGGCACGTGTTGCGGATACGTCTTGCATCATCTGCCGGAATGGCTTCTACGTATGAGAGTTAGCTGAAGTGAGAGAAAAGTATTTATTATGTTTGAAATATGGATATTTTTCTTATAAAAACGCATGCATTCACTATAGGAGGCCTTTATTCACTTCCCGGAGCCATGTGAAGCACGTTTTATGAATGTGCATGCTTTTTTTTGACGACTTGTGAACTGTTCAACTGTTACACTCGCTGACTGCAGTGATAGAGCTTAGTATAGCCAGGATAATTTATTATATAACTCCAACTGGATTTGTCTGAAAGAAGAAAGTTATATACTAGGGATGGACATTTTCCCAAAATTTGCATTCGAATATTTGGGCTCATAAAAAACGAATATTAGTATGTTTGCTTATTTTAATTAGGTTTATTAGAAAGATGTAATTTTTATTTATCAAGTAACAATAAGAAAGTGCTGACAAAGATAACATGTGCTAACAGTTTCTTAGCGCTTTGTGTAATGATCTTTATGTCTGAAGATCATTTGGAGTATAGCTGCACTTACCTGCAGTCGTGAATGCAGTGATGGACAGCTGTCTTTCCTCAGTCGACTGTGTTTGGATTTCATATGATTTCTCATGGTGGTGGTGATATTATGATAAATCAGTTTCAATAATTCATTTGATCAGAAGTAATTACACTTTGTCCAATTATTTATTAAGATAATTTAGATCAAAGTAAATCCAAACTTTGCGAGGCAGATGACATTTACGGCCAGCAAACAAACACATAGTAAAATTTTAATAGTGTTTTTATTGTTCTAATAATTAGAGATTGAATATTCGAATGTTCTACTATTCGTGCACACCCCTATTATATACACCTAGGATGCTTCAAGGGTAAGTAAAACATTTTGGGGTGAACTAACCCTTTAAATCTATAGGGGTGGTTGGATTTATTCACGCATGTTAAAATATTTTTCAGATTATTATTTACAGCATTATTTTAATCGGCTGTATATTAACCTATTGGGAGGAAAGTCATTTTAAAGCACTTAACAGAGGCTGTTTTAGGCAAAAAAAAGAACAAGTGAATATGTATCCCTCTTTAAAATATTAATATAGTAATATCCGTTCTGGAAGCTGAAGTGCCTCATTTTCTAATTACAACTTGCAGTATTACAAGTATTACCTAAAAGTGCAGTTTAAACTAGATTAGCATGTTCTGAAGGTAATATCCGTGTTTGCAGGCAATATTAAAGTATTATATTAAAGCATCTTTTTTTCGATTAAATGTGTGCGAGAATCAACATATTTACTTTGAATTCAGACAAAGTATTCACAATTATTTGTGATTCAGTGCATGAAAAACACAATATGTATATGTTTAAAGCAATATAGAGAGAATATATTAAGTAAAATTAAGCATTGTAAAAAACCTTCACTCAAATAAAATACAACCTCATCTAATCCAGTCTGTGGACCTACAATAAACCATCTGAAATGGGACTTTCTGGGTTAATATTGTTAAAAAACAAACAAACAAACAAAAAATATTAAATTCATGCCCCATGGCCAAGGTTATTTTATTTTATTTATTAGTTTCTTTATTTATTTTCTTGAATAACTCTTTTTGGAAAATTTCTAAACCCATTTTAAATGTTTTGAGAGGTGGACATGGGGTATAAGTAAGAAAAATTTGATCTTGTGAACTTTTTAATGCACATTACTGATCTTATTGTACAGTTCATCAGTGCACATGGAATATGCCACATTACACAAATGCCATTAATGGTGACCTTGATATGTTTATTTCTCCTTCATATAAATACCGATTGATGCCAGTAATCGCCTCAGTTTCTGGTCACAGCTGGTTTAAAGTGCAAGGACCTTTTTGAAAGTATTAAAAACACTAAGCAAAGCTGTTAATGGAGTGGACTAACGACTAAAAGCTGTCTTTCTAAAAGCTAATCCATATCCCAGTAACAGGTGGGTGTAAGCATCTAACAGTAATGATGAAATATGCCTTCTAGCAGTACCCAGTAATTCCCATAACTGCACACATTATCTTCCTTAAATTACACACTTGTGTACAAAGCATCTAAATGAATGTGTTACATCACCTCTTGAACCAGTCATGTATGCATGTTCATGGAGATGGATTTGAAAAGTTAATGCTGAAGCGGTTATCCTAACCTTATGTTTACTAAACAAACCTAGCTTTATTCTAATTATGGACTGCTCTTTAAAACATAAAAACTAAAAGCAGCAGTTTTATCGCAGCAATTAACCCTGTGTGACACAGAAAGGAAAATCATTTGTATTTAGAACGATACAAGGGTGTGCAAATGAGTAAAAAAAAAAAGTGTACATATAGGTTTTTTTTTATTGTAAACAGCAGTTCAAACTGTTATAAATGAGAAACGGTTGCAGCTGGTCGTTCATGCTGAGGAGGCTGATTCTCCCGCCGCTGCAGGAGAGCAGAGACACATATAGTCACATAGAGAGAGAAAAAAGCCATTCCCACCCATTTCTATATAGAGCTGAGAGCTCTATAATTTTCATACATGCAATGTCAACCTCTCACCTAATAAACGTGACATGCTTTCACACTGAAAAATGTTATGAGAGTCCCTGACTCTAGCAACTGTTGTAATCACTTTTCTAGATGCTCTAGACTCTGGCTCTGCATTGCAGTAATGCATGATAATGACACCATCTTCTCATTCTGTAATCCATAAGCAGTTTTTTGTCATATGCCATTTGATTGATTACTCCATTCTGCATGTAGGGAAATTACATGATCCCATTTTTCATTTTCAGCAGCTGCTACTTTCATTCCAGTAGGTCTCATTTCATTCGAGTTCATGTATGTATCAAGTATTAAATTTGGCATGAAATGAAGATTCTTGTTATCCACAGTTACAAGTAACACAATGTGTTTAAGTTAACAACACACGAACAATTATAAACTGATTATAATGCTCAATGAGGAAACGTAATGCATTTATACTTATTCTTAACTTATTTCTTGGAAACAAGTATTTTCCGTAGCTTCTGAAGGACAGTACAAAAAAAAAAAAAACACCTACACCCCCAGCTTTTAATGCATTGTTTCCTTCTTAAGTCCATCAGTCATCCTCAGTATGAAAAGATGAATCTCAAAATGCTGGAAAACCAAAGAATGCGTAGGACTTGGAGGATTTTTAAGAAGAACAATGTGCAGTTTAACTGCTCAGGACAAACAAGGGACTCATGAATAACTCGCTTTTACTTATTTTTCCCCAGCAATGTGAATGTTCAATAAAGATGTTAAAGATTATTATTGCCAGTGTGTTGTTATAGCTATAAGCACAATGTGGTTGTCTGTAGGTTTGACATTGATGATCAGATTTATGGCCAATTAAAAAACGAATTTTGAATGTGTTCTTGATGTCATTCTGAATAATTCATCCATGCATGTTTTATTCTAAATATTTTGACCTCCTACTTCTCATAATTTCTCATAATAAGAAAATGACAGATTTGACAAAAAGGTTACAGAAAATTAAGGCCCATTCACACCAAGATTGAAAACTGTAAAGAACTATATTAGCGTCCACACCAGCTAGAGCTCGTTATAGCAGGATGGCAATGTTTTTTATCATTCATCAGCTAGAGCCTTTATACTCCATCATACATTAAGTAATACATTTGCCTGTATCCGTTTATTGAATTTTCTTTCTTTTTTCATCACAAAGACTTAAACTACTTCAGTCTTTGTGCATTTAATTTATGTAATACACAAGTTTCACAATTTGAGTTGAATTATTGAAATTATTGAACTTTTCCACGACAGTCAAATTTATTGAGATGCACCTGTAGGCTATAGCAATTTGGAATTAGTGGAATTACTAGGAATTTCACTGTTATACTGTTTTTAATTTGTTTTACCAGTTTTCTTATTGTAGATAGAGAGAGCGCATAAGTCTTTAGTATTTATATAATAAAAATCCTATATCAAATAAGTACACGATGAGGTAAAATACTATAAACCATGTTTGAGGCCACATTTTATTGATTTATGCTTATTGGTGAAAGTGCAATACCGGAAAACAAAAGTACATTTCTCAAATAACAACAATCATTATGATTATAATTTTGACCAAAAATTATTTTTATTAGTTTAACCATTATACAGCATGACAAAACTAAATAGGATAAGGTTGACCAAAGATAAAAACTAACAAGGACATTTAACATTTTACTAAGACTAAAATTGAAAATAGCTGACAAAAATGAACACTACTATGATCTCTATTTTTACTTACTCTTGCAGATGGTCTTATTGGGGAGGATTGCATGTTAGTTTTAATTATACATGTGTCCAGTAGGGGTTGGAGAAGCACTTTGGTATTGTTGCATTCCATCTTCTTTCAAATATCATTTAACTACACACGTAATACTCCTTTATAGCAGTTCTGCTGTGATTTGGGGAAACCCCTCTTTCAGAGCTATTGAATATTAAATGCAGCACTCTTATTTGATTTCTTGAAGTTGATTCATTGGTCTCATATGAAAACTCACTCGTATTTTACATTGGGATAATGATAGCTCATAAGCGACAGCGAGTGGATTCTGTGTGTGTTTGGATTGATGACGTGCCCCAGCCTCAGGAGGTATTGAATATGTAATGTGTGATAAGCCATAACTAGCACTCTCTCGGGTCTCTTTAATAAACATGGCTCTTGAGTGGAGGAGATCTGTTGCCGAGGGAACCGAATGAGCTCAGAGCAACTCGGTGGGCGAAACACAACAGTGAAAGAAACATGGGTGGGAGGAAGGAGAGACAGAGAGAGAGAGAATGTAATATGGAGAACAGTAGATTTGGGGAAAGGACTTGTTGGGGAAAATGTGTGGGATATTTTTTCTAATAAGTGACACAGCATTTGTTTTTGATGAGACATGATTACCCATAGCTATCTGCGTCAAACGGGACATTTAATGTTACCAGCTAAATTATTCCTTCCTGTTAATTATTTTAATTTTAGATTGATTCTGAAAGTGTTTTTATGCCTTTGTTGATTTTGTCAGTATTTATTTCCCAGCATATGTTGCTTTAAAACGGCATGACTTACTTTCTTGTGTGAAACGCAAAATGTGAAATTCCAACAAATCTCACGGCAGATCATAACTAATTTACATTTCTGTGAATCTGTGGCTAATTCCTATGAAGTCATATGTTCCCATTTGTATGTATTTGCTTATGTCCTATTTAGGGGTGGCTTGATACCACTTTTTCAGAACCAACCCTGATCCGATACTAAAAATTCTGAGTATCAGCCGATAAATATAGATAATAAATAATGAAAAAATAACAAACTGAAAAAATATATATATAATCATAATCTTGAATTTAATAACTTAAATATTCATCTGTACCTCACATGGAACAGCCCCACAACACTTTGAAAATAGTGCATGAAAACTTTATGGTGCTTTATTGTTTTTTGTGCCTTTCATGGGGATCAACAAAAACAGAGAGTATAAACACAATATCAGATTTGGATCGGTCTCGTCTGACCGATACCTGCTCCAGCAGAAAATACCAGTATCAGAGCCGATACCCATACTGAGTATCGGATCTATGCATCCCTAAGTTATGGGGTTGAGCTTCATACTTACCTTTTGTTCTAAAAATGTCATGTTTTTGTTGGAATCACATCGTACAAACTCATATGAAAGCACCACCTTGTAAAATAGTTCATTTTCTCATCATCTTAGGTCAGAGAGAAATTCTGAACACTTACTCACAAGAATGAGTTTATCATTGTTTTACAATTACAATGAAGGACACAAATGTGCAAAATGATTGATTATTGTGGTTAATTTGGTTAATTTACTTAAAATAATGATCTGAATGAACGCGACTGAAACTGAAGTTGGGATCAACTCAATGATTTGGTCACACATAGGCGGAAATCCCAAGGGGGTCGGGGGGGACAGGACCCCCCCATCTGAGGATTGCCCCCCACTAAAATATGATTAAAAACCACACTGTGTATAGTAAATAACAATGTTTTATACCTTAAATAATTGTGTAAGTAGTAAAACAGCACAAACGGGGCAAAATACTGTAACAAAGTTCGTGGATTGGGAAGAAGGTGGTGGGAACCGGTAAACATTCAAACATAACTTTAAAAATAAAATAAACACAAAACTCAAAATAGCATGACAGTCCCTCACGGACGACTGCCGCACACAAACAAAACAACATAAAGTCTAGGCTGGCTTTCGCCTTGCACGATTGTCGTTCATCCTTTTATCCTTCCGGAGCTCCTCTGTGAGACTTGAGACTGGTGAGTGACACAGGTGTCGCTCATCATCATTTACTCCACCGGCTTCGCTCTGCTCCCATGGCTCTCGGCCCTGCCCCACTCATCACAAATGCGTTTTAAGTTTAGAAACATTTTGAGTCTCCCCCTCCCTTGCTTCACGGTGCTTTGGTCCAAATGCCTGCTTTCCTCTTTTACAACACCTACACACACACAGGTCCTTTGAGAGAGAACAAAGTCAATAGTTGTGGAGCTCCAAGGCTTTTATTCACTTAAACGGTATGAAGTGATTATTTTCTCTTTAATACAGATGATGACAATGTATTTCTCGATGAGTTGCTATGTTAACAATAATAATGTTACCTGCTTGACGAAAAGGGTTTACAGGTTGTTGTTTTTTTACAACAAAACCCTCCCAATTGCTACCCAAAACTATCCCAAACTAACCACTTTCCGAGGGCGTCCCCCAGTAAAATACTAAAATACAGTACTGTACATGTTTTTGCAGTCACTTCAAACGGCAATAAAAATCAACCCACAGCAACAGTGATAAAGTTGCCCAGTTTCACGGGAATACTGCGGACATGGCAAAACTGAGATGGATACAACAGACATGAGTGCCGTAGCGGCATGACCACAATAGCTGTAAGTTGTATAATTTGGCACGGTCTCCCTGCTGCACTAATAGTAGTAAAGCTTTCCTGTGTGTATATCGTGTTCCTGTAGCTCAAGTGGAAGAGCATTGCGTTAGCAAGCAAACAAAAGCAAGGTTGTGCCTTCGATTCCCCGGGAACACATGATAGGTAAAAATTGATAGCCTGAATGCACTGTAAGTTGCTTTGGATAAAAGCGTCTGCTAAATGCATACATTTTATAAATGTAATATCCTTAAAAGTACAATTTTAGCTGTATTATTTGTGTCCCCTTCAAAAAATGTTTATTGTACCTCCAATTTACGCCCCAGTAGTCACAATAGTTAAAAACCAGAGATCCCTTCAGTGATTCATTGAATAATGACTTAAAGGGATAGTTCACCCAAAAAAAGAAAATTATTGTCATTAATTACTCACCCTTGCATTGTTCCAAACCTTTTTGAAACACAAATTAAGATATTTTCGTAACTTCAAAAAATTACGATTGCAAAAAACATAAAGGTAAGTCATTTATCAGGTTAAATATTTATTTAATGAGTCCTTTAATATTTAGTCATATTTTTATTCCACATAATGCTATTCTTGTCTGATAAGTGTCGCTTATATCAAATTTTCCTTGAAGTCATCTTATCATTAATATTAGCAGTCATTTCTTCAGGTGCTAATTATTCATTTTTAATGCAGCCTGGCGTTACCATCCACCAAAGATTTTGAAGTAGTGATTTAGCAGACATTTTATTCAGAGGAGCTTATAGTGCACTTATTACTGCCACAATCCAGCTGGAGCAGTCTGGGGTTGAGGGCATAATGGTGAAAGCTCATGGCTTCCTTACAAGGAGCAAAGCAGCAGCCTTCCAATTACCAGGCATGAACTTTAGCCTCTACAATAGTGGTTCTCAACCTTGTTTTAATACCGAAGCCCCATCACATTTTAAAATACTCTCAGAATATTCTCTCTGATGCATTGATGTCTTTTTATAATGATTTTGCAGACATCTCTACAGCATCTTTTCAGATAGCAACATGCAGATTTTTTCTGCTTCAAACTATCTCACTAATGAAAATGTATTTTATTTAAGTTGTAGGAGTTTGCCCGTCTTGGCCTGGAAAGGCTCTATGTGCTTGATTATTTAGTTAGAGTGATTTTCGTTTTACATAACATAATGTATAATGTTTGTGTACTGAGTAGTTACTAGTGTTTAACTCATTATATGATCACAACCCATTGCTGAACCAGTAACACACTGCCTCTAGTTATTACTGCAGAGCTTACGTGGAAATCCTAAAAACACTGCAAGACGAAAAAAGGGTTGCAGGTGCTGGCGGTCAGAAAGTAATAATCCTTCATCTCGGTCTCTGAACACTGGAATTCATCTCTTGGCACTCCTCATGCTACACCCACACACACGCACAGCCGCTGGGTTGCCAGGCAGCAGGAGTGTGTCCTGGTAACCGGGGGCCGAAGCAATGCCAGTGCAGTGCTCTACCATTTACAGTCTGCCACAGCCAGAAGCCTCACATTCAGAGCCATGGCTCTTTAAAATCAAATCATCTCCCTGACAAATGTGCGAATTTATAAAAGCAAGAACATGTATTTTACAGTTGAAATGATTGGTATACACATGATTAAATTCATTTGAACAGTTTTGTAATTATTAAAACGTATGTCTATGAGTTTATTATTAAAAATATTTTTTTTAGAAACAGCTACAACTGTGCCACTTTTTAGCAAAGCATTTTACTATTGAAAAAAGTATCTGTACTAACCACCCTCAATTCTGTTTAATTAAGTGTTAAATGTGCCAAAAATGAAAAATGCTGCGCTGTGTTTAAATTAAATCATTGTCATTGTTTTAGGATTATTTTTATACCATCCCCAGAATATGCTTGTTGAAATTAATGTACCAGTGTCGGCTGATTCATCCAATTTTGCAGCAAATCATGCAAGCATTGTAAACTAGGCAATGGTAAGAGGAAAAATAGACAGACATTTTATTGGCGTGTTATACAAATCGGATATTTTGATTCTGGGTATCGCTTGCAATTGTTTCCTGTGTCATTGCTGAATCTACAGTTCCACAGAAACAAAATGATGATTAAGATGTGGGCTTGCAGTCTAAATTGAATGATAAGATACAAAAAATTACTTCCTATGATAAGCAAGCATACTAAATCGCATAATATTTAAGTTCTCATTCTGTTTTATTTCAGACCTTAATTAACACATGGCTCAAACTTACAAAACATTGAGTCAAACAAGTTCTCTAGCTTTACAAAAGGAATATTCAACAACTTCTGTAAAAATTAATACAAATAAAATATACACACAAATATACAAACGCTGTTTTACAGGAATTGCAAAGTGCAATCTCTTACTGCTACGTAAATCATTTTACATACTACTAATATACTTACAACTGTAAGGTTTTGGTACTATTCTGTAACAAAAAAGTACAATCTTACAACTGTAGAGGTGCATCAACTTCTGAATGAAACTACAACAGTCCGCTGTGAAAATGAAAACTAACTGCGTAGCCTCTAACACTGGCCTATCATTCGCCATACTCATCCTCATCCCTCTCTCAAAATAATTTGCCCCCAGTGTCATGTAACACACCGGGTAACTGCTTCGCGCGGCCTTTTGCGCTTATTTTTGTTGGCAGATGAGAATGATTTGCGTCCTTCACCCTGGTTTCAGATGATGTTCACGTCGCGCAATTACGTCACTTCATAAGGTTCCCATTGGAAAATACGAGCGATTTACTTGTGTGAAGTAAACGCAACATTTTTCAACTTTCTGCTAAGATATATGTGACTTTTTTGCAACGAAAATTATTATTATTATGAAATCATGCTACCTCCGCATATTTTGCTTCTTGAAATCTGCAATTTATGCGGCGAAAGTGCAGCGTGTTTGAAAAAATGCGACCCCCGAATAAATATGCGGCCCTTGGCTGATTATGCATTAAATCACGCGATCGCATAATCACGTTTTTCTGGAGGGACTGAGTAAAGCTTAATACTGAAATGAAAGATATGTTTACAGAATTTATTCTTGACATATTACAGCTTTATTCTCAATCTCTGTATGAAAATATATTATGTATATATATTCATATTTTTTCTATTTATATGTTTCAATAAAGTTGTAACATTTTAACCAAAAAGTCATAATGCTTTAAGAATTAAGTTGTAAGTTGTAAAAAGGAATATTCTCAAAATCTGTATATATTAATATATTATTTTATACTTTATATTGAAAGACTTAGACATTCTAACTATAACTTTGCAATGCATGTCAACTAACTCTCATTAGAGCATTGGTAGACTGTTTGGCATAGGAGAATTGACATGTACTTGCAAAATGACTTATAGTTAGTGGAGTGTTACCTTATTTGTATTTATGTTTTTATTTTGCGTGCATATATTCAGTCTGAATCAGTGCCTCGCTGCAAACAGCATTCTGTAGAAAAACAAAACACTGACGTATGGAGTAATTCTAAACTTGTTTCGGTGGTTGTATTTTTTTTTAGAGTTGTTGTTTGTTCCTCTGTCAGTGTGTCAGTATAAATGAATTCTGATAAAGATCAGCACACCATTTTGTCAAACTGGCAGCTTTATAGGATAAAAAGAGTCTTGTTATCTGAAGAAGTTTGTTATCTGTTTTGCCAGTACATTTCTGTTACCCATGATAGATGCGAGTTCAACATCAAATCTGAAGCGATGCAACAGCACAGCTTAGCTGATAACATCAAGGACATTTCAGGAATGTATTTCTCCGTTTGAAAGAAGGATTGAGTCAGCTGGAGCGGTCACACCGCTGCTGGAAAACAAGGATGTGTCACCCCTTTAATACATCTGCTCAAATGCTGGCTTTATTACAGAACCCAGAAGAGCTTTGACTGTAAAAACACATTACATAAACTTTACCAAACTGATTAGAGGGGGCATTTATGTGGGAGTATTTCAGCGGCTCAATAACAGCATGCTATGTTTTCTTGAAATATAAATGCACTTGCTTTAGATTGTATAGAAACAGCTCTAACAATACTTTATTTAAAGGGACACTCAATATTTTTCTAAGCTGAGTACCGGTATGTGGAATAGAATATAATGTTAGAAATTAATCTCGGAAGTGCTGTTTATGTTTATGTTGTTGTTGTGTATGTAAGATGAGAGGACAGTATACTCGTCCTCAAAACATTTCTCTCGTTCTTCATTTCTTTAGTCCCACTGTTGTTTTTCTTGGCTTTTATTTTTGTTCTCCTCTCGCTCTCATTTTGCTCTCTACTGTAATAAGCACAGATGCTCCCACACGTTGACACTGATCTTGAAACATCTATCATTTTACGAGTCAGGAGAAATATATTCTCTTCCCTCTCTTTCCCTGCCCTCAAACACCCCCAAAGTGAGCCTTTTGCACACTTTTTCATTGTATTTTCTGTCTTTCTCCTCCCACTCTCCTCTCCTCCTCTGTGTGAAGTCCTAGTTCTGTCCTTCAGCCACCTCTGTGTCTTCCTGTGAGTTTCCAAACTTCCATCTCATGGTCTCTTCAAACGCTGGATGTAGGTGTTTCTCCAGTTATCCTGCTGCTCTTCCCTGGATGCCTCTCTCTACTCACTCACTCTCTGGCTGCGTCTCAAATCCTAGTGTGCTGTCTGCCTAGACAGCATTTTTGACTAGCATTTATTGGCTTTAGTTCGTTAAAATGCTGGTAGTTCTTTTAGTTTGAATATTCAATTTCGGCATTTGTACAAGTCTACAATGGCACACAAAAAATGTCTTGGTTGGCAGTTTGCTAGGTTTTTTGTCTGAACGTTTTTGAATCATGAAATATCTACACTGCCCAAAAATTGCTGTGTAGGAAGGCAGCTCAATAGATTTTGAGTCTGATTGTCTGAACCGTAGAGATTGCACATTAAAAAAATCCAAAAATTCTGTCTCTGTAGACAGATCAGTAGGTTTGAGTTAAAATATGGTTCCACAATAGCCAGAAATGCGGTTTTCATTGGCAGCTCACTAGGTTCTGAGTACAGATGTTCAAACATGCTAATGATGCATAAAATGCTGTGTAGGTTGGCAGCTCACTGTACTCACTTTTTTTTATTTGATTGTTCAGTTTTAACATTCCATTGATATCCAAAATTTCTAAATAGGCAACTATTTAAAATATTCATTCATATATGATCCTTGAAATGTCATCTAGGTAGACAGCTCACTGTTTTGAGTGTAAATGCTTCATTTAAACATTTTAATCCTCACCTAACCAAATATGTTGTCTTGTCAGATGACTCATAATTTTCTTGGTTTGAATGTTTGCTTGAAACACCATTACGATGCTTAAAAATGCTATGGTAGGCAGTTCTCCATGTTTTCAGTCTGGACTTTCAAATCAAATGTTCAATCATGTCTGTGATGTGAGGAAAAAAAGACGTCTATGTAGGCAGCTCACCAGATTTTAAGTTCAGACATTAAAATCAAATGTTTGAATGTGTTTATGATGCCCAACTTTTATCTTTTTTTATAAAATGTTCAAATATGCATTAAAAATGCTGTCTATGTAGGTAGCTGACTAGGTTTTGAGGTGAAATATTTGATTAAACATGTCTACCAAAACAGTAGTGTAGATAAGTTGCTCACTAGATTTTAAGATTAAATTGATCAAACTGAATCAAACCTTCAGTGCCTAAAATTGGTTACTACAGTAGGTTTGGAGTTTTGACTACTAGAATCAAATATTTTGTGTGTAGGATGACAAAAATGTCATCTAGGTAGGCATCTCGTTTAATTCTGAGATTAAATACTTGATTCGAACAATTAAACATTTCATTAATACCTAAAAGTCCTGGTTAGTTATGCAGCTCACTATAGGTTTTAAGTTTGAATGTTCAATTTTTTAGCATGTCTTCAATGCCCAAAAATGCTAAATGTTCAGGTTAAATGTTTTAACATTTTTATGATCCATAACTCAGGTGACTAAGGTATTCAGGAAAGTAGGCAACTACATAGGTTTAGAGTTTCAGATAAGATCAAAAAGATCAGATAAGAATGTTTGTCATGCCAAAAATGCAGTCTACGTAGGCAGCTCATTAGTAGAGTCTAGGCAGCTTTTAAGGTGTTGAGGAAAATGCTCAATGCAAACATTTAAATATTGCTGTATAATCCAGAAAATGTGGTCTAGCTAGGCTGTTCACTTAGATTAATAGTTTGAATGTTCAAATCAAACATTCAGACATGGTTATGATGCCTACAAAATTATGCCTGGGTTGTCAGCTCTGGAAGTTCAAATCAAATGTTCAAATGCATCTATGATGCAAAAAAACCCGGGTGCATGTATAGGAAACTGAACAAATTTTGAGTTCAGACATTAAAATCATGTGCTCAAATGTGCTTATGATGCCCAAATTATGTTTTGGTTTGCAGCTTTTGAGTTGTGACATTATAAAACATGTATAGTGCCTAAAAAAGCTGTCTAGGTAGGATTTTGAATTCAATTTGAGTACAAATCAAATACTCAGATGTTTCAGTGATGCAAATGCTGTCTAGCTAGGCAGGTCACTAGGTTCTGTGACAGCCTCTCTCTCTTTTTTCTCTCTCACCACGAGAACAAATTCCTGACCCTATGCATGCCAAAGTAAAAGCAGGCAAGAAGCGCTAGAGGGATGGGGATGGAAAAGATAAACCGAGGTGTGAGGGAAGTGGAGAATATAAATACAGAGGATTGAGTCTTTCTTTAATAACAGTTAAGTGTGACAGGAACAAGATGGAAACTGAGCCTTATCTTTTCGCCTTGGAAAAGCAATGACTTTGCGCATAAATGTTTGTGTAAAATGGAAAGCGAGACCCCTCAGGTGAGGCTATTACTCGTGCTTTAACAGATAGATGCAGGCTGTGGTGTGGGGGATATAAATGTAGTTCAGTTGAAAAGCTCTTACTGTTGGTGTTGCGTAATCTTCCCACTGGGAGATCTCGCTCTGGGGACTGACTGTCTCTCTCGCTTCCTTTAATTCAGTCTCTGTCACAAAACATTTGTAGAGGTAAGATGCTGTTTAATCCCATGTCTATAATGAACTGTAGTGACAATCCAGATGATTTGCATATATACTGTGCATTATCAACACTGCATTGACTTAAAAGCAAAGAAGCTCTGTGCTTTTTAGTTAGTCTGTCACAGTGCAGAGTAAAAAATGTATCCAGCCACATGAAACAATCAAGTTGAAGCCAGCTGCTGTGGACTATACGAAAATGCAAGTGGTAATTTCCTATATCTAGCGCCCACTTACCTGCCTCAACAAGGGCTAAGTGAACGCTACATATCCTAATTAATATTCATGAACCAAGCTGTTAAGGTTTATAATGATTCACTTTTCATTCCTTCGTCCTAGTGTATTATCACCATAAAACTGAAACCTTATGGTATGTGTTATATAACATTTCAGGAGCGAATCATTAGCTCAGCTGTTTATTAATTCAAGCCGTATTTACCTTATGATGGTGGTATTTGAATTCTTTTTCTCTTTAGTGGGACTAAACAGGCAAATATTATGAAAGTAATTTCCCCACATTGGTTAAGGCTGTAATAAATAAAATCATGAGACCAATTAAAGATAAAGTGTCTAAGTGTTGTGACAATGTGTGGCTGAATTCTGCTGCTGATGAATATACGAGTTTCACATAGTTTCTTTTCTTTTGGCCTTACATACACAAACCCTAGCTATATATACTACCCTTCAGAAGTTTGGGGTGTAAGATTTTTAAATGTCTTTGAAAGTATTCTCTTACTGTTTTGAACTTTGATATATATTTTTATTTACATTTTTAAATAATTGTAAATGATTTTATAGTCCTGTGATGGCAAAGATGAATTTTCATCAGTCTTCAGTGTCACAGGAAATCATTTTAGTAATCATTTCTTATTATTATCATTGAAATGAAAACAGTTTTGGTGCTTAATGTTTTAGTGGAAATTGTTCTACATTTATTTTCAGGATTATATAACAAAATAGAAAGAGTAGAATAGAAATGTAAAAATATATATTTTTTATAATTTTTTTTCAGAAATAGAAATTATGTTTTAAAAATATAAATATCTTTGCTGTCCCTTTTGATGTGTATCCAGGGCTGGACTGGGAAAAGAAATTGCCCCTGGCATTTTTTGGTCCAGGCAGCCCACCACCACTTTGATATATATTCTCTTCTGCTCACCAAGCCTGCATTTATTTGATCCAAAATACAGCAAAAACAGTAATATTGTGAAATGCTTTTACTGTTTAAAATATATATTATAAAATGTAATTTATTCCTGTGATTTCAAAGCTCCTGTCACATGATCCTTCAGAAGTCATTCAAATATTCTGATTTGCTGCTCAAAAAACATTTATTATTATCATTATTATTATGTTGAAAACAGCCGAGTATAATTATTCGGGTTTCTGTCATGGATAGAAAGTTCAGAAGAATGGCATTAATCTGAAATATAAATATTTTGTAGCGTTATAAATGTCTTTATCGTAACTTCTGATCAGTTTAAAGAATCCTTGCTAAATAAAAGTATTAATTTCTATAATTTCCCAAATACACAAATAAATAAATTATAAAAAAGTAATAGAGCATCACAGTCCCGCCCAAAGCCAGAGAGAGCTCTGGTGCCGGAAGTAAATTTCCCATTCATTTCTCCCATTGACTTTCGGGAAAATCTATATCTAAAGAGTTTTAGAGCATGTGTGAGGATAACCAGCTACGGCTGAACTCATAAGCATATAACATATCATTTTGAGTGAAAAAAATAAGAGAAAATCAGTAATATTGTGAAATGCTTTTACTGTTGAATCATAATTAGTTGTTTGTTGTTAATTACGTCAAATTTTTTAACGCATTTCACGCATTCGCAGTGTGACAAATTATTCAGGTCAGGAAAGTCTCTTTGATGCAGCGAAAATTACAGCTGTTTGGAAAAGCATATGCATTTTTACTTGGTTTTACTGGCACTTGAAGCCTTCAGAACGTGAAAATATCGATCCTAAAGTATTGTGGCAGAGCAAATGAACACCTCCCAAAAACAAGAGTGCCCAGAGTGCTGCTTATGTGATTGTGGCGCATGTTTTTGTTTCTGAGTTCATTCTTTCGAGTTTCTCTATGCATAATTTCATAGATATGTGGCTATATTTAACCACTGGTTCACCTAAAACTCTTACACTATCAGTAGTTAAATGGCATGGTTTGATATAGTGCTCAGGTAAATTTGATCTAAGTAAATGTTAAACTTTTGAAATTCAGAAAAAAAGAACCACATATTGATGAATCAATACATGAAAATTATGTATCTGTGTCCTGTTATTTATCTTTTGGTATGCATTTCAGAAAAAAAAAAAAAATTGTTAGGATTCAGGTGTAATTGCAAATAGTGATTAATCCTGATTAATCCACTGAAAATTCTGAATAATTTGATTAAAAATTTTAATCATTTGACAGACCTAAAAAATATATATAAAATCAGTACGGAAAAGTACATTATTTTTACATTTGTTTTTAGAGTGGAGCTAGTAAATTGTAACATTATTTACCCATTCGCACAACACAATTGGAGGAAACTATGCAACGCTGCTTGGTGATTTTGCTTTGGAATAACTGGATTTTTCTCAAAATCAACTCTCATCAATTTCAAACAGCTGTAGCTCAGTCACTTTTTGTCTGATTCCAACTCATTTTGGAAAATTTGCTCATTCTGACTCATTTTGCCAGCAAGGGTCACATTTGCTTAATATAAAATCACAGGGGATGAATTTTAGTTTTATTAAAACTGCATATTTTACAGCCCTGAAGGAAACATTTGTATCACATGATGCTGTTGCCATGGTAAAACGAATGGTTTTGGATCAGCATGTTTGACTGCTGTGGCTTTCGAGCTAAATGCTAACGTGCTACAGATGGAGTGACTCATGTAGCACAGCTGCTTTATGGAAGAGCATCTAGTGTTTCAGTGAAGACCACTTCACTGATTCTTCATTCTTCTTGGAGATGCTGCAGTATGAGACTGGAAACCTTCCCAAACTGAACTTGTGAGTGGCCTTTTGCTGTGGAAGCGGACAGAAGCACTTAAACTGCATGTGGGCTGCCTTTGAATGTCCGCTGAATAGCAAATATCATGAGTGCATACAGTATGAAAAGGACTGAATAAGGGCATCAAGGGGGGAAATACCAAACGCATAATGAGCAGACTTTCACAATGTGAAGATTTCAGTCACTGTTTTGGTTAATATAGGCATGTAAGGTGGAAGGAGTGTTTAGTTCCCTTTCTAGAGTCCTCTCTCTCCACCTTTCTCTCGCTCTACTTCTCATTCACACATCAAACAATGCTGCTTTTTACATTACAGCAGGATGACCTTTATTACAAAGACATTTGAATGGCTTTTTTTTATATACAAAATTAATATTCACATTCAGAGTGCACTCAGTAATAATTAAATAATAATAATATTATTTAAATATTTCACTTTATTTTAAACTTATTTTATTTTATTTAGTACATGACAGAAAAGATAATGCATATTTTAAAACAACACTACAAAACTTAACAAAACTTTAAAGTATTTCAAAGAGAACAATCCTGTCTTTATTTATAATTAATTTAAAATAATTGTAATATTAAATGACCTTTTTACTTTGCATATTTTATTTTTGACTTAATAATAATAATAAAAAATAATAATAATAAAAAAAGAAATTATATATATATATATATATATATATATATATATATATATATATATATATATATATATATATATAACTATTTTTGATAAATATTAAATACAAATTAATTTTTAAAATATAATTTTGGGCTGTGGTGGAAGTACTTTTGTTCCAAGTTGTTACAATTTCTTTTCTTCAGTGTGTGTAATTGTAATCGCTGCTAACACTCATTTTAAGTTGATCTCATATTACTTGTTAACACTTAACTTTTAACATCTCATTACAGCATCTAACTTTTTCTGTACTGTATGAACTGCTTTTGTTTGTTTGTATGTTTCTGCTATCGTCTGCTTATCTGCTTCTTTCTCTGTCCATCTCTGTCCCTTTATTTGCTCTCCACTCGTCCTTCCATCCCTTTCTGTGTCTTTCTCTGTCTCTCTCAGAGGTGTCAGACTACACTCATCCTCCAGCTGCTCCACAATCACTCATCTCTCCTCAGCTTCCACCTTCAGTTCCCATCAGCCAGCTAAAAGCCGCAGTCACCATCAGTTCTGCTGCCCTTCCAGGCTGGGCAGACCCGAGCCGGCCTCCAGGAGGTGCTCAGAGCGGGCCAGGTAAGGGCCAGCAGAGGGCCGACAGAGCCCACAGCATATCCTAATGCCACTTCAGCCCATTTACCCTCTTCAGATTCCCACATCACCCTGAAGAGCCGTTCACAATTACATCTGTTTTCAGTGACAAAGCGGCCTGAAGTCATTCATTCTAAATGAGAGTCATTTCCGGCAACATTAGCAGCAGCAACTGTTGTCGATGTGACAAAGTAGAGCTCAACTTTATGCAAATAAGCAGCAACGCAATGCAGAAACTACCAATGGGAGTGCAGAATGTGATCCACCTCCCGATACTGTAGTTTTACTGGTGAATGCATCACTGCTCATTTACAAGTTAAACTGCACCGAACTTGTGAGAGCTGTTGGCTCTCAATGGCCTCTGTTTGAGTCTTCTCTCTTACAACTAGTTTCCTGTCTGCACTCTAATCTCCTTTAAATAAAAGTAAAAGAAAAATCTCTCCACAAATAAACAGGTCGTTTTGTTGAAAAATGCTGTGATTGTGAACACTGCTTTACACCATGTGTGATGCAACAAGTAATGATCCATTATCAAGTAATCTATCCTCACAAAATCACTTCCATTCTGAACATATTCCACTTTTTCAGAAAAAAAAAAAACAAGTTCAAAACTGTCACTGGGATGGTACCCTTTCAAAAGGTACTAATATGTACACTCTAGGTACTAATATGTGCCATTTAGAGGTAAATAAGGTACAAAGATGTACCTTTTAGCTTTTGTACCAAAGGGTACCACTCCAGTGACAGAAACTGCAGTGCTCAAACATAATAATTATTATTTTATTCATTTTGCTGACCCAGTAGTTTAGATTTTCAATCAGTGCACCACAAAAGAATGATCAATGTTTAGCAATTAATGTTTTTATATAAATATTGGATTTTCTTAAACTTTTTTTCTGACAAAACAATATACTGTAAATTAAACTCTTTAAATTCATGAACGTGCTAGAGAACAATGCCATATAATGCAAACCATTACTGATCATTTTTTACAGTAGTTTTATCACATTCCTACTTATGCTCTCAAGGTGATTGCAATTTTTAGAGTTTTGACAAAACCTCAAATTAGCCAGCTACTAATGGATGCTAATAATGGATGTAGAAGATCAGTTTCTGAATAGACAGCTGTAAAGCTATGCTGTAACTCATAAAATCCTGAATATACATAAAAAAATAATATTTTGATATATGTACAGTAGGACATTTACAAAATATCTTCATGGAACATGATCTTTATTTAATATCCTAATACGATTTTTGGCATAAAAGCAAAATCTATCATTTTGACCCATACAATGTATTGTTGGCTATTGCTACAAATATACCCTTGTGCTCCAGGGTCACATATATTTTAAAATTGTATTTATTCCTGATGCAAAGCTGAATTTTCAGCATCCTTACTCTTCAGTGTCACATGATCCTTCAGAAATTATTCTAATATGTTGATTTGCTGCCATTTTTGTGGAAACCATATTTATTAGGATTCTTTGATGAAAAGAAAGCTCAAAAGGGCAGCATTTATTTGAAATAGAAATCATTATAAACGCATTTACTGTTAGTTTTGATCATTTTAATGTGTCTTTTGTGAGTACAAGTGAAAATCTTACTGACTTTTGAATGGTAGTGTGCATATGGAATCAGCAGAGCTTACATGGTAGAGATGGGATTTATCACTTGTTGCTTTAACTTATCTTGACATTGGATGTAAGGACATGGTGTAATGCTATCCACTGTCTTGCAATCTGTTGATTAACCAGCAGTTTACCAAACACACTGCCCCTCACCTTTGACCTCTGACCTGTTGCACTCATCCAAACGGCTGCCCTCACCTGGTGTGTCACACTTTGTGTGTATCGTGTCCTTCCTCTTGCCCTCGCTGTGAAGTACTGAGAGAAGGACACTTCAGAGACCGCAGAGGAGGAAGTGATCACTTTAGCTCTGTCAGAGAAGATGCTAGATGAGGCTTGTCAGACAGACGCTTGAGGAAGTGAGAGGTACCAATTAATGTCTTACGCTTTGATGGATGCCTGTCATAAACAGTGTCTGCAACTTTCACCTCATCCCCCATCAATTCTTCCTTTATTTCTCTGTCCTTGTCCACCAGCGTCTCTCTCTTCCTCCAGCGTCTCACTAACTCTGTGTAAACGCAGGATCAAACATGGCTGGCTCAGTTTAAGCCTCACAGAACAGCCATGATAGAGAGAGAGAGTAAAAGAAGAGACAGACACAGGGTGTGTGAACTTGATCTGTCGCTCTCTATCCTCTTTCCCTTAACTGTGCCATTTAAAGCCTCGTGCGCACGTCTGCTGGCAGAATGCCTCCCGAAATAAAAGCAACCTCATTACTTTCGACTCTGACAGTCTCTCTCACTCTCCGACTTTCTTCACTCTGATGTCATGTTTCGTTCTTTAATTTAATTTAGCATCATTCTGAGTGTGATTCACTCAAAGGTCTGCGCTATTTATTTTGATGAGAATGAAAAAACGGTTTGATGGATTGAACTAGTCTGTTCAATCAGCCCCATTCATGAAACAAGCAGAATTTCTGAAGAAAATTTAGCTTCTTTAAAAAAAAGTGCATAAAAACTTGAGCTTAATTGAGAATTACTCAAGAATCAGCTCAGCAACAGCTCGACCAATGGTGTGAGTTGGGGGAGGGGCTATTTGTCGGCTGGACAATAACAATAAGAGTATTCGGGAAACCTGTTTGGTAATGTTGCATAAATTACAGATTTCAGCTTTAATGAAAATAAAACATAAAAAATATGGATAAAAAAAGCAACAGCAACATGGTTTGTGAAACAGATGTGTCCAAGTAGATAAAGACAGTATAACAAACTGAATGACTGTCATAACCTAATTTTCATTCAAATTAAATTGAAAATGGCATTTACACTGACTAGTGTTTATACACTTTAGCTAAACAATAGCAAGCAATTGGATGCTTATGCATATACTGACAAACTATTTATAGATTTCCCAATTATGAGAAAAGTTTTGTGGCGCCCCTCCAGTACAGATAATGCATAAAGCTTTGTTTTGGCAACTAGTGGAATGTGTTGAGTCTGCCATCTAGTGGACACATTTCAGCAAAGCAGTCTGTCTGAGCATTGAGAATCTAACAGGTCAAGGGTGTAGTACTTTCCTTCAGTTCATTACAGGTAGATAAAATTAAACTAAAATTTGTGTCTTTTTTCATGTTCTTTATGTGTTTCCATCCCTCTTTCTGTCACTCTGTCTTTCTCTTTCAACTCTCTGACCCTCTTGCCCCTCATCATTAGTGAGGAAGAAGAGAAGGAGGAGGGCGAGAGTGATTCTGTCCATCAGTTCTGTTGCACCGCCTCCGGGTGCAGTAGCCCCTCCTCTCGCTAACCTGCAGCCAATCAGCATGAGTGGAACAGCTTGATTGACATTACTTGCTTGCTTTCCATAACATGACTTTATGATTCTTTTGGTACAGTTTTTGTAATTGCATGTTGAATAGCTTGCTGTCTTGATTACCTGCTGTAACGTATGTTTAAGTAATTGAAAAACATCTTAATGAAATCAATCGATAAATCAACACTGCATTCAGTTTGGAGACAGTGACACTGACTGTATTTACGTGTCTCTGTACAGAAATATCAGATAGAGTCAATAAAGCTGCTTTAAGTTATTAATGAACACTGCACTGAGATACAGTGAGTCTGCAGCCATGTGAGATGTCTTTCAATTTGATTAGTATTATAGAATGCATATACTATCTGCTGACTATACTATTAATATAATATAAAAAAAAATATATCAGTATTTGTGCTGATTATTTTTTCCTTTTTATGCTGACATTTTAATATCAGTTAATCCCAGTCATTGAAAACCTTTTTTTGTGTCACTGTGCTTTGCTGATTTTGTGTGCACTGTGTAACCTATTGTTCATAATTAATGTTTACACTTGTTGTTTTCTCTTGTAGGAGGCATATATTAAAGCTGAATGAGCCACTATGAATAAAGTCGATCA
The DNA here is from genome assembly GCF_003368295.1 of Carassius auratus. NCBI lineage: Eukaryota > Metazoa > Chordata > Actinopteri > Cypriniformes > Cyprinidae > Carassius > Carassius auratus. The sequence goes on along the minus strand of NC_039250.1, from coordinate 14,501,918 downwards.
TTATCAGGACACGCTGACATTTTTGTCTGAAAATGCAAAAAAAAACAAAAAACAAGTATTAATTACAAATATATATATATATATATATATATATATATATATATATATATAGTGCATTTTCAGGAAATTTGAAGCAGGAAGTGGTAATCAGAACATGAGGAAAATGTCATAACACTGTCATGATATGATAATGACATGACAATTTAATTTCAATAGGTATAATTTAATGAGCTGATATTCAGATGAATTTCTTTTTTGCATTATACATGAAACTTATATCAGTAGTAATATAAATGTGCTGTCAATACATTTACCATTGTTTGGAATTTTTTTTCAGGTGAAATCCAGTCATTTGTCATATATAAATATAAATGTTTGGACAAAACATTCTTAATGTTTGGAACATTTTTATAATTTTATTAGTATATGATTTATGTACTGTATTCTCATAATGTTGACGAAAAATTATCTTAGAACATTAAAAATAAATATTTAAATAACGCTACATTTTGGGTAAAAATAAAATCTGTAGAATGTTGTAAGAAACGTTTTTGTAATCTTAAAATAACGTTATAATCACAAGGAGAAACCTGGACATGTCAGCATTTTAAAAGCATTTCAAAACAATATTCCCGTTTTTATAACCAAAACTTGTTACCTGGGAAGTTACTTAGAAATCTGCTTGTTTTGAAAGTGACTCAATTCACTACACTATTGAAAACAGACAATGGACCTTACCTTAAATTTAGCTAATGTGACTGGATGGCAGCGTTTCCTGAGAATGACACAGATGTACAATAATATATCCAGTTGACATTTTAATGACATATATATATATATGATGTGCATATATGATATTTAAAGCCACAACAGCATGCTATCAAACTTGTAGGCCACTTTACAGAATGAAAACAAGGTGCTATCATAGAAAAGAAGCTCACACATGCCGTAGACATGAATAAACGTGATGACTGAAAACTCTCTGGTTTATGTGACTCTTTCACCAGCTTTGTTCCTGAAGCTCTTGAACTTTGCCCTGCTCCTTTTTGATTGCACACATGCGGTTCAGGAATGCATGTATGAAATGAAACCATTCCTCGCCCCTCTCTCTCTCTCCTAACTCCCGCCGGTGTTAATACTGCAGCAGTAATCACCATGTGTGCGTCAGGCAGCTATATTTAAACACATTGTCAAAAGCCTGTCAGAAATGTAGTCATTCAACTCTGCAGTGTGTGTGTGTTTGTGTTTGTGTGAGGGTGCGGCTGTGTCACATAGATCAGTGTGAGTGACTGACTGTCTCTACCAGCAACACGGTAAGTGTTCTCAAGTTTCTCATGTACAATATTGTCCTCAATGTCCATCACACAACAGAGTTTGTAGATTATTGATATCACTCTAAAAGTTATAAAGAAGTATTAGATATATTAGTTCAGGCAGAACAAGTTTTCGTTCTGAAGTTCAGGTATATGCTCTAGGCAAATGTGTTTAGTTCAAGTGTAAAACACGAGTGTCAGCGCTTCTATGTTTTTGTTTGTATGTGTGAATGGTGCTATTGTGCCAAAGAGGAGGAAATGCTGTTGCCATATTTGCACTTTGCTCTTTTTATTTTTAGCACCATTATTGGGTGTCATATAATGCGTGTGATTTGAATGTGTTTACTGACTGTATGCTCATTATAGCCAGCAGCTAAAGAACAGGTGAACACGTTAGAGCAGAGAGAGACAAGTGAAAGTATTTTTTGTGTTTGTCTGTGTCTGGAAGAGATTGCAGGAGCTCTTTTGAGACGCTGAGGAACTGTGTGTGTGCATGGTAGGGGATACAGGGAGGAAAAGAGAGTATATGAGCTTTGAGGATGGATGAGAAATAATCACCGGTATGGGAGCTGTCTGACAGGATAGAGTGAATGCTGGAAAAGAGAGGAGGTAAGAGCTTTATTAATACACAGACCCTCAGGTGTAGCTCTGGTCAAATGGATTGTGGGATAGCTTTGCAGGCTCAGCTGGTAAGGGAAACTTATGGTGGTTGTATTCAGATGCACTTGGCTGGTGCCTTTCACTTTATTTTATCTTGTCAAGAGGAAATATGACCATCTGATGAAAGTGATTTGATTTTATCTAAAGAAATACCTTTATTAAACAGAAAGTTCACTCCAAAATGAAATAAAAATATCATAACTTAATCAACCTCATTCCAAACCTATTTGACTTTCTTTATTCTGTGAAACACAAAAGATATTTTAAAGAATATTTAAACAGTTTTTGTCTGTGTAGTAAAGTCTGTAGGGTCCATATTAAATTAAATTAAATTTAATTTTAAATTAAATCCTTAAAATCTAAATAATTTTCAAAATAACTGTTATTTTTTTTTTGTTTGTCCTAGACAATAAAATATATTTAAAATAATTGTAACTGTTAATATTTCAACTGTTTTTTTTTTGTCCATGTAGTGAAAGTGTAGGGTCCACATTACATTCAATTCAATTCAATTCAAAATAACTGTTAAACTACTTTTTTTATTACACAAGTTAATAGAATTACAGAATTAGAAATAGAATCTGTGAATGAAAAAATCTGTATAAAGTTCTACACACACCTTGCATTTCAGTTAATTAAATATTTAATTTGAGCTCATTTGATTACACCTTCAGCCATCTGAATCATAAGACTGTATTACAAGCTCAGTAGTGTTGACACTTTAATTTCATTCTGCAGATTTCTTCCATGATGAGAGCAGTTATTTTATTCAGTTTCCTTGTGCTTGTATTTTTTCATTTATTTTTTTATAAGATTCTCTATTATATTCTATTTACCTACTATATTCTATTCTGTTTAATTCACATCTTATTTCTTGACAGGTTATTATATTACATGTTATTATGCTTGTGTATATGTTCTCAATTCATAGTTAATTCATTTTTTGTTGCTTTGTGGGACAAGGAACTATAAGGATTATTATTTCACTGCATAAATATAATATATACATGACAAATAACTTTTAAGCTTGAAATCTGGAGCCGGCCTATGTGTCTTTTGACAAAGGAAAAGGAAAATAATCACAGCCCCTCTGTAACTCTGTGATGTGTGGCAGTCAGTCAGTAATGAAAGCATTGGAACGGCAGCTGAAACACTTCACTGCGTTTACCCACTCTGCTATGTTTGTGTGTGTGTGTGTGTGTGGTGTTTTAAACAGCTTTTCATCCTCATGGACAACATGTATTAGTATGTCTGTATAGCACTGATTACACACTGGCTCTAGAATCTGAAATCTGTGACTTTAAAGGACTCAATTTGATCCTGTTTTTAAGCTGGTCTTGACAGCTGTTTCCTGCCGTTTGCCTCAATAACGCGCTGATTTTCTGTAATAATTCTTTCATCACATGCCTTTTGACTCTGTGAAGCTACAGAGCTATCAGAAATTATTCAGAAGCTGTCAGTTTTCCCACACTTTGCTAGAGATTTTTTTTGATCATATCACCACAGAAATGACTGCAGCAATTTAAGCATGTTTTTTAAAGAGAAGAAAAAGAAATGTGCAAACATTTATTCAATAATTTCTAAAACCTTCTTTGATTGACACGAGGAAGTGTCAACCAGCTTTGTATTTGGTCAGTTTCTCCCATCAGTCATGTCAGACTGTTCAGAAGGTCTTTTCGGGACATTTCTTTCTTCGATTGGGCCTCATGAGGACATTCAGACACTCTTCCTGAAGCCACTGCAGTTTTGTCTTCAGGGCATGTCATGTCATCCTGCCTAATGGACTGAAATGGACCCTTGTTCATTATTTTTTTTAAACCCTACACTGTAAAAATGAAATCTGTCAAATTTACAGTAAAAAAAAAAAACACAGCAACTGTGGTTGCCAGAATTTTACTGTAAAAAACGTGGTTGCAGCATTTAAGGTTTTAAGGTTTTCAGTAAACCTTTAATTTACAGTTAAATTATAATGTCCAATACAGTTTTCATCATATATAATTGGTGAACTTATTAACCATTTAACAGGTTTTTACTGTAACATTTTTACAGTCTTTTACCGTTAAATTCACTGTCAATTTTTACAGTATAGATTTAAGCATCTGATGACGGTTCCTTGGCTATGATATTCCATTCCCACATTAAATGAAGAATTTAAAACTACTTTTGGAGTTAATTTTTCTTACAAATGCTTTTGTTAAGGTGAGTCACATTAGAGCGAATCATCTGTGTCAGCAAAAGATAACCTCTATTTGCTGTAAAAAAAAAGAAAAAAACACTGCTTCCAATATTATCAGTTATCTAGTATATGGAGCATATTAGAAATCAGTTTTTATCTGCTACAAACGGTATAAAAAAAGCGCAAAAGTTGCTTAAAATATGTTTGTCATTGAATCTTACTTTTTACAGTTGTTGTGCATTTTTATTAAAAATAACAATTAATAATAAAAAATTTGTGAAAGGTGTAAGCAAAACAGACAATTATCGTTTTATTGTAAAACCTGACAAGATCGTGAAATCGAAAGTAAAAGCATCCCAAACCAGGCTTATAATTTAGCAAAAGAGAAAATTCAAATCACAAATAATACTACTGATGAAAAAGAACGGCTTGACTGTTAACCACTTTCGTTTCCATGTAACTATGATACAATTTAATCAACATGCATTAATTAATAGCATGTTGTAGAAAAATAAATAAATAAATGATAAGCTGTGCTCAAGCGACGAACTTAGAAAGTCGTAAAAGAGCGACAAGTGGGAATGAGTTGTGAGTTGCCCAGCTCCCCGTCAGTGATCTAGCACACCATCAGCACCTGCGTTCAAAAGTTTTTGCCGCCGTCCCTGGTAAATCGAAGTATGTTTAAAAAGCGAAAATTAAATTTTTCCAACTCTAAACCCAGTCCCCATGTAAAGTAGTTTAGTTAATAAAAAAAAATTAGCAAAACGAGTTGTGCAGTGTCCCCACCACTTTTCAAAGCAAAGTTACGCCACTGCTTGGCGTACAGAAGAGACTTCTTTAAAAAACACAAAAACTTTTGACTGGTAGTGTATAGGTTACTTTATTTTTTCTCAAATTTCTAGCTTTTAATTGGCTTAGAAATCAGATAACTGTTGTTATCAATAATATAAATAATAATGATTTGTTAATGTATATACAGTATACTACAAACACTTTTTTTATTACATAAGAAGGTAGAATAGTTTCAATAGCTAATGTAATAAATGCTATGTCAATTAGCACAGCATTGTTCAAATACTTTATTTATTACCTGGAGATGACTTGAAAACACAAATAAACCATATATTGCCGCAATCGTATGTTTAATGTCTTTATGTTTCCAAATGTTTCAGTTTTTCGGTAAAAACAACTGTTTTCATGCAGCAATAGGTGGACACTTTTGTCCATTTCCTGGTTCGACTTTCTGCGTGAGAGCGCCCTCCGGCTTCATATGAATGAAACACACACTGAATCAGTGTTCATCTTGCCTTATTCTGGGTCCGAATAAAATATCAGATCATGTGCGGACTATCTTGTCTCTTTGAGTTTAAATCTATTTATTCACACCAGCTCTTGGAAACCTCTATGCAAACACACTTGTCCAAAAAAAAAACGGGTGATATTTTCGTGATATTAAGAGTGGGGGTGAATACGTCCCCAGCGTAATCTATGGCCCTGCTGTCATAGTACATTTTTTTAAGATATTTCTGTTTTAGCATGTTACTTTTACTCAGAGTGCTGACTGTAAAAAGGTGTCTTCCCTCTCATTAGAATATAATCAGACTAATTAAGTCAAGGTGTTTGAAGACAATGAATGCAGATCACAGCCCACAGTCTCACCCAAATTACACAGCAATTACAGCTCATTATCAGAAGGGATGCATTTCACGTTTCTGGTGAGCTGTCCTGCCGTTGAACTATGACAGATAATATCTCAAAGGTCACATCTGAATGGTGTTACAAAGTGTATTTAGAAAGCAGATTTGAATATTGAAATCATTAGGGTAATTACACACTTCTGAAGCTTCTACACAATGTTGTATATAGTAAAAAAAAAAATCTGATGTTGTTTTTTTAATGGTATTTTTTTTTTAACACAAAAATGGCTTCAAAAGTATTTGCTTAAAATGTCAAACCAAATGGCATCCACAAATATAATATAATAGACCTTTTCTTTTATAATTTCACAATCTAAAAATGCCCAAATATTTATCTTTATTTAGAACAATTTATCTGTTTTATAGATTCTGACCTTTTTGTTAAAATTAAAGTTCACCCAAAACTTAACTTAAGTTAAAACAACTTGATGGTGAATAGATAATGACAGAATTTTAGAAGTTTATTTGTATAGCGCTTTTTACAAAACAAATCGTTACAAAGCAACTTTACAGAAAATTATGTTTCTACAATATTTAGTAGTAGCTAGTAGTTTGTGCACATTTGACAGGATTTTAGAAAAAATAATAATAATAATACAAGACGTAGTCAGCTAGACGATGAACTATCAATATTATTAATTAAGTTATTATATGATTCAGTCACACATTTAGCAATAATTGTTAGTTCTGTTTGTTGATTCAGGGTTAGCATCATCTGAGGTCCTCTGAGGGTCAGCATCATCTCTTCTCAGGTTTTCTGGATCCAGACTGGAGCTTGTGTAAATCCTAGTTACCAAAACATAGCTGCTGATCCAACAAAGTAAAATTAGTTTAACCCAAGCTAATGAATAAAAATGCACCTTTGATCAGATGCAACTACACTCACAATTTAAAAGATACATTATTCGAATGCTTGGCGAAAGAGATGTGTTTTTAATCTAGATTTAAACAGAGAGAGTGTGTCTGAACCCCGAACATTATCAGGAAGGCTATTCCAGAGTTTGGGAGCCAAATGTGAGAAAGCTCTACCTCCTTTAGTTCACTTTGCTATCCTAGGAACGACCAAAAGTCCAGCATTTGTGACCTTAGGGAGCGTGATGGGTTGTAACGTGGTAGAAGGCTAGTTAGGTACGCTGGAGCTAAACCATTTAGGGCCTTATAGGTAAGTAATGATCATTTGTAACTGATACGGAACTTAATAGGTAGCCAGTGCAGAGACTGTAAAATTGGGGTAATATGATCATATTTTCTTGAACTCGTAAGGACTCTAGCTGCTGCATTTTGGACTACCTGTAGCTTGTTTATTGACGAACCAGGACAACCACCTATAAGTGCATTACAATAGTCCAGTCTAGAGGTCATGAATGCATGAACTAGCTTTTCTGCTTCAGAAACATATAACATGTTTCGTAGCTTGGCAATGTTTCTAAGATCGAAGAATGCAGTTTTTGTAACATTGGAAATATGATTTTCATTTATATATATTTTTGGCTTATGTGTTGAAGTACCTTTTGGGGCTGCTGAATACAAACTGGCTCTGGTGTCTCTGTATTTGCAGAGCAATATACACTGAGCATTTAGTTCTTAGAAAAGTTTAATTGGACATAGATGCAACCTGCTCAGCAAGTTACTACAACATTCCTGTCTGTTTAATACACACTGAACTGCTTCGTCCTAAAGTGAAAGCAAGAATAAAGATAAATCTCTTTTAAGACTGGAGAAAAATACCAACTTAGCACATGCATCAATATAATAAATCAACTAATAATTACTTAATAATTCTTAAAAAAGCACTGATATTGATTATTCAGCTACAGACCGGCACATTGTTAAACACGTGTGGGTCAGTAAGTTGATTGAAGTTGGTTTTTTTCAGTATTATATAAGAGAACAACAAAATAAAAATCACTGAACCATCATAAGTTCAGGTGGCTGCTGTGTCAGTACTTCAGTGTTCTTCACTGGAAACTGCAAATACGAGCCAAATAAAGAAAATGAAGAATACTACACTTTTTGAGTTAAGCTAAACTTCAGCTAAACATAAAAAGGAAGTTCACTGGTTGTAAAAATGCATCATCTATTTCACCTTATACTGTGGATCTGGGTGATTTGGTTACTTTAATAGGTATAAAACAACAAACGTGCCTTACTGTAAGTGTTGCCATGTCCTCTCAATATAAGCTTGAAGTTTATTCTTAATATGGCTGTAGTAGGGATGTGTTTTATGGAATTATTTCTATACAGTCACATATTTTGGGTCATATATATATATATATATATATATATATATATATATATATATATATATATATATATATATATATATATATATATTTATATATAGGACCGTTTCTAGCTTTTTTGGCACCCTAGGCGAGATTTCTACCAACCGCCCCCCCTCACCAAAGATTTGTATATATATATATATATATAAACTCTTGGTGGGGTGGGGGCTCTCACTGGCGAATATATATATATATATATATATATATATATATATATATTCCTTTGTTATAGAACATCTTGGTTTTTAAATAATGATTTTAAACTCAGAATAGTTAAAAAGAGGTCATGGAACATGACTTCATGAACCACGATGGACATAATAAACCAGTTTAGAGTTAAATTGATCTCTTTTTGTCATTTCTAATAAAATGTTTCTCTTTAGTAAAGTCTCTTTCTCCTAAAAATGACAATTAAAGTTACATGTTTTTCCTCAAATTTACACATTCTGTAGCTATATTTAAATTCCGATGAATGCGATATTCCAGTTTACGAAGTTGTGTATATGATATATCTATTGTAACATTCAAAGTCTTACAATCTTACAACATGCAACTTATCCACCAACACCTACGGTTACAGTATTAGTGCTCTGTATCTATAGCAACACTCTTTCTAATGACTACCTCACCTCCCACGGTGGTCTCACAGCAACTGTCACTAAGCAACCCTACCTCCCTCACTCCTACATGTGTGTGAGAGAGAGTGGGAGGGAGGAGTGGGAGGCATGGGGAAAAGGAACATGTGAGATGCAAGACGACAGTTTTATGAGCAGATGTTATAACAGCATTCAAAGAATAGAACAGCACTACAGGTTTGTCATTGCATGTAGGCAGCAGATGCCAGATTGGGCTAAATTAAACCTATTTATTATTATCATTACTATTATTAAAGTAAAACAGAAGTAAAGCTAGTTTTGCTATGTGGTTGCTCAAACCTGATATAACTGGCAGCTTTCATTCAGAGGAGCTTTATGGAATTTACTTTTATGAAATTGCAGGTTGACATCTAGAACTGCAAAACCAGTAGAAACCCAGTTAAAGCTACTTTGAAACTAGTCCATTTACTTATGTAAAGTAGCCAATGAATAAAATAATAGTGTGTATGTTTGAACAGTTGTAGCTACACATAGCTGTGAAGTATTTCAACGTCACTTTTCAGACCGTGGAAATGTGATGTCATCTAGCAATCAGGAAACAATTATAGCATTTCAAATGCTTGAATAAATATATTTAGTCTTGATAGTGAAACTAGAATTTGTTTTCATGTAGCTGTCATTTATTTCTATTCATGTTTCAAAACATGTATGACCTTCTTTCTTACATGGAACAAAAAAGGATATAATTTAATGAATATTTGGTTAAGGAATTAAATACATGAAAGTATTTTGTACTTAAATGCCTAATAAAGCATGCAGGATTATCAGCTAAAAAGTGCATGTGGCTCAAATTTAGTTGTAAAATGACAGTGGCCACCATTGCTCTCCACTCCAGTAGGTGGCAGAATTGTTCACCTGCTTATTTTTTACATTTCTATTTAGCAATGTAAAAGGTGTATTTCCATCACCTACTGAACTGGAGGGAAGTGTTGGATGGTGCAAAGAAAAACACTGATAGCCCTTACCATTTTTTTTAATTAAAATTGACTAAATACTATTGTTAGGAGTCATGCAGATCCGGAATAACATGAATAAATAATGAGAGAATTTTCATGTTTGAATTATTCCTTTAATTAACAAACACATTGCTTAAGGATAATGATCTGATCTGATTATTTATTCAGATGATTCTGATTATTATAAGTTTATTTCCTTATGTTGAACACAAAACAAGATATTTTGAAGAACCAAACAGTTGTCGATCCTACTGTGGAAGTCAGTGGGCACCATCAACTGTCTGATTAACAGTATTCTTCAAAATATCTTCTTTTATGTTAAACATAACAAAGAAGCTCATACAGGTTTTGAACAACATGAGGATGAGTAAATGATGCCAAACTTTTCCTTTTGGGGTGAACTATCCCTTTAAGCATCTGTTCTGTCTAAAAATATGAAGACGCAAATGTGATGATTCTTATTGTATAGTTGAGTGCAGTTGCGTTAGATCATTATGAATATGAGAAATGTTTGAGTTTGTGTTTACATTTCTTTGCAGCCTTATTCATTTTGCCAAATAGACTTTTCTGAGATTTCTTCTTAAACATGAGATTACTGGGGTGTTTTTCTCAAGAGAAAAAAAAAATCTTAGAAGCTGATGGTCTTGCTCAAAAGCAGTATCAGTATCTGCAATATCTCTCTTTCCTCCTTCAATCTTTTGTTCACTCCATACAAATACAGGAAACCACCCATATTAGGGGTGGAAAATAAAACAGACCAGAGAAATGGAGAAAGAGGGACAGTGCTTTTTATGACCGTCGTGGACAATTACCACAAATACTTGTGTGAAAAACTAGAAAAGTGATGATAAATACAAGCATTGCAGGAAATCCTGAAGCTGATTGGCCAGAAACTCCAGCCTCAGTGACATATCCGGTCACTCTTTCCAAGCTACTGACTTCAGTGAACTACACCAGCGCACTTTGTGTAATGTAAATAAATGGAGGGAGAGAGAATAGGAGGAGGGAGCGTTTAAGCACTGTCATGCCCATGTGACTATGTGGTGGTGACCTCCTGACAGTCAGTCATGACTGCAGAACGACTCTAAAGCCACAAAGTTCAGCGTTTGGTGAATTCCAGGAGGTTTCAGCGACTGCTTGCCAAATTTGGACTTGTAGGAAGCGAAACCTCCATTTCGCTCTCAGGGTGGATGTTCATGTGTATGGTTTTGTGCAACTATTTGGCTCTTTCTAGTAAATGTGGTAAGTGTAAAGTTAAAGTTTCCTTTCTTATTTAACCCTAGCATCTGCTATACTGTTTTTCTACATACAATAGACCACAACAGGAGGGTATCGTGCTTTTGTACAAACTGGCCGGTTCTGGACAGGTGTGTAATGGTTACCTGTTGTTACATGTGATAAACAGCAAAACAAGGGTTACCTGCATCCATGTAGTGTAAGTGTCTTTGTGTGGTCTCGAGAGAGTGAGAAATCATTGAACCAAAATGAGAATAAATTCGTAAGACGTCTGAATTGCAGTACATTCGCATTATAAGATAATATCTTGCCTTCAATAACCTCCTCTGACTTAGTCATACAGAACAGGAAGTTGCCTGCAGTGATTCAGAAGTACCCACACACTATCCTGTCAGAGAGCTGTGTCAGGAATATGAGTTCAGATCACATGTTGTTGTGTTTCCCATGGCAAACCTAAGGGTCAACGCCTCTGCATTGGGGTGACTGACCCTGTAAACTGACCTCCTGTGTCAATAGACTGTTTGTACTTATTCTATAATTTCTTATGCTGTGGTGTTTTCAAACTCACTACATAAAGCAACAATGTCATGATGGTGAGTTTTAGACTGGAAAACACCACTTGCATTTTCTTCAGAAAACATAGGAATCTATTTCAAGTTAGACTTTGGTATGAAGGCCTTTAAGTGAAGTAGCATAATTGTTGTCATTATGTGTGCTGTGTATGTTTGGCGGTGCATGCATCAATCAAACACTTGCTCTGAAGGTACCCTGCAGGATAAGTGAGTCACTAATGGTGGCGGAAGACTACAAGTCATTAAGGATGAGAGCTGTTGTGTGAGGAACAGAATATGAGGAGGTGTCAATAGTGTATAGCTGAGATGAAAACAGGTTGGATATGATGCCACAGATGTAACACACACCAAAACTTCTCATATGACAGGTACAGAGAAGTCAAAAACAGAAGTTGATTTCACCAGACATTCACTACTGGATTTCAGGTTTCTGATAGTACATACTGATGAATTTTTGAGTTTTAATAGATTGTTTAAATATAAACTATAATTTTTGATACAAGAATCCAAGCTCTTGTTAAGGCATTGGCTTTCGTAACTCTCTCTAATTACAAATCTTAAGTATAACCAGCATTGCTTTAATTGTCTTGGTGTGATAATTTTGGAAAAGCCCCAATTTTGGGAAAGCCCTGTTTAAAGCTTTCCTGAAAGTCAAAATGCTAAGTCAATGTCATGAATTCCTGAGTTGCTTGAGATTTTTATCTTATCCTCTCATTATGGGGGCGTTTTAGAATTATTATCTCTCTCTCTCTCTCACCCACCCCTTTCAGTGAGGAGGAAACCCAGAGTTCAGCTTCACGTCCCTTTTCAGACATTTCCAGCAGTAAATCTCCTTACGTGCACAGCTCTGACCGTTACAGGGACAACAGCTGTGGCCCCCCAGGCCCTCGGGTGCCTTTTGTGCCCGCTCCAAGCCCAGCCAGCCTCGCCTGGGCACAGCGTACACGCAACCAACCAGCTAGCCTGGCCCTACGCAAGCAAGAGGAAGAAGAGAACAAGAGGTGCAAAGCCCTATCAGACAGTTATGAACTCTCTACAGACCTACAAGACAAGAAGGTAAGGCATGCAGAAACAGAATCATTGTTTCATCATGATCACAGTCTATTAAAGAAAAAATAACTGATCAAGTTGTTGCTGTGAAGGTGGAGATGCTGGAGAAAAAATATGGAGGTTACTTCGTAAGTAGACGAGCAGCACGCACCATCCAGACAGCATTCCGTCAATATCGTATGAACAAGAACTTTGAGCGCCTGCGCAGCTCAGCTTCTGAGAGCCGCATGACACGGCGCATCATACTGTCTAACATGCGACTGCAGTACTCGTTTGATGACCGACATCCACAACCTCCCACCCCGACTCACTACAGTCACAGTCCAGGAATGGGTCCTCCACATTCTCCAACTTGCACCACAGAGCCAAGCTCCCCATCACGACCGGAATACACCCACCTAGAGGACTCCTTCTCAAAACAAGTCAGTACCCAGTTTGACTGTATTTGAACTGTGCCCAAAATTGGATGCTAATGTACAGGTTTTAAAGCTAGCTTAACCAGCGAGAACTTTTTGGTAAACTAGTTTCACCAGAAATACTGCTGGTCAAAGTTCTGTTTATCTGACCTGGTCTTTTCAGTGGGGGAGTGTCCATAACTTGCCCATATACCTTATGTGAACAGACAGTTTAAATTATTTTGTATTAAAGCAAGATTTCCATCAGCAGATAGATTCCAAAAAGGCCAAATAATGCTCTGTAAAATATTCTATCCTGTGGTTCATATGCTCTTGGAAAAACTGTGCAAAAATTGTACATTTAGAATTACAACAACTTGTCACTGGGACAGTCCTCTTAAAGAGACAACTTTATTTACCCTTAAAAGGTTACTCAAAGGTACTAATATTCACAAGTTTTGTGAAAAATCATACGCATTTTATAAGGTGGTAAATTCTTATGAATATGTACAAAAAGACCATCCCTAATCCCGCCCCTAAACCTACCCCTCACAGAAATCAATCAAAATCATAAAATATGTATGAATATGTATTAATTGCAATGATATCAGGTTGGTATATAATGTTTAAAGTTGTACCGGTTTCAGGGTACTCTCTCAGGGACACTGTTGAAACCCTAAAGATGAAATTTTTTTACAGTTTGCCTGACAGTGTCCATTTCTTTGTTCTTAAGGTGAAGTCCTTGGCCGACTCAATTGATGATGCCCTAACGTGTCGACCACGCAGAGATGATTCCCAGGAAGGTATAGGGGATGGAAGTGGTGTTGTTGATGACTTTGGTGAGTGCATATGGAGTAGCAACAGCCACGTATCCTTACGGAGAGGACTTGGAGACAGAGATCGAGGAGGTACAGGGGGCATGAGTATGCATGAAGACAGCACAGCCACCTCTTACAGTGATGTCACGCTTTACATGGATGACGGCCTACCTTCTTCACCACTCTCTCTAGACCGGGCCCCTAGCAGCACAGACACTGAGTTCTGGGGGGGTGTTGGAAGTGGGGTAAGTGGTAGGGAAGATAGCCGTGACACAGAAGGAGGAGGAAGCAGCAATAGCCGCCGAAGTACGCCTTGCACAGAGTGCCGTGATTACCGTTTACGGGGAGGGCACTTACCATTACTTACTATTGAACCACCTAGTGACAGTTCAGTGGACATGAGTGACCGCTCAGACCGAGGCTCCCTTAGCAGACAGCTAGTCTACGAGCAGGACTCAGCAGCAGGATCACCTCAAGGGACGCTAAAGCATAACCCTAATGCTCGTTCGACATCCTCGACAGCTGCACAAGGTCAAACACGTCCAGCTGGCCAATCGATGCCGTCACACATCCCACACCACATGGCTCACCATCATCACCATCACCACCACCACCATCACCAGTACCCCGACACCCCTTCATCCTCCTCCTCTCCTCAACAGCCCCCAACCACACCGCTCTCATCCTCCTCTTCAGCACCACTGCCCCCTGGTGGTTTGGAGCAGCAATGCTGCTCGGATGGTGATAATGACTCACTGAACTCCACCACAAACTCTAATGAGACCATTAATTGCAGCTCAGGCTCCTCTTCAAGGGATAGTCTGCGGGAGCCCTTGCCCCCATTAGGGAAACAGACCTACCAGAGAGAAAGTCGGCACAGCTGGGACTCTCCTCCCTTTAACAATGACGTAGTACAGAGAAGACAATATCGCATCGGACTCAACCTCTTCAACAAGTAAGTTAGAATGAAACAACACATCTTTTATACAACACTCCCAACTTTTACCATTACTGTAAACTTATAAATCAAATTAAGGAAAAACTGAATGCATCTGTTTGAAACATGATTAAACTATCCTGATGTTTTTGAACTGCAGGAAACCAGAAAAGGGTATTCAGTACCTAATTGAGAAGGGCTTTGTGTCAGACACACCAGTGGGCATTGCTCGCTTTATCCTGGAGAGAAAAGGCCTGAGTCGGCAGATGATTGGAGAGTTCCTTGGAAATAGACAGAAACAGTTCAACAAAGATGTATTGGAGTGAGTCCACATAATACATCCTCTAAAATAAAGAAAATGACAAAAGTTTAAATAAGTATTTTCTAAAAAAAAAAAGGCTTTGAAAATCTTTTTTTTTTTTGAACAGCAGCTACCTAGTTTCTGAATCCTCAGTTAACTCATTCTGAATAGATATGTAGGCATGATGCATTGAATATAAATTATACAATATAATGCACATCATTTAGCTTGCAGTGTAACAGAGTATGGGTCTTTAACCTTTTCCAGGCCAAGGACCATAATAATGCACTTTTGTTCCATGCAGGTTTTAATTTTGGGGTTAAACAATAATTGGCGGATCCATTTGGGGTTAGGTGGCCAAAATACCCTTGGAGAAAAAATGAGAATGAAGTAACATAATATACTGTACAATACTACATAAAAAAATGCACAGAAAATGTTGGCGCCGATAGCCAGCGATCACAGCACTGTTTTGCCACGGGCGTCCCAAGTTCGAATCCGATTTATGGGCCTTTCCCAATCCTGCCCCCTCTCTCTTCATTTTCATTCTAGTCATGTTTGATCTGTTCCTATCGCAATAAAAAAAATGCACAGAAAATAAAGACATGTTTTGCTTTTTCTTGATCCCCAAACAATTGGATGCATGTTTGGTATAATCATGTATAGATCTAATGTTTTCTACCACTTTTGTTTTTCTCAGTTGTGTTGTGGATGAGATGGACTTTTCTGGAATGGATCTCGATGATGCTCTGAGGAAATTTCAAGCTCAAATAAAAGTCCAAGGAGAGGCTCAAAAAGTGGAAAGACTTATTGAGGCTTTCAGGTATGTGAATGTGCTTATACACAATTAGTGCACAAGTAAAACTCTTACAATGCTTAACAGATTTACTAACATTTTGTGCCAGCACAAACCATCTTTTGGCATTAAAATAGTTCTGTCAGGATTAGAATTAGCACTGAAAAGGCATGGACACAGATATTTTTGCTCCTAACTTTATTGAATATGCATTTGTAGGCAATTCCCTTTTAGGCACAAAACGTATGGGAGGAGAGTATTAAAAATGATCACACAAAAATTATTTACTATCACGTGTGCTCATCAAATTAATGGTATTTATGCCATTATTTAGTGTCCAAAAATGAGGTCTTAAGCTATTTTTGGGCTTGAAATGGCTGCATTGGTTGTTGCTAGGAGGAGGCACCACAGAGAACAGAGTGCGTGGTAGAAGGGAGAAAATATTTTCCCACACATATTCATTTATTTGGAATGCCAGAAAAAGAAGTGATCAGAATCTGAACATATCCCCACGTTGATATGTGCTGTGCTTGGTAGATTGCGTTTGTCATTATGGAAAGAGGTGTTGCGTCTGTGTTCTTTAATTTGCACATTGTCAGTAAATCACATTCAGAAATTTCCACACCCATCTGCGCTGTTTTGGAATTGTGCTCTCGTGCTAATTTGCCCTGTTTAATAAATCTGGCCCTTAGTACTTCACATTCATTAAATTACATGAGAGGCTATGGTTTACAATTATTTCAACAGAATTAAAGGGCCTTGTTCAAAGAAAATTGCTACTGATGAGTTGCACAGATATCAGCTATTTTACATTGCCATCACACATGGCTCATTACATCAGATTTCAGATCTGGAACATTGGGTTTATAAACATGTTTTATCTATCCCTCAGTATTTGCACTCAAACACTATTTCTCTCTGTGCATCTTGCAGTCAGAGGTACTGTGTTTGTAATCCAGCACTGGTAAGACAGTTCCAGAACCCGGACACCATCTTCATCCTAGCTTTTGCCATCATCCTCCTCAACACGGACATGTACAGCCCCAATATCAAAGCAGAGAGGAAGATGAAGCTGGACGACTTCATCAAAAACTTAAGAGGTGGTGTTCAAATCTCTCTCTCCAGCTTCACACACTGGCACTTACAGAAGTGGGCAACCACAAACACACTCAAATGTTGCACATAATTGTCAGGGATTTTGCAATTACACTAAAAAATCTCTTCTTGTGTACATGTCATTTTTTCCTCTCTTCTCAGGGGTGGATAATGGTCAGGACATCCCACGTGATTTACTGGTTGGAATCTACCAGCGCATTCAGAAATGGGAACTGAGAACCAATGATGACCATGTTTCTCAGGTCCAGGCGGTGGAGAGAGTAATAGTGGGCAAGAAACCAGTGAGTTCTACTGAGGCGCTTTTGAATTTCTTAAACTTTTTGAATTTGAATCTTTGGAAATACTGAATCTTTGAGACGTGATTTGTTCCTTTGACGTGTTCTGTCAGTGTGAAATCATAGTTTTCGAACTGCTAGTTCCTAAGTAAATGTAAATATCTGCTCTGTTTGTAGGTTCTGTCCCTGCCCCACCGCAGACTAGTGTGCTGCTGTCAGCTCTATGAAGTCCCAGACCCCAACCGTCCTCAAAGGTCTGGAGTTCACCAGAGAGAGGTCTTCCTCTTCAACGATCTGATTGTGGTAATCTCAATAACACGTATCAATTATCCATGCATACAAACTGAATCGGTCCTAAGTATTTTAAGCAGCATCTCTTCAGTATGCATGTGTATTGTAAAGTTGATACTCTTTAAAATCCTCAGTTGGTACTTTCTTTGTTATTTAATTGCAAGGTTACAAAGATCTTCCAGAAGAAGAAAACCTCAGTAACGTACAGTTTCAGACAGTCCTTCCCTCTGGTGGAGATGCAGGTTCACATGTTCCAGAACTCCTGTAAGTTGGTTCATTTTAGTTTTTCTTTTTTGGGGGTTATGTTATATGGGATTAAGTCTCTTATGCTCAGCAAGACTGCATTTATTTGCTCAAAAATATAGAAAAGTGCAGTTAAATAGAAATAATGTGAAATATTAACATTTAATCTAATACATTTTATCTGAGAATATATTTTAAACTATAATTTATTCCTGTGATCAAAGCTGAATTTTCAGCATCATTACTCCAGTCATAAGTGTCACATGATCCTTCAGAAATCATTTTTAATATGATGATTTGCTGCTCAAGAAACATTTCTTACTATTATCACAGTTAAAAAAACTTTTAAAGGGGTTATATGATGCAATTTCAATATTTCCATTCTCTATGGAGTATTGAAAGATTACTAGATTACTTAGTAAGATTACTTACAACAGAACAGCAACGCATTTTATGGACGACCGTTTCATGAACCTAGGAGAGGAGGTCATTCTGACTTCTGGCACTTCTGTATTAGCTACTGTAAGTATGTTTTGTTGTTAGATTAAGTTTTTGCTATTGAATGTTCAAATGCAGGGTTTTGTGCTCACGATTATGGAAAGGAGCGTTATATTTCCAATGAGTGCTTGCGGTGTTCGGCCAATCACAATGCACTGGGTCAGTTGACCAATCAAAATGTGTTTGTCGGAAGGAGGGACCTTTTAGAAAACGACTCGTTTGAGAGAGGCAGGGAATAGAGGACCTACAATAATGTACAGTATTTTAAAATATTAAAGTATTTTATGTTTTTTTTTTTACATTAAAGCATGTCAACATATTTTGTTAAACCAAATACACAAAATAATGATCTTTAAAAAAGCATCATATGACCCCTTTAATCAATTTAATGCTACCTATCAAGACTTTTGAACAGTAGTGCGTTTTAAAAAGACATGTAAATTTCTTTAGTGAATATAAATTGTATTAGTTTTATGCCGCTCTAAAACATAATTTAAACCTATTAATATAGTTCCAAAAAAATAGTCATTAATAAAAAATGTTTTATACGAAATTGGAATGTGACATTGTTATTTAGGAACCTAGGAACAAAATGTGTTTCTCTCTCTCCCCTAGACTATCCTCATGGTGTCAGACTAACATCAGCTATCCCGGGCGGTGAGCGTAAAGTTCTGATTGTGTTCATGGCCCCTAGTCAACAGGACCGCACACGCTTTGTCAGTGATCTGAGGGAGAGCATTGCTGAGGTCCAGGAAATGGAGAAATACAGAGTGGAGTGTGAGTACAGCGCCCCCTACCCCTCTCATAAACTACACTTTATTCTGACGCCCTCTATGGGTGGTTTACTACAACATTAACATTACAGATTTACAGAGACCCTATCTGGTCAACCCCTTGACTCATAGAAAACACACAGTAAACAAGATAAAAATGGCACATCGTAAAATGGCTTTTAGGATGTGCACAGACAAACTGCTTGATGCCTGTTTAGGACTAGGTCTGATGTTTGTTTTTTTGTCCACCTGCAGCTGAGCTGGAGAAGCAGAAAGGAGTAATGCGGCCCAGCCTGCTCACCAACAGCATTATGGCTGGAGGAGTGGGTGGGGTCAAGAATGAAGTGGTGAATGGCACTATGGGAAGGCCTAGTCTGGATGACAACTATTCACCAGGAGAGGGCCTCAAACGTACTGCTCTCAGCTCCTCACTGAGGGACCTGTCTGAATCAGGTGAGACACTTTGCTGTGATTGGCAACCAATTTATTTATGATCATTTAATACCATTCTAAAAAAGTGAAAGTGAAAAATACCATTCTACATTGGGGGCAAATTTAAAATGTAAAAAAAGAAATGGTATAATTGGCAAAATGTAAAAATGTATATTGGGGGGTTAGATTTTTTTTTTTTTTTTACGGACATTTAGGGACACCAAGAAGAAAGTGAGATTTCTATTAAAACTGAGTGCCATTACACTCACTCACTCACCCACACACATACACACACAATGCAGTTGTGACTGACATCTGCTCACTGGGTAACAGGGAAACGTGGTCGCAGAAACAGCGTTGGTTCCCTTGACAGTACAATGGAAGTAAGTCTGAGTGAAGCAGAGGTCTGTATCTTTAGCTTTAGTCCCCAAACCCGAACCACCCGCATGTCTGCCTGGAATCCCACACAAAACACGGCGCCATCTTGCATGTGTCCTTACCACAGACACAGAGACGTGTGTGTGCATCTTGTGTGACCATGTGTGGTCTGTGGAATGTTAATGTACGTGTGTCTGAGATGATGAATCAATAACATCAGTCACTGAGACTGCATGAGAAGATCTGAAGTCATTCAGGACATGTTGAATATCTTGACTGGAATATCATTGACCCAGAATTAAAGCATGACATTGATATATGTCAAAATATGTCTGTCTGTGTTCTCTTATGATTTTGTTGTGCATTTTATTGTTTTGGAGGTGGTTTGTGCATTTTTGTTTGGTATGTGCATTGTGCCGTGCTATGCATGGACTAGTGACTGTGTGATATCAGTTCTGTTGATTTTTATATCGAGGCATACTTTATATTAGATGTCCCTCATAAATCTAAGCCAATATAAATTCAAAATAGACCTTTTTAATGCAAAGACATAGTTTTATTGTACATGATTCATCAGTGCACTATGGGGCAATCATAAAATGATGATGTACATGAATGAAACAGCATTGACTAAAGATAACTTCTATAATAGTGTGGCCCAGCAGTTAATGACAGTAGATTGGGTGCCACTTCCTGGTTCAGCAGAAAATCAATAATGGGGTAATAGATGCTGAAAAAAAGTAAAGTAAAAAATATATGCATATTTTGCATTTTTATTTTAGAATCATTATTTACACAATCGGTGCATTCAATATTGCAGTTATATTTGCTTATTTATCTGTATTTTTAATTGATTTTTTTGTGTATTATTTAATCTTTAATAATTTATCCATTTTATAGTTGGATTATTAATTTCTTAATTGCTTTATGATTTTTCAAATGATTGTTTTTATATTTGAGGCCCCACATGAAACCATTTTCCAGTAAACACACGACCACCTTTTTTTTTTCAGTCTTATTTGAATATTCAGTTTTACTTGTCTGATTACAGAAGTAGAACGGGTTAAAATGCTGTTTCATTTTGACTTTAATGGCAACTACACAGATGAATAATTTCCTGTTAGCACATTACACAAAATAGAAATTAAATCCCACTTAAACTTACAAATTTAAATGAACACTGGCATTATTACCATTCGGGACACGTAATAGATAACTGGGTGCATGTGTTTGTGTTATTATGTTCTGATTTCATGATGCTGACAGAATGTCATTTCATTACCCTAATCAACTCACCCCTGTTTTTCCTCCCCACCCACTGAAACAACCATTCTCTCTGTATCCTTTTACTATGTTTTTCTTCTTTCTCATTTATTGCCTACATTTCCTTCCTGCTCCTCTTTGCAAACCCTCACTTTTCTCCCGAACGCTCATTTTTGGCTTTGCCATCCTGCTCTCTTTCCTCCTCTCCCCCAACTCTCTTTGTCTTAGGGTTCCATCATTAGCAGTCCACGGCCTCACCAGCGTTACCCAGTAGCCACTGTGCTCCCGGGATGCTATGGAACAGAAGACTTCCGGCCTCACCGCCCCATCCTGAGCCCCGGAGTGGGGGTGGGGGGTGGGCCGGGGCAGCAACACACACCTGCGGTGACTGGCGCTGGACCAGTCTCCAGCAGCACCGAGAGAGGAACGACTGGAATGGGGACTGGGAGCAACAACACCGGATCTTTCCTGGGCTCCCTGTTTGGGGGCAAGCGATCCAAAACGCCGGGTCCTATTATCCCCCCGGGGCCACCCTACCCCGCCCCTGTGGCCCCACCGACTACAGGAGGGCCGCCGCCTCTGTCCCCGTCCTCGCTGTGCCCGGGAGAGGCTGGGGGACCTTCCAAGATCCAGGCCCTGCACGCCCAGTACTGCCACACTACCAGCAACAGTGTCAGTGGGCAGCCTCCGCCCCCATACTACCACCAACATCGCTTCCATACTCAGACCGTACCCTCGTCTGGGCAGCAGGGCCTCCATACTCTTCAGCGGGTCACCTTGCCTCGACGGCCACACCCCAACCCTTCCGCACACTCCCCATACCAGCCGATCTCCCAGCATACTTTGCAGGGTCGATACGGGAGCATGGGCAACATGGGCCTCCCTCCCCCCCTTTCTCCTCACTCCCCACTCTCCCCTCACCCGCAGTTTGCGCTCTTCCACACGCAGCCCACACACTTGGCCAGAGGGGGCGCCATCAGCAAGCCGCCTCTCACGCTGTCGCACTCCCAGCCGCACCCGCACGCACACTCCCATCCCGCCCACGTGCACACGCCGCACCCGGGCTCCCACCCCGCGCACCAACCTCACTTCGTCTTCGCCAGCCCTCCTCCTCCGCCCTTCCCTGCTCCCACTCAGCCGCCTCCAGTCTCCGCGTCCGGCACGGTCCACCACGTGCCGCCGGCCGCCCAGTATCTGCCCCAGTATCCTCCGTTGTCCTCCATCCCCCCTCCCCCACCGCACTCCCCTTTACCCCCCCCTTCCTCCCCCCTTACCCCTCTTACGCCTCTCTCCCCTCTCCCCCCCCAGCACCAAGGCCCCCCTTCACAGGCCGGAGGCCCGCAAGGGCCCTCGTCGGCTCAGACTGGAGCCGTACCTGGGGGGACGGGCACGGTCGAACGCGCCAAATCCAAACCTACCAACCGGATCAGCACGGTAGTGTGAGCCGGGGGAAGTCGCGAGGCTGGGGGTCGCTGAAGGGTCCTTTGGTGGTTGGAGGGGGGACCGCCGCGAGGCTGGAGGCAGGTGGTGGCAGGGCCAAAGGCGATAACAACGCCAGTGGGAAAAAGAAACGCAGCCTGCTAAGACTCTGCTACTTTCACCTGCGCTTCCCACAAGTCTAAACGAAGGAGCTTACAGAGAAAAAAAGAGCACAAACAGCACACATACATCATACTGTAGGTGGAGGCTCTCAGCTAGATCAGTGCTGTGGGATACGTACTCGACAACAATAATGAAAAACATTTAGGACACTTTGCTTTCAAATCTGTTGTTGTAGATGTAATTGATTTGACGGTCAAGCCAAACCCCTTCTTAGCTACTTCTCCTTAAATCCCATATTCAGACAAGAAATAACCGATTACAGACATGTGGAGATGCACACATCGACTTGAACTTTAAACTGTCCACAGGGTTGCTTCAGTTGCGTGTAGCCATAAAGTTAGAGTAAAATGGTTGTTGGAGAAATGGTTTTCTTCACCTGGGAACTAGTTTAGGAAATGTGAAGACCAGAGACCATACAAATAATGCTGTGCTGGATATGAAGATCAAAGCACAGTATAATGATTTCATACATTCCACTAATCATTAGTCTAAAGCATTTGCAAGATGCAATAATCTTTCCACTAAATTGATGTCCAGCTTGTACTTGCTAAATAATTTAAAGGCTCTATTGCTCTTTTTGTACACATCTATAACAGTGATATGTTTGAGTGTTAATAGAGATATACCTATAAAGCATATATCTTACACCGGGTATGATTGTATGAAGTATGTCAGTATCGGCCTGACCTTTTCCACTCCTAAGTCTAGTCAGCTGTAAAAAGCTTTGTACTGTATGTTGATGTGCTGTTTGTAATCATCCTAGAAACACTGTCCATCAGAATTATTAACCTATGTATATAAAATTATATGAAATTTTAACACAAAATTATATATCAGTAATGTTATATGACACTTTATCTATGAACTTGTTCATATCTACCATTGCACCAATAACCAGTGTTTAAGAGAAAGAATATCTAAGTTCAAATTGATCCATAATTATGCCAATTTTGCTGAAAAATTATTTATTAATGTCAATTTTATGTTAAGTCAAAAGCATTGTGCCAAAACTCTAAACATTCTCTTATGTTACTGTTTATTTAACCACTGGATGATGACCATTATTTATCATCCATGTCTAAATTCTTAGCATATTTCTAGTAAGACGTTAAGGCCCAGAATGTGAAAACAAAAGGCGCTTTATAAACAAACAAGTTTTCTGACCTATATTAAATTAATATATCTCTATTAAACAAAAATATTTTCCAGGTAAAGTATTTTTACCTATGAGGGCTAGTGGCACAGTATGAAGGAAACATTCCATGAAAGATTGTTACCTCTCTGTTTGTCATCAATCTTCACATCTAAAATGCTTGTATTATGCAGTTTCCATTGGGTCCTTGCATTAATACTGCGATCATACTTTACAAAGTGTTTTTGATTATATTTTACGCTGTTATATGAATGTTTGCTATGAATTTCAATTTTAATGAATATAACTATTCGTCTTTTATGGTTTAAAAACTACAGATGTTATAAATTTGACAAAATACCAGAACTATTTGTAAATAGGAAAAGTTTTCTCATGCTTTGACTTTCAACAGTAAAGTGTCAAGGATGTTTTTTTTTTTTTTTTTTATCAATGATTTTTATGGACAAACATGCTTGTCTTTAAAAGTGTCCTCGAATGTTAGAGACATTGTTATGGGAATTATTTCATTTTTATTTTAAACAGAAGTTGTGTACCAGTCATAAAGTTTTTGATTCAGCTTTTTTGGTTTGGGCTACCAGATGGCCTGTTTTGATCTGATAAAAACATAATGCCGTACTTCCTATTTAATTTCCTCTGTATGAATAATTGAGGAGAAGAGGAGCAAATATAATTGAATTATCACATTAATACAAAGCGAAATATGAGAATATGAGAAATCAAGGTAATTTAGCCTCAAGTAAGGCCTTAGTGTAAGTACTGCTTGAAGTTATTGTTTGTGTGGATGCATAATGTGATCTCAAGTGCAGTTATATATTTCTGGACTGGGCTTAATGCAGATGCTCAGTATTATTTGTCTTGATGTGATGCTCAGTTATTGTGTGTAAGATATTTATGCCATTTTGCTACCCTTTCAAAATGCACTCTCTTTATAAGTGCTGCTGAACGTGCTTATTACATATGATCAGCACACCACAATACCAAGCACAGTACAAGAGGAAATGGGTCTCCAGTTACATATGGTTATATATATATCAAGATACCAATGTGAGATGAGAGAGAAGATTGGAAATCCATAACCCATTAATTGCATTTACTTTATTTGATTAATAGCCATAATCTTTCATTAACTGTCTGTCTTCCTGCTGTGAATTTTATTGCATGAGTATGTCTGTATTTACTGAGCTCTGTAACAAACTGTATATAGACTGTCTCAGTATGATTTAATATTGACAGTGGAATAGGAAGTGTCAAAGGTGTGTGTGTGTGTGTGTGTGTGTGTGTGTGTGTGTGTGTGTGTGTGTGTGTGTGTGTGTGTGTGTGTGTGCATGGGGGTATGTTTGTGTGAATGTGTATGGGGAGTTGGCATTCATTGTAGATGATTATGGCATATTTATAAGACAGTTTTATCTGTAAACTTGTAGGCTACAAGTGTGTATGTCAAAGCAGATGAAGTGTAATTTTGAAAAAAGGTATATGAAGTCATCTTATTTGTGTACAGATAATATATGAAATTAAGCAAATTCGGAGAGATGTGAATATTTATTGCCTAATATTATGAATAAAAATATATAAAATGTTCTGACACAACTCATTGTCCTGTGTATCTCATAAATAAACATAATAGTTGACCCAAAAATGAAAATTATTTACTCTTATTCAAATTATGTTGTTCCATACCTATGACTTTCTTCTGTGGAACACAAAACACGGACAGCCTCAGTCACTATTCACTTTTATTGTATATTTTTTCATATGAAATGTTGTTTACATTAGATGTTACTGTAGATATCTATTTATCGCACACACACACACACAGAGGGGTTGTTATAGTAATGAACTTATCTTTAATACGCATCTGAACGATTGTGATGGCGTGCTCACTGACATGCTTGCGCACGAATCACGGTTACGTACACGCACATAAGAATTGAATATGATCTACTGCATAATAATAATAATAAAGCAATTGAATAGGCTAATTAAAGGATTAAAAGTGATTTAAGGGAATAGGTAAATAAGAATGCTAAAATACATTTAGGTTTGTAGTTAGGCTATATATGAAGTAGTAATCAATTTACACTCTCTGAAAATAATATTTTATTTTAAGATGTGCACATTCGCTAATATTCGTTTGTCTAATAGTACAAAACGTAAACGTCTCTTGTCTCGTTCATTTATGATTTACATAAATCATGATCGCATATTTTCAATTCAAAACGAATAAATGTCATTAAATGTTGAGTAGTTTGCATCACTAGATAGTCTATATTACTGTCCGTCGAAATTAGATTAATATGACAGCTTTGAATATAAATATGTATTTTATATTAATCAGTTAAAAGGAAGCAATGATTAAAAGTTTTTGTTATAATGTACTTTGAGGAAAAAAATTATATATATAATAGTAATAATAGTATATATATATATATATATATATATATATATATATATATATATATATATATATATATATATATATATATATAGTTTGTGTAATAGCATGCATGCCTATTTCCAGAATTAATTCAGATGATTATGTGCTGAGATATCAAGAAAATTCCACCCAACCCCCCTCCCTCGAAACTGAACTGAGTAATGATGTCAGCAATGACAATCCCTTCAATTAATTGTTCTGCCACTAGTCGTCGCTACCCATTTTGATTTTCGCATACATCGCTTGACCTCTCCTGCGCAAATTTTACTCACTGGAACTACTTCGCCAAGAAAGAGGTGAAATATCGTTCCGCGTCACGTCCGCTCGCCTACCTGCATCACTTGCACAACTACTCACAATTCATTACAACACGATATATAGTCCACATTTAACATACACGTCAAATCAATTTCCCTTGTCTGTTATATCAAGTACAATAATTGACCCCATTCTGTGTTAAATCGGACGAATCCAGGGACTAGTTTACATGTATTGAGAAGCGTGGAGGGATTAGACAGTGCTTGCATCCAGTCAAGTGCGCGTGTTTTCCCAACTGAGATCAATGGATCTTGAGAGAGTTGTGCTTAGGTCGTGATGAAACCAAGATGGCGTGTAGTTCAGACAGAATGAACAGTGGCTAGGTGACGAGGAAAGAAACCATTGGAAATAACGCGTATTTTTGTACACGCGCGCGAAACAGTTATTATAAAGAAAACGTCAACTTACACGGGACTTTCAGGAGTCAGGTGGAAAGAAACCTCCGCGATCATCATCCTACTAACCGACCGAGAGTGTATGTAACGTTACGTGTGAGTGTGTGTGCTGGGATGGGCTGATCGAGGAGGCCGCAGAGCCACTGCCACCCAGAGACTGACCCTCCGTTGAACAATAGACCCCGTGATCATCAAACAAGAGCCAGAAAGACACAGATAATAAAACACACCGGCGCACGAATCTCTCCGAGGCGTCTCTGAAGAATAAGAAGAACTCTGACCGAGTGCAGAAATGTAAGACTGGTGCTCAGATTCACAGCACTGATGGATAAATCTGTGTTGATTTAGCGCAAGGGTTTCTGTTTTACCTGGTAACGGTTATATCCGATCAGATGATCCGTTTAAATGCCACACATCACATACCTGCGACCCGAGACAACCAACCACACTGTCTTCTCCCCTTCTGTGTTTCCACAACTCATCCCTTCTTTGCAAACGAGTCCTAATGTTTGGCCCTCTTACTGGAATCATAATCTGTTTACGTCTTCATACTGTCGGATATTTTGAGATTCGTTAAATACTTTTGACCACCGGTCAATCGTTTGTCGGATTTGGCGTGAGTCTGCTAACAAACCGATGGTGAGGCTTTATTGTTTTGGTTTATTAGCCGGACAGCTAACCAGCTACTTCTATAAAAACTGCTTTCTTAGCAGTTCCCCGGTAAGCATAGTTTTCCCAGTATGTCTTAAAACGGTCAGTTCCGCACATTTTAATAGTTTATGTATTATTATTTGTCAGTTTGAAAGCTGTTCTCGAATCTCACGCGAATGGAGGCCGGTTAGCAGCTAAAGCTACAGGAAATTTGGGATTATGGCTGACTCAAACCGCGGTGAGATACGATTATTAGAAAGCGGTTTTGGCCACACTATGCTCCCCTTTGAATGTGTTTTTGTCTAATTCTAATGTATTTGTTTAGGTAACTTAGGCAGCTAGGATTTGAGAGACGCTGTCAGCAATATTTTATTTATAACTCGTCTGCCACGACATTGTCAGAAGTGAATCTAATTGAATAGCCAAACTTCAGGCAATAAAACAACAACTGAAGGTGTTGACAGGTGATGTTTTGATTATGTATGTGTACCTTTGTAATGTATTATGATTAATCCGTTAAAACAAAAAGTTAATGGCATCGTTACTATCTTGGGAAATGAAGTGTGAACCGTTTTTTGTCACGTGATCAGCTTTTGTGGTTTTCACAACATGGAAGCTACCAGCATACAAACCCTTACAGTAGGTTTAGTTGTAATAAATGGACTGTGTCATATAAAGCATTTTACTGTTTTATAAGGTGCACATTAGATTAAATCAGTGGCTGTGAATGCAAAAGCCATTGGCTTAAGTGAACAATGATTTTCTCCCTCCCCCCATTTTGTCTGGTTTGGGATTGGGAGGTAGACAAAGTAAAAAGCAGGGGTTTTCTGAAGTTAGACAGGGTGTGATGTTTTGTTAGAGGTGCATTTCCATAGGTGCTTCTAGAGAGCACATTTCTGTTCTCCAATTCCTTCTGTCAAAGTGCCAGAGGAAGGTCTTTTTCCTTTGTCTTCTAAACTTCCTGATTAATTTAACCTCATGCATCATCAAGGCCCTTCCATTAGATCTGTGTACTTTAATACTGACACATGCTTTTGTGCCGGTCACTTATGGATCAAGTGCTGGTGTCCATTAGGGTGAACTCAGAATTTTTAAAAATAGGGGTTAAAAGATATCATGGACCATAGTGTCATTTGAATATGTTAATGTTTTAAACCATGAACTATCAAAAGATGATGACCTTTTTAGTAAAACACAAGCAGAATGTTTTCAGGTTTTGTAAAACCGCTCTTTCATAAAGTGTCAAATTCAGTATAATGATTTATATGATTGATTTTAAATCTGCTTGTGTTTGATGAAAGAAGGCTAATGTGATTGCATTTACTTGATTTGCGTTATATTGTTTGATTTAAGTGAACGTAAGCATCTCATTTGAGCTTGAATTGTTTGCTTTCAGAGCGATGGATGGAGGGGAGGAGTTTGTTCCGCCGCCGGAGTGTCCAGTGTTCGAACCGTCATGGGAGGAGTTTGCTGATCCTCTGGGATATATCGCCAAAATCCGTCCAATAGCAGAAAAGTCTGGAATATGCAAGATTCGCCCGCCACCCGTAATCCTCTTTTGCATTTTCCAGCGCTGTCGTTCGAAACCTGTGACTTTATATTTTCTGTAGAACTTAAAAGATGATATTCTGAAAAGCTTTTCACAGGTTTTTTTTTTTTTTTTTTTGCTTGTGGAATCAAAGTCATTGCTCAACAAGCAACATTCTTCAAAATGCATTCTTTTATTTTGTTCTACGGAATTTTCCTTTCTGTGTAAAATATATCCTTTAAAGTTAGTCCATTATAAAAATATTTACATTTTGCTATTTAAAAAGCCTTTTTCTTTCCGTTACAGGACTGGCAGCCACCATTTGTTGTGGAGGTGGACAATTTCCGGTTCACACCACGTATTCAGAGGCTCAATGAGCTTGAGGTCAGATCTTGCTTCCTGTCGAACTCATTGCTCTTGTGTCTTACTCCATGAAGCGTGACTCACATATTCTTGAGTTGACTAAGCACCAACACATCTGTTTGTTTGTTTTTTCTCAGGCTGAGACACGAGTGAAGCTAAATTATCTGGACAGAATTGCCAAGTTCTGGGAGATCCAGGGATCCTCTCTGAAGATCCCCAATCTAGAACGACGTATTCTCGATCTGTTCAGCTTGGCCAAGGTGAATATACAGCACCCCTTTATGTTATTGACAGTTGTTTGATGTCATTTCCCTGATAAAGGAAATGTTTATACTTTAACCTCATCCTAAAAATCATAAATCTATTGAATATTGTGAACTGGAAAGCGTTAGTAATTAACATGATTTATGTCCTGTGTGGTAGATCGTGACAGAGGAAGGGGGTTTCGAGGCGGTGTGTAAGGAGAGACGCTGGGCACGCGTGGCACAGAAACTGGGATATCCTCCTGGCAAAAACATTGGCTCCCTCCTGAGGTCGCACTATGAGAGGATCGTCTATCCATTTGAGTTGTTCCAGTCTGGAGCCAGCTTACCGGTACTGTGTTTGACCGTTTATCATTATAGCTTGAAAATCTTCACACGTTCTGTATTATATCATAAAAGTAGCAGTATAATTTTCATTGAACGTGTTCACACACTAATATTCCAGTATTTGAGATTCCAGTAATCAGAATCTGGTCATATTTTGTTCATGTGAGCATCAGGGGCCTGTTCTTCGTTCGTCGCTTATTACATCCGAGATCAAATGACACACCCAAGATGATATCATCGTGCTAATCCTGATCCGGCTAATTGGGTTCTTCGAACACACCTGTTATGTATGATTAGTATCGCTGGATTGAATTATCTGAGATAATTGTGCGTTCATGTGTTGTCTTAAAAGGGGATATGTATCGATACTCGAAACCATGATCAGCAGTGCAGCGATTGGCTGGTGGCAAGACGGCAATGTAATGACGTCATATAATTTAAAACGACACCTGACGAAAAACTTGACAAATTTCTGGACTTTTATAAGGAAACAGCCAAGCAAACAAAACTACATAACTGTTATAATAGATACATAACAGATAATAGATACATGTTTTTATTTTATTCAAATTTTTTTCATGATTCCCAATTATTTAGATTCACAATTTATAATAGTTGTGCAGTCTTTACATTTTTATTTCAATGTAGAAATTATCTATTCATTTCATTTTATATTTGGAAAGATTTGTTTACGTGACCGCATTAATGAAAGTTTCTTATCATGTTATCTGCATCTCCTGCGCTCCATCAAGCCACTCTTATAAAAGCAGTCATCACTCAAAATAATGCACGACTCTATTATCTGTATAGCATGTGTGTAAGAGTCTAATACAATTATGAAGTAATACTTTTATGACAAATAAATATTTCAGTGAGTAAAACTGGCTGTGTCTACAGTAGGCTGTTATGGACTACACAACATTTTTATATTATTGTTAAATAATTTTTTTAATGATTATTATTTTAAATCATTGTCCCTGGATCAGTACGGTACTCCTGTAATAAAGTAGCGGTGATGGCAGACACATTTTGAGTATCAGTTCTGGTTGAAAAGAAGCGATCTAATCCTGTTTACATGCAATAAGCCTGCTCCTGAGCAGGTTTAAGCTTATGGACCTGTTGCTATGACAGCAGCTCCGGGATGAGCTTCGAAGAACCAAACGATCCAAGATCACGCCAAATCGTCAACATTCAAATCCAGCTAACTGAGTTAGCGACGTACGAAGAACGGGCCCCAGGTCTATACATAAACCTGAATCACATTCCCATATTAATCTGTATTTTGGGTAAACACCTTATTTGGAACAACTTCAACTGTACATTCATTTACATCAGCGCATAACCAAACCAAGTAAATTCTGCGTGATATTAGATACAGGCAGTTTTAAAACTTGTACTTTTCAATAGCTTGATTTTTCACAACCATTAAAAAGTAGTCATGACCCACATTTGGTAATTTGTCTATTTTTTGTGTACTATTAAGTACATAAATGAGTATTAATGATTTGATTAATGACTTACTGTCCACCATCACTGAAAAGAATGACAAGAAAGGAATGTGCATGTCTTCGTTTACTCAAATGCGCTTTTTTTTGTGCATGGTAATATTCTGTGGAGCAATTAAATGTCTTTTACAAAATTGATGCTGATGTGTGTGTTCTGCATATCTAGCCATGTAAACCCAGGCCGTATGACAGTGATGAGGTAGACCGGGAATACAAACCCCACTCCATTCCTCTCCGCCAATCAGTCCCGCCATCTAAGATGAGCAGCTATGGACGACGAGCCAATCGCCTTAAGCCTGAGGTGAGTGATATTTCTGGATCAATATATGCAATATATGTGTCAGGCTTATCCTTACATTTCATTGTGGCATCATTAGCTCATTTTGTCGTACAGTTTTTGTTTAGCATTTAGTTTCTAAAGCCCCTTTCACACTGAGATTCCGGAAAATACACCGGTAATGTGTCCTGGCAATTGTTCCCGGGTCGCTAGATTTTGCCCTTTTCACACTGCCAGTGATTACCCGGAATATGTGCGTGCGTTCTCACACAGCCCGTAAAGGTCCCCGTTGTTCAAACAGAGTTCGTTCCCGGACTGAACCCGGCAATGTTTCTAGGTCACCGACGTTCACACAGAAGGCGACCCGGCAATGTTCCGGCAATTTTCCAGGTCCAACGTGCAGTGCGAAAGGGGCTTAAATAAAAATAAAAAACAACTATTCTAACAAAATAAAAAATCCAGTGCACTGATTTTTAAAGCGGTATAAGTTTATTTATAACATTTACAGATAAATCCAATCAGTTAAAGAGTCATCGTTTACATTTTACAGTGTGCCCTATTAACAAAGATACTACTAAATTGGGCCGAAATCAACTAGCCCAATCTTTATTTTTAGTAATTTTCATAATGACTTTAACCTTATTCTTAAATGTATGTATAACTGACCAGGGCGTAATGGATCCATTCAAATACAGGTGCTGGTCATATAATTAGAATTTCATCAAAAAGTTTATTTCACGAATTCCATTCAAAAAGTGAAACTCGTATATTATATTCATTCATTACCCACAGACTGGTATATTTCAAATGTTTATTTCTTTTAATTTTGATGATTATAACTGACAACTGAGGAAAATATCAAATTCAGTATCTCAGAAAATTAGAATATTACTTAAGAAAAATACAAAGAAAGGATTTTTAGAAATCTCGGCCAACTGAAATGTATGAACATGAAAAGTATGAGCATGTACAGCACTCAATACTTAGTTAGGGCTCCTTTTGCCTGAATTACTGCAGCAATGCGGTGTGGCATGGAGTCGATCAGTCTGTGGCACTGCTCGGGTGTTATGAGAGCCCAGGTTGCTCTGATAGTGGCTTTCAGCTCTTTTGAGTCTGGCATATCACATCTTCCTCTTCCCAATATCCCATAGATTTTCTATGGGGTTAAGTTTAGGCGAGTTTGCTGTCCAATTAACAACTGGGATACCGTGGTCCTTAAACCAGGTACTGGTAGCTTTGGCACTGTGTGCAGGTTCCAAGTTTTGTTGGAAAATGAATTCTGCATCTCCATAAAGTTGGTCAGCAGCAGGAAGCATGAAGCGATCTCTAAAACTCCCTGGTATACGGCTGCTTTGACCTTGGACCTTAGAAAACACAGTGGCCCAACACCAGCAGATGACATGGCCCCCCAGACCATCACTGACGGTGGAAACTTTACACTGGACCTCAAGCAACGTGGATTGTGTGCTTCTCCTCTCTTCCTCCAGACTCTGGGACCGTGATGCAAAATTTACTTTCATCAGAGAACATCAGTCCAGTCCAAGCCCAGGCGAGACGCTTCTGAAACTGTCTGTTGTTCAAGAGTGGCTTGACGCAAAGAATACGACAGCTGAAACGCATGTCTTGCATACGTCTGTGCATATTGGTTCTTGAAGCACTGACTCCAGCTGCAGTCCACTCTTTGTGAATCTCCCGCTCATTTTTGAATGGGTTTTGCTTCACAATCCTCTCCAGGGTGTGGTTATCCTTATTGCTTGTACAGTTTTTTTTCACCACATCTTTTCCTTCCCTTCGCCTCTCTATTAATGTGCTTGGACACAGAGCTCTGTGAACAGCCAGCAATGACTTTTGCAATGACCTTTTGTGTCTTGCCTTCCTTGTTCAAGTTGTCAATGGTCGTCTTTTGGACAACTATCAAGTCAGCAGTCTTCCCCATGATTGTGTGGCCTACAGAACTAGACTAGAGACAATTTAAAGGCCTTTAAAGGTATTTTGTGTTAATTAGCTGATTAGAGTGTGGCACCAAGTATCTTCAATATTGAACATTTTCACAATATTCAAATTTTCTGAGATACTGAATTTGGGATTTTCCTTAGTCGTCAGTTATAATCATCATAATTAGAAGAAATAAACATTTGAAATATACCAGTCTGTGGGTAATGAATGAATATAATATACAAGTTTCACTTTTTAAATGGAATTAGTGAAATAATCTTTGGAAGATATTCTAATTATATGACCAGCACCTGTATGTGCTTTGTCTGTTTTTCTGAGATGTATGAAGGCTTTTACATCAGCACTGACCATGCTTTCAAGGCACTTCCCAGCATGCTTTGCTCCCTGTGCTGTAAATAAAGCATTGTGTCCATCTTGCCCTCATCCCTCTGCCTTCTTTCTGTCACTTTCTGCCTTTCATTTGTTTTCATTACACTTTGTCTCTTTGAAACCATTGGCCATAATCTAAAATTTTCATTAGGTCTTAATGCTATTCTCATCCCATTCATTTCAAAGATGCAGCATTCATTTTTTGGGTGTTTGGCTTTTTAATTTGCCTTCCCATTACATTAGTGTGGTAAATGGATTCATAGAATTAGTGATAATATCTTAGTATCAGATAAACAAAGAAATCTTTATAGTTTTCAAAGTTAAGGAACCTTCATTGGTTTGCTTACCACTGAATTACATAACATTCCAAGGATATTTAAAGCAATCAAATTTAGCATTTTATAACTGCAGTAAGTGAGGTTACCACGTTAACTCTCCTCTTCTTGCCCTTGAATCAAACACTTCTCTATCTCTCTCTCTTAATATTTAGTTTGAACATTTATTCTGTTGATTTACATGTTAAGAAAATTAAAATTCTTCCATTACCAGAAAACAAAGTTTGGACTCACTCAGCTGATCTTTTGATATAAAAGCATGTGCTTGAATGCTTGAAGCAATTTTTTTGGCAAATATAAATTGTGCATCCATATAAATGTCTATATAGGTCTAAAATAATGTCTATAACTTCTAAATATGTATTTACATTTACATTAGTGCAGTTATTTCTTATGTATTGTAAGTTGCAAGTTGGACTCAAAAAGTTGGAAGTAGTCAAAAAGTGTCTCACATTGGGTACTCCTTTAAAATGTCCAATTATACCAGGATGCTGTTGATGTTGGTTAAGAGAATGTCTAGAGTGTACAGAGAAAAACAAACTCAAATGCAATATAGTTTGTACTATACTTTTTTCTGAAGGAATTCCCATACACAATTTTAATAAGTGTGTCCAAACTTTTGACTGGCATCTTATGTCAAATATAAAATGTTGTTTTAAATATATGGATCAAGTAATGTTATCCATTGAACAATCATGTGCAGTTGCAACAAATAAATAAAACTGTTACAACTGAACAGTTTCACACTAGTATGTGATGTTTGTTTAAAGAATTGATATTATGTCTGTTGACCTAAAATTAAATCATACTTCAGACATGAAAAAAGTGACACATTTTTAATAGGCTACTGTCCCCCGATTGACTCTGTCCTGTCGCACATGGTTGTTGTTTTTTCCTTCTGTCTCTCTTTCTCTCTCTCTGGAATCCATTTTGTTTTGGTTGTTGTCTCCCCATGCAGGGTCCAGAGGATCCAACTCACCACCCTCTTACAACTGGCTCTCAACACGTCTCCTCGGTACTGCCTCGCGCTCTCTCTCTCTCTCGCTCCCACTGTTCTTTACTTTCCTCCCTATCCCTCACTTTCTTTCTTTCTTTCTTTCTCCTTTGCTGATGTTCTTTCATGGTTTAAATAAAAAACCCTCGTTTGACCTTATGCTGTCGTTCACGCTTAACTGGGTGTCTAATTTCATGTAGAAGCTTTTGTTTTTCATCTTTCAGCTCTTGCTTTTACTTATTTCTTAATGCATCCATCCTGTCTTCCTGTGTCCTTCAGTCATCAAACACATTTTCACTTCACTTGTCTTGCCACACTTTTAGCAACGCTGGCTTGCTTGCATTTCCTGTTTGGTGGTGGACTGGTTGCCCCACTCTGGGCTGCATATTACTACTAATCAATGATTGCTATGATCTGTTGTCACTGCTGTTGTCTTAATGGCTGGATCATATTATGTTCATCATGCTGCAAGTCAGAAATGAGTTGTTTTTGCTTAACGATGACACAGCGTAACTTTGTGTTTCAGAGTAACAGATTTCAGGAACGGAACAGAGAAATACTGCGATTGACGTGTCTGACAGACGTCAGTCTGGACATAATGCTTAGATGTGTTCTTGCTTCTGCATATTTGAGGCATTTAGCAGTTAGGCTTGTGTGATATTTCACTATGAAAGGCCATATATGGTTTTTTAGTTGGTGATTTTTTTTTTGGTACAAATAAATGTAGTTGAATATTGCTATTTATTATATTAATGCTGTTTTGTTTAGAGAAAATCAGCATGGAAAGTGTGCATTTATAGATTAAGATTTTTACTTCTTGTATTGAAAAATTTTTATATACTTGGCAGCAGAGGCTATTTAATGTTTAACTGATTGAAGACTGTTATTTCAAAGTAAATATGTAAATGTATAGAGATTTATTGAATATAAATAAAGGCCTAGTTTTATTGCCCAGCCCTTTTAGCAGTGGATCTTTTCATGAGAGACTTTGCCATTCAGTATTAATTGTGTTTGAATGAATAATTGCTTTTTCCCTCTTGATAGCAGTCAAGTCTGGCACAAAACTAACTTCATGCATGTTTGCTCTTGCTTAAACATTCTGCAGTGTCGTCTCAACCATTTTTGCTTTATATTGATAAATCTGGAGTTTTCGATCAGTTTTGTATTATATTTGAGCAACAAAGATATTTGAATAAGAAAAGTTTGAGGGAAATGATTTCACCGACCTTTCTGATGCTTTACAACTGTGAGAAAACCAGTGAAAAGTTCATGTTCTGAACAGTCAGGAACCCCTCATGGAAAAAGCTGTGTTCAGTGTAGAAACAGGGAAAAGAAAAACCCCTCTCTCTCATATATCGTCACCTCTGTTCCTGTAGTTCACTTACAGTCTTTCACTTCCACCCATTAGCCGGAACCTACAGAGGAAGACATCGAGAAGAACCCCGAGCTGAAAAAACTGCAGATTTACGGGGCTGGACCTAAAATGATGGGGCTTGGTCTTGTACCTCGAGACAAGACACGGAAGAAAGGTTTGTGTCTGCATATGGGATTTGATTTAGTTCTTTATAAATGTGACAAATAAATCAAGTTTCAAGTGTCACATTATGTATTTTCATCAGATGAACTGCCGGAGACTTTGATAGTACGGGACAGTGCTGCCAGTGCATCGGTGAAGGATGAACC
This sequence comes from Carassius auratus, assembly GCF_003368295.1. Taxonomy (NCBI): domain Eukaryota; kingdom Metazoa; phylum Chordata; class Actinopteri; order Cypriniformes; family Cyprinidae; genus Carassius; species Carassius auratus. Next base: position 14,464,648 of record NC_039250.1, on the reverse strand, counting down.
TGGAGAGACTCTGGTTACAAAATCAGATCCAGACGTTCCTCCACCACCCCCAAATCTCATTGTCAAGGAGGATGTTGATGACAAAAATCACACTGATGATCCTAATGATTCCAGTGATGAACCCTGCACCAAGATGACCATGAGACTCCGACGCAACCTCAGTAACCAACAGTTTGTAAGTTTGAGAGAAACGTAAGAACTTAAGAATTAGATTAATTGGATTGACGGCTCAATCGGACTGAAAATCCTTCATGTAAACGGCTCAATTCTTGATCAGAATTAAATAACGGATCAGATTGGAAGGGGTGGTGTAGATCTGACATAATTCAATAAATAGGATAAGTAAACCATGTAGATGCTTGTATCGGACTAGTTTTCCAATCAGATTCACAAATGCCATGCACTCATGCAAAATGTGACTAAACTCGATAACTGAAATCTGTCAGGTGGACTCGTTTGTCTGTCGGATGTGTGGCCGCGGGGACGAGGATGAGAAGTTGCTGCTCTGTGATGGGTGCGATGATAATTATCACACGTTCTGCCTGATACCTCCTCTCACAGACTCACCCAAGGGGAACTGGCGCTGTCCCAAATGTGTAGCAGAGGTGAGAGTCCAGATCGGAATAACTCTAGTATTCTATCGTGTTATGGAAAATGACTACTGTTTTGATCAATTATTTCTGTTTGTGGAGTCTACGTTTGAAGTGTCTTAAGCTAGTTTTTTACTGCTTAATAAATGTGTAATATATGAATACTCTAAGGCTATGTTCACACTTGCCGTCTTTTTTGATCCTGCCAGCATCTGTTTTACATTACAATCCTATGGAGGAAACCATGTTTAAAAAAGAGTGTTTTTTTTCAAGTTGAAAAAAGTAATACTTTTCTGAAAAACGCATTGTTAATCGTATTTTGAATGCTGATCAATTAAAGGCGAGTAGCTAGTCATTTCCATAACAACAAGAAAAAATGGAGACGAGCTGGTAGATAGATCATACTAGTTTAATGGCACAAGTTGTAGTATGATATGAGCATAAAACTCCACCTAGTTTAAAATATGCTGCAAACCAAGCATTATCCAACCAGAGCTCCTGGACTAAATTGTTATGAGCACCATACAGATTCCTTCCCTGTGTAATGTCGCGCACCCTCAAACGTCATTGTGAACCGTCATTCTCCTCACCGTTAACTTCAAAAGACAACGCATGAGCCAACTTTTTACTCTTTCTCGACATTTCTGCACCGCACAGCATTAGGCTACTGTTGCAGCTTTTGTTCTAGCACCAAAAGACACCTTCAACTGCTATCTGTAACCAAAACACTGCCAGCTTTTTGTTTTACTAAGGACGCCAAAAAAAGACGCCAAATGTGAACATGCCTTGATACTCTCCAAGTACTGACTTCCATTTTCTTGGTGTAGCAATCAAACTGTTAATGTGTTGTTTGTGTAGGAGTGTAAAAAGCCAGCAGAGGCGTTTGGTTTTGAGCAGGCCACTCGAGAGTATACGTTACAGAGCTTCGGTGAAATGGCCGATACTTTTAAAGCAGACTACTTCAACATGCCTGTCCACGTGAGTGTTGTTCTTACCTTTAATCAGTCTTGAACCCCACAGACTCTTACTGTGCATGTACAAATCATTTAATTGACATTTGATTCATTCATTTTTTTTAAGATGGTGCCGACAGAGCTGGTTGAGAAGGAGTTTTGGAGGTTGGTCAGTAGTATTGAAGAAGATGTAACTGTAGAATATGGGGCAGATATTCACTCAAAGGACTTTGGTAGTGGGTTTCCTGTCAACAACGGCAAGAGACACTTGTCAGATGAGGAAGAGGTTAGCTTTTTTTTTTTTTACTTTTCGTTTTTTCCATGTTTTGGTCAAGAAAGCAAATTAATACCTCTGTTCTTGTTGCAGGAATATGCCCGCAGCGGCTGGAATTTAAACGTTATGCCAGTGTTGGAGCAGTCAGTATTGTGCCACATTAATGCCGATATCTCTGGCATGAAAGTGCCATGGCTGTATGTGGGCATGGTGTTCTCCGCTTTCTGTTGGCACATAGAGGACCACTGGAGTTACTCCATCAACTATTTACACTGGTAATGCAATGAACTATGTAGCATCTTTCTGGAGAAGCTTGTCATATCATATCTTTTAATAGTAGAAGTTAGCAGAAAAACTTGTGACCAGTGACCACATGTGTTTGGTACTGATGCATCTTGGGTGACAATAAAAAAAAAACTCTGGTTTTGGTTTCTCTTTTTAGGGGTGAGCCCAAAACATGGTATGGTGTGCCATCATCTGCTGCAGAGAAGTTAGAGGAGGTGATGAAGAAACTCACTCCTGAGCTTTTTGAGTTCCAGCCAGACCTGCTCCACCAGCTTGTCACCATTATGAACCCAAATATACTCATGACTCATGGAGTGCCGGTTTGTAACACGCACACTCAATATTATAATTACAGTGTTTCCCACAGCCTTACACTCTATTTGTGGCAGCACTCCCAGTCCCTATATACATATATATATTTATGCAAATCCATTTTCAGCGGGAGAGGTAGAGATTTTTCCGTTAACAGCTGTACACAAAGCAGCACACCGCTCACAAACGCTGCTTTATCAGTCATTACATGCAAGATTAAATAAAAATGATATAGTGAGATAAAAACACTGTGTTACAAGTCAAAAAGCCTTTTGGAAAATCTATTTGTGGTGGTCAGTTTTGATATTGTGGCAGCCCGCAAACAAATAAATCAATGTATTTATGAATTAGCATACTTAAGGTTATCAGGTTGCATCATTAAGCCACTAGTATTTTAAGAATGTGAAATGATGCCTGAAAAACACCCTGTGAAACTATAAAAGCGGTTTTTGTTGTGTTGATTTGGCTTTTAGGGCTGCTTCCTGATGGCCTTTATATATGATCTGTGCACTGAAAATAATGTATTCTCACGGTTAAATTTTTTTCTGTTTGGTTATTTTGTTGTTTCTTTAAATGTGAACACACAAAAATGTTTTGTGTGAATAGTTTTCTCGTATGTGAATGGCCTTTTAAAACACTGATCTCTGTTTTCGATTGACAGGTGGTTCGGACCAATCAGTGTGCTGGGGAGTTTGTCATCACTTTTCCACGAGCTTATCACAGCGGTTTCAATCAGGGATATAACTTTGCCGAAGCAGTCAACTTCTGCACTGCAGACTGGGTAATAAATACAGTGTGCACGCATAAATGCTCCTTCATTTAAATCTGTAGTATGTAAAGCAGTGTGTGACCAGATAAATGCCATTTTGAGGAACTACCTCTTAAATGTCAGACATACTGTCAGTTACTGAGGCTTTTGCTCTTTCTCTCTCTGCTAGCTGCCCACAGGGCGCTCTTGTATTGAGCATTACCGACGGCTGAGGCGCTACTGCGTTTTCTCTCACGAGGAACTCACTTGCAAGATGGCGGCCTGCCCAGAGAAGCTGGATCTGAACCTGGCAGCCGCCACACACAGGGAGATGTTCATTATTGTACAGGAGGAGAGGAAACTACGCAAAAGCCTCCTGGAAAGGGTGAGCGGAGACTATATGTTTGCAGGATGAGGGGAAAAACATCTGGGATTGAGCGAGTGACGATGTTTGATTGGTTACAAATGTGTATAATATCAGTTTATTACAATGTATATGAGTTCTGCAACACAAGTCTACAAGTGGTCATACTATATGTGCCTTCTACCTAGTAAGTTCAACCATGAGTACACCTAACTTCTGCTTTTTGGCCAATATCACAATCGCTTATGTCATGGAAATTCTAATTCAATAACCGTTTGTAGAGACTGAGAATGAAAAAATGAGTTTTGTCTTTGTATTGCTTTAATTCTCTGCAGAGAATGATCTGGTTTACACACAGCTTGAGTCTGTGTGCAAAGAGATAACACACAGACTCACGCCTGTTTCACTTATAATCCGTCTGCAGTGCGTATGCAGTCCGTGTGCGTTACGTATGATGTGCTGAAGCAGCACGGACTCATTGTGCTTTCACACAGGGCGTGTTTGCAGTCCGCTACTGATCCGTGGCTGTTTAAGCCACAAAACGCATGCTTTGTCCATTATTTTGATATCAAATCATGTAAAAAAAATAAAAAAGCTTTTTCAGCATTGTGATACTCTTTCATCACAGTACAGTAACAATCTTAAAAAGACATATTTAAATTCAAATATAAACAGCGTATTACTCATGCATTTGACTGCTAGGTTTTTATAATAAGTTGCTGAAACAAGCTGCAACACATTTAAACACAACATTAGCCTACTTTTCTTGTTAGGATATAGCAAACATTCAAAATTAAAACTCATCACTGACAGACACAGTCGACTCTCGTGCCTTTTGCATTTAAATCTTTATTACACGCAATCAAACGGGTCTTAAATAACTTTGTTTTTCTGCCTCTATAAAAGTGCATATGTAATGTTGCCTTGTTTCTCTAAAGTTGCTCCTTTTCTTGTTTTAAATCTAGCCAAAACCCATGTGTTGCGTGTCAAACACCGTAGGCTTTTATTAGTATACATTTATAGTGAAATAACTAGATTTCTGTGTCAATTCATTGTTTTTTTTTTACCGCGAACAACGCGCTGTCACTTTAATTCAGCGCATGCAGCACAGCGAAAATAGAGTCTGTACGTAAACGATCGCTGTACTGCGGGCGTCACAGCCCACTTTTTTATAGTATGTAAAAATATACATTGAAGGATAGATTAGGACCTTTGAGCCAATCATGTTGCTCAGTGCACATCACCCCATAACACATGCACATCTCATGCACATTACATCGTAGATGTCTGGTTACTCTGGTAACTGCCCATCCCTGGTGTACACAGTCTCAACTTAAATGTTGTTTTTCAACCTAAAGCAGTTACTTGCACAAGCTACATAAAATATCTCAATATCCCTATGGACTATATATACTACCTTATTCATTGTATGTTAAAAAGATACTTAAATTATATTAATGCAATCAATGCAAGATTAACAAAACTAAAAAAATTCTATAACACCTACAAATAAAATTAGAGTTAGAATGACTTTTTGATAGCTGATTGACTGTTTTGTATCGTGGTGTCATCTCTCAGGGTATAAAGGAAGCAGAAAGGGAAGCCTTTGAGTTACTGCCTGATGATGAAAGACAGTGTGACAAATGTAAGACCACCTGCTTTCTCTCGGCCCTGGCATGTTCGAACTGCCAAGAGCGTCTCGTCTGCCTCTACCATGCCCAGGACCTCTGCTCTTGTCCTAGTGAAAAACTCTACCTCAGGTAAACCAGCACAGAGTGTCTGTGCTATGTTCTTAGCTACAGATGTGTTCTGCCAGAAGTGTCATATGTGCTTTTGTTCACTCGTCTATGAAGGTATCGCTATACTCTGGATGAACTCTTGGCCATGTTGCATCGGCTGAAAGTTCGCGCTGAGTCTTTTGACTCATGGGCAAACCGAGTGAAGGAAGCCCTAGAGCAGGAAGAAGGCAACAAAATAGGTAAATGTGACAAACCACACAGACACGAAATCACAAATTCTGCATTTGTGAACCGTTCTTATTAGCCATTTTAATAGGTGATGGAGATGTGCAAAACTGAATGCAGTGAAAAAAGCCTAAATTAATGTTTTCTTCTCTTTTCAGACATTAAAGATCTAGAGGTTCTGAAAGAAGAGGCAGCTGACAAGAAGTTCCCCAATAATGAGCTGCTCCAGCGCCTCAACACTGTCCTCGCTGACATACAAAAGTGTGAGAGCAGCAGCACGGAGCTCCTCAGCAATAGCCAGAGCAGGAGAATGAGTCTGAAGGAGCTGAGGACTCTGGTGGACACCATGCAGAGCCTGCCTTGTGTTATAAAACCGCTGGAGGAAGTGCAGGTAAAAAAATAGGCCAAAGACATAGCATATAAAATACTTGTCATTTGGCTTGAAAGTTCCAACCACTGTTGCTTCTTTTCCAGGTGGTATTGCAGAAGATAGAGGAGTTTAATGTACGCGCTCAAGCTTTGGTTGACAGCACAAAAGGCGAGTGGAAGCAGGACTCTCCTCTACCCGCAGCTTCAGAGATCCAGGCCCTGATGGAGGAGGGAGCATCGCTGCCTGTTATAGCCCCAGCATGTGAGCTCCTGAGCGGGCTGCAGGAGCAGGGTCGTTGGCTGGGAGAGGTCAGGCGGACGTTAGGGCCGGAGGGGAGCGAGGTGACTCTAGCTGTGCTGAGGACCTTGATGGAGTCAGGTTGTAATGTACCACAGAGCATATCGGTAGAGACTGCAATGGCTGAACTGCAAGAGCTACTGACTATAGCCGAGCGCTGGGAGGAGAAAGCACAGATCTGTCTGGAGGACAGGTGAGCTGACTCAAGTTAGTGACGGAATACAGGTTCATCTCAATAAATTAGAATGTTGTGGAAAAGTTCATTTATTTCAGTAATTCAGCTTAAATTTGTGAAACTTGTGCATTAAATAAATTAAATGCGCACATACTTAAGTAGTTTAAGTCTTTGGTTCTTTTAATTATGATGATTTTGGCTCGCATTTAACAAAAACCCACCAATTCACTATCAACAAATTAGAATATGGTGACATGCCAATCAGCTAATCAACTCAAAACACCTTCAAAGTTTTCCTGAGTCTTCAAAATGGTCTCTCAGTTTGATTCACTAGGCTACACAATCATGGGGAAGACTGCTGATCTGACAGTTGTCCAGAAGACAATCATTGACACCCTTCACAAGGAGGGTAAGCAACAAACATTCATCGCCAAAGAAGCTGGCGGTTCACAGAGTGCTGTATCCAAGCATGTTAACAGAAAGTTGAGTGGAAGGAAAAAGTGTGGAAAAGAAAAAGATGCACAACCAACTGTGAGAATCGCAGCCTTACAAGGATTACGAAAATCGATTCAAGAATCTGGGTGAACTTCAAGGAATGGACTGTGGCTGGGGTCAAGGCACCAAGAGGCTTCACACACAGACGTGTCAAGGAATTTGCTGAACCACAGACAACGTCAGAGGCATCTTACCTGGGCTAAGGAGAAGAAGAACTGGACTGTTATCCGTTGGTCCAAAGTCCTCTTTTCAGATTGAGAGCAAGTTTTGTATTTCATTTGGATACCAAGGTCCTAGAGTCTGGAGGAAGGGTGGAGAAGCTCATAGCCCAAGTTGCTTGAAGTCCAGTGTTCAGTTCCCAAAACCTGTGATGATTTGGGATGTAATGTCAATTTCTGGCGTTGGTCCATTGTGTAAAACCAAAGTCACTGCATCCGTTAACCGAGAAATTTTGGAGCACTTCACACTTCTTTCTGCTGACCAGCTTTTTGAAGATGCTGATTTCATCTTCCAGCAGGATTTGGCACCTGCCCACACTGCCAGAACAACCAAAAGTTGGTTAAATTACCATGGTGTTGGTGTGCTTGACGGCCAACAAACTCACCAGACCAGAACCCCATAGAGAATCTATGGGCTATTGTCAAGAGGAAAATGAGAAACAAGAGACCAGAAAATGCGGATGAGCTGAAGGCCACTGTCAAAGAAACCTGGGCTTCCAGGCCACCTCAGCAGTGTCACAAACTGATCACCTCCATGCCACGCTGAATTGAGGCAGTAATTCCAAGGAGCCCCTACCAAGTATCGAGTACATGCACAGTAAATGAACTGACTTTCCAGAAGGCCAGCAATTCAACATTTTTTTATGAAGTATTATCTAATTTGTGAATTGGTGGGTTTTTGTTAAATGTGAGTCAAAGTCACAATTAAAAGAACTAAAGACTTAAACTACTTCAGTCTGTGTGCATTGAATTTATTTAATACACAAGTTTCACAATTTGAGTTGAATTACTGAAATGAACTTTTCCACGACGTTCTAATTTATTGAAATTCACCTATATGTCACCACACCAATGCAACCTCCATTTTCATCTGTCAATTGTTTGTTACGAGCAGGCAGAAACACCACCTGTCGACGCTGGAGGCCATCGTGAACGAGGCTCAGCTAATACCAGTGCAGCTGCCTAACATCCTGTCCCTGCAGGCCTGCTTGAGCAGAGCTCGCGCTTGGGTCACTGATCTGGAGGAAATTCAGGTGAGAATAATTTTAGCCAGTTCTGATAAACTGGAATTTGTGTTCAATATAGTGGTCGGGCAGTATGGTTTGGCCATTCAGGGTGGTTGCTTAGTTTGACTGTGTCCTTTCTGTATTTTTCTGAGAAGAACGGTGAGCACTACCCCTGTCTGGATGATCTGGAGGGTTTGGTGGCCATTGGGCGGGACCTGCCAGTGAAAATGGAGGAGCTAAAGCAGCTGGAACTGCAGGTGGCTAGCGCTCACTCCTGGAGAGAAAAGGCCAGCAAAACGTTCCTGAAGAAGAACAGTCAGCACAGTCTGCTGGAGGTGAAGAGAACATCTACACTTTTGAGTCTCAAATGTTATTCATTATTTAGATTTGCATGAAAATGTTTTCCCCCAACTCTTTGTAGGTGCTGTGCCCATGTGTTGAGAAGAGCAAGAAAATGGAGGAGAACTCACTGAGTACAGAAGCGGATTCTGATGTCAATGTATTAGGCCTCACTGCTCAGGACCTCCGAGACCCAGGAGCTATCGTGAGTTACGGTTTACTCATAACTGTTTAATTAAGCTGTTTTATGTGTTCATACATCAGACTGCCAGTTTGTCTGAATCAGTGTATGACACACTCAGTTCCAAAACCTAGTGAGCTGCCTTCAGAGGCAGCACCTAACTTCTTAGCTCCCTCCAAAGATGGAAGAAATTGTAAGTTGACTCTCTTCTCAGTGAAATTCCACGACAGTTAATACCCAGGGTTACTTGACTTTTAGTGGACCACTCCATGTAGCACAAGCCATTAAAAGTACACTTCATTTACCATTAGCACAGATGGGCATGATGGATCTTTGTTTTCAGATGTTCACATCGAAACAAATTGGAAACCAGAGTGGAACACAAATACAGGAAGTATACTATTGGGCTTTAGAAAGCTGGGGATGATAACTAAGTTTTGGAACAGCCTAGAGAATTGTAGTTTCCTTAATCTCACTGTAAGTTGATTAGGTTTTGCATATTTATGCGACTTTTATGTCATCAATATCAGGTGATGGCATTCAAAGAAGGGGAGCGTCTGGAGAAAGAGGCCCTTCTCCGCCTCCAGCAGGTGAATTTAACTAAACCCGGCGTAGAAAAAGGAGCAAGCGGTGACCAGAACGGCATCAAGAGGGAAAGGAAACGGAGTGACTCCATGGAGACAGACACGCTGCACAACTCGGACAGCACCTTGCTGCAAAATGGTGGCTCTGCCCCTACCCTCACCTCTAGCCAATCAGTGTGTGTGTGCAGTGGCCAGCCCCGCCCCCTGCTTCACAGGTGCCATCTGTGCAAAGACTGGTTCCACGGAGGTTGTGTGCCCTTCCCATCACTGCTGGGCTCCTCCGACACAAATCTTACAAAGCCCCTCTGCTGGTGGGACTGGAACACACGTTTCCTCTGTCCGCGGTGCCAACGGTCCCGGCGGCCACGGCTGGAAACCATTCTAGCGCTGCTGGTGGCGCTACAGAAGTTACCTGTACGCCTGCCAGAGGGAGAGGCATTACAGTGTCTCACAGAGAGAGCCATTAACTGGCAGGGTCGAGCCAAACAGGCACTAGACACTCCGGAAGTACAGAGGGCGCTAGAGAGACTCCAACAAGTGGAGCAGGAAATGAACAGTATAAAAGAGGAAGAGCCAGAGGAGAAAAACACATGGAATGGGGATACTGTAATTGTGTTGTCTGACTCTGAGGAAACAGAAGATGGGGTTATTGATCTGACAGAGGAAGTGAACTCGCCAAAAAAGAACGAAGAGAAGGCTGCTAATGGTATACAGGTAAGGAAATGCAGTTGTAACTTTTATAAAGGCAAAAAAAAACGTCAAAATCTTGTACAAAAACTGTTTTTTCCTCTTCCTGTCCAGTCTGGCTGTCAGAATGGAGTTGCTAAGAAGTCAGGCACTCAGGACGTTACAGGTTAGTTTCCTCGGTCATTCAAAGGCCTCTTTTATAGGTGTAATCAAACTACTTTCATTCGTTTTTAACCTATTGGCTGTTGTCTTTTTAAGGGGTGGAGTCTCTCTTGTCACTAGTGCCGTCTCTCAAAGGGCCAGTGATTGAGCTGAGCACATCCACCAGAGCACAGCTGGAGGAGCTTCAGCTAGAAGGAGACCTGCTGGAGGTCACACTGGACCAGACACACACGATTTACCGGATCCTACAGGCGTCATCACATCCGCCTGATGATGCCCTGCACACGCTCATACAGGTGAGGGGGTGTTCTGATCACCAGGTTTACACTTTTACTTATTAGGCCCTATCCCAAAAGGCACACTTCATGTGCATTAACCGTCTTGTGGGTTTACAATGGCTGCCGTGGGCACATTAAGCCCTCAAGACTATAGGGTGTTCCTCCTTGGTGGCCACTATGAGCACTTTCACCAAGCCCACACTGAGGCGAGCTCTCCCTCCGGCAAACTTCTATCCGACAGTCAAAGCTCTCAGATTTTCAAAGATGAACAAAAGTCTTGCAGGTTTGGAATGACATGAGCGAGAGTTAGTTTGGGTGAACTATCCCTTTAAGCAATGCTAAATAGCTACCAGAGTGGGACTGACTATTGTATATATTCACAAATCTTTTGAAACCGTGAAAGCTGCTTGAGATACTGTTCATGTTTCTCTTAATTCACCGATGTTTATTTCGCTGCCCTTTTGGACCCCTGATATATATAGGCTTGACTCATTTTGTGTTTCAGATTGAGCTGCAGGAGCAGAGAAGCTCAGGTCGTGGCAGCAAGTCAAAGGACTCCAGGAGGAAGAGAAAGAGCCTAAAAACAGAAGGCGAGCCTAAACCCACAGAGGTTTCTGAATGCAAGAAGACAAAATCGACAGATCCACACACAGGTACACACTGCTGAAAGACACGCATCTTATTTCCTCTCAAATGTGTGCGATCAGAAGCTAACATTCTTGCTCTTCTCTAGCAGATCTTGTGGTGATTTCCTGAAGCTGTGGAGGGTTGGACGATGTGAACGAGAGAACCACAGAGACAGAAGAACGCAGGCCTCAGGCTCATTTCCCCACATAATAAGCTCACATTCATTTTTTTAAACCCATCAAGTGGACGCTCCGCACCGTACTAACCACTGCACTTTTCCCTGTTTTTCTTCCCCTTTGCCTCAGTTCTCACCCCTCATCCTGAACGGTGCACTGGCGCAGGCTGCAGATCTCTGTTCTCTTAGGGGAGGGATAAATGAGATTTGCCCTGCAGTTAAGCTGTCTGTCTTTATAATATAGATGTACCAAACTGTTCTTAACACAAATGCTGTGTGCTGCATAATACGATGCGTCCAGGTATTCTCACTCGATGACGGGCAGAAGGGGCGTTTAGCAGGAGACTGGCGTCGTTGCTACAATGACACTCGTGTTCTTTTTGTACCGAGTCTCGCATTTTGTCAGGGAGATTCGACATTGTGAATAAACTAGTATATTTTGAAAGTGTGATGAAAAATCAAAGGCATTTATGTTCTGGTGCTACTTTCCTAAGATAGGTTACTGCATAGTCCTTTCTCTCTTTTCCACTTCCTCTGAGTTTTGCTGTTTTCATTGTCATTTCCTTTCAGTGATTCTGTTGTCTCTTTTAAGCTACCTGCTCTCTACTCCCTCTTCCTCTCCACAGAACTGTACACACTTTAACACCCTTTATCTCCATCTTATTTTGTCACTGGGGTTCTAATAATTCTATTATATTATTATTATTATTATTGGTATTGCTATTGCAGACACGCTTTGTCGTGAGTTTGTGTATAAACATTTTCATTTCAATGTTGCCTTTTTTTTCTTTTCACTCTTGTTAGATAATAAAAGTTTAGACTTGTTTTAGGAATCCGTTTCATGACTTTGAACCAGTTATTATAAACTCGTAGCTTATCTGAAGTGATAAACTGAGTTTATTTTCAAGTCCAGTCGTATGCATAGTGAGATTTACAAAAGTATCACAGTAAGGTAAACCGAAACAAAGATAACTTCAGTAGACAGGTCAACATTTATTCAGCACATTTGGAATTTTTATAATGTATGCAAAATTATAAAAGTAAAGTAATAGATGGACCAAAAGAGGACAGTCATCATCAGAGGAGTGGTTTCAAGTTTAAGGACGTATATAAACTCCCATAGCTGAATAAAAACATATCAAGACAATCAGCTAGCGAGCACAGTACTGGCCACGGCTAGAAAGAATTAAATCAAAGCAAAACTGTGGTCCCTTTTTCATTTCAATGTTGGATAAATGGCTTTAAAATGAACAAAATTATAAATGTGAACCCATAATATAAATGTAGCAGTAATACTGTAATTAAGACCCAATTAGAATAGTTAAAACTCTGATTAAAATGTTATAATTGCATTTTTATGCAAAATGCTCAGTTACACTTCCAGTCATATCTTGGTCATGGAGTGCAAAATGTCTGCAAGTTCAAGAATCCTGGCTTTCAAGAAGAGCGTCCAGAAGCTTCTCGCACATGTAGAGACAGCGAGGAACATGGAAGAACCCTGGACAAATGTTGGAGAACATTTTTAAATGTATTCAAATATATTCGAGACCAACGTTATATAGAGAAAATCTTTGACCCCGAACTTTTGAATGGTAGTGTAGCTTATAATTAATTGGGTCTGAAAGATGCTCTGCTGCTCAAAAAAAAAAAAAAAAAATATTCATTTTGGATCTGAATAATCATACAGCATAAATCTACAGAAGGTGACGGTGATTGAAAGCTTTTTGTCTTTAGCTACTCACCTTTGAAGGGTCCTCCTTTGAAATCCAGCACCACCTCTCCCTGCCGACTCAGATATCCAAACCATTCGCCATGTTCCTCATCAGAAAACTGGAGGAGAGAACGTGATGGATCTGAACTTCTTGTGCTTATACTGAAAGAGCCTTACCCCGAAAACAAATGCCTCTGAAACACATCTCTTACATGTGTGAAGGTGTAGTCGTAGATCTGCTTGAAGCGCTCCAGTAGCACAGGCTCTCTGCTGTGACCGAAAGCCATCAGGTAAGCAATCAGAGCTTCACAGTGAGGCCACCACAGCTTCATATTCCACTCTAACTGGAAGACATACATTAAAACATGTCACAATTCAAGAGCAAGAGCTGAACAACAACAACAAAAAAGAAACTTTGGCTGAAAACCACAATATTAAAAGTTAGAATGTGCATTTCCAATTAATGGAGTCTGAGAGGAAATAACTCTCCATACCAGCAGGGGGCAGTAATCTATTGAAATAATTCAAAAAGTAAACTCAAAGCTAGGACTGTGGATATGTAAACCTTACACAAAGCAGCACCTGTTTTGCTATCTTGAATAGAAATCATGTTGGGTCACTTTGTTTATTCTAGGAAGCCATGTCATGAAAATATTAACATGCACACTTTCAACACCCTCGTTTTATTTTTACTTCTTGCACACTGGTTTACTAAACTAAAGAGCCAATCTAGGGTGCATTTCCCAAAAGGTTAGCTTGGTTAGCAACTTTGTTGGTTGCAATACAATTTCCCATTAACAGCTAACAGGTTAGCAACTATGCTTTTGGGAAATGCACCCCAGAGTGATTTTTCTCTGAGCACACGTTCAGTGAGCCAAAAAGCAACAGAATGGGTTGGATTAGTGCTTATGGTGTGGAGCTCGCACCAAAAACTGCTGACAGATTCTCAGAGATGGCCGACTTCTGGCCTGGTCTCACCTTCGTCAAATTTGACATTGAATCATTGATATAATCTGACCTGAGTCGGACAATGACCGTCTACATCCAGGAAGTAGAAAAGGCCGCCATGTTGTTTGTCCCATCCGGTGTGGAAGGGGATCTCCATGAACTTATCCACTGCTGTCTTCTGCAGCTGCACGTCTCCTTTCTTCATCGCGTACTGCAGCAGGAACCAGCCAGCCTCCAGAGCGTGACCTAGAGAGAGATCGTAACGGAGGCTGCATTAATATGGAAAGCGACAGTGAGGTTGGATTTCCTCCAAAGTCTTTATAAGTTGCAGATAAACAAGCTAACATACTGATTAAAGAATGCATGTGGAGGCTTCATTCATATTGTTATCAGGTAGACATTGATCCTGTTGTATTTTGAAATGATCTTTTACCAGGGTTCTGCAAACGCCCTTGACAGCCAGGAAGCTCCTTTCCATTCAATGTGACATTTTCCAAAATGGCTTTTCCATCTCTCTGAGATGAAAGAATTTAGTATAATGCATCATTTGGGATGTCCTTCATCTCAGAATTTTTTAAGGCACGTTTTAGGCTTGGTGTCACAGCACTGAAGCTTGTTTAATGTTGGCTCACCTGTATGTGCTGCAGTATCCGCTCCACACACCATCCGCTCAGGTCTTTGTACTTTTCTGCGACATCGGTTCTACCCTCTGTCAGCTGATCTACCAGGCACAGGAGCATCATGGGAACTGCCATGCTGTTGATTGGTGGATCACCAGGAAGTTGAGGACGACCAAGATCCGACGAATCAGTCTGAACCCAGAATATCAAGCGATCCATCAAGCTCTCGGCATCTGCCTGTGGAGAACACAGACAAGACAAAACCTGACATCAACCATGAGATAAAGAAAATAACCTAAAAGACAAAGTTATTTATATCTATCAAATCAGAGCGGAGAAAACAGTTAAATGCATAAGCTATAAATCACTTTTTTTTTATGTATAAAGCATGACCTAACTGGCAGAGTCAATTCTGTTTGTATTATGTCATTATATAATCCATTTTAAGTAGTTATATTATATTTTACCTGCATCTCTTTGTTGTGTGTAACCCTGGACAGCTCATCCATAGCCATCACATAAAAACACTCGCTGAATATTGTCCTTTGCACCTTCACTGTTCGCCCATCTCTCGTAAGGCAGAAGGCACACTTCCCCGGGCCGCCGGAGGCCTGAACCCGAGCAAACTTTTGTAGAAATGCAGCACCTGAAAGTCAAGATGCATGTATACATGTTAACTTTTAAACAGGGTCATTTGGGGAAATGTTATTATTTTGACTTCTGATTTACTGTATGTGTCAATGCGTTTCATGCATTCGCTTTTTTAGGGGAGTACTAAATACAAATAAAAAAATAGAAAACTTATTTTAAATATAATTTATTTTTGTAATAACAAAGCTGAATTCTCAGCAGTCACTGCTCAAATGGCTGGATGGAAAAAGCAACTAAAAAACTGAATCCCAAACCTGATTTAGCAGCTTCAAGAATCTCAGGTCTGTGAAATCTTTCCACTGTACGATACAGCCTGCTGTACATCCAGATCTAGTGGATATGTCAGGCATCAGACACTCAATTTAACAGCTTTTATTAAAAAAAACAAGAATAATTGATTTTAAACAAATAGAGAAACAAAAACATTAGCTTATGATTAATATATGAATAGAAAGAATATGAAAATAAACACTAAAATTACAATAAATAAAATCTCTAACCTGTCTCCCTTGTAACCACACATATTTCAGCTCATCATAGACCTTCCCATCTTTTGCAAGGCAGTTAAAAAACCCACTAAAGTGAATAAAATGAAAAACATTTAACTGGGGCATTATATTTCAGCCACATTAAATCAATTATTTGTTAACCTGTTAACTGTCACTCACATTTTTGAACAGACTTGAAAATGCGTGATTCATGACTGAAAACATTTTGTAACATGATTTTTATGTACCATTTTCATGGTAATGATGTAGGTTTTTGAGGTTCACTCTTGCCATTTTTTAAAAAAGATTGGTAAAATATCTATTTAGGAGTCTTAGACCTTTCCAACAATATACAGTTTGTCATGATTAGATTAGGATTTAATTGTAATATAGTGAAGTAAACAGCATTTTGCAAATCTTCCCACACAGTGACGTAGACGTGGGGGTGTGTTTAAAACAAGCCGTTTTAGGGGGTGTGCACAAGTATTAACTTTTATAAAGAATATCTCTTTGGATTTAAGTCTTTGAGTCTCAAATATGATTTTGAGTCTTTGCAACTTTCCAGATCTTGTTTTTGCACCAAGAGCTTGTAACACTCCAAAGAGAAAGGAAAACCTGAAATTGCATCATATGACCCTTTTAAGAAAATGCTGCTAAAGCCATGTATTAAACTGTGAATCATTTCACCCGTGTTCCTTGTCATGGGAATATTTCAGCCAGAAATCCACGACTCTGTCCAGTTCAGTGCGGATTCTCTCTCGATACTGTTCCAGCAATCCTGCAGTCATTGTTCCTTAAAATAAAAGTGACAGTTTAGGGTCATACATGCTGGCTGTTTTATAGTAGGACATAATAAAGTTTGAGTACGTGGGTATTGCAGTGGTGATCCTGTGATGTTAACTGACCCTTGATCTTTGTCAGTGAATATGTTAACTTTATATCTCTTAATAATCAATAGCTCAGCAATGCAAAGATGAATTCAGTTTAAGTCTTGTTAAATTCTCCTAAATGATGCTTTTTATTTATGAATTCTGTGACATTATCTTAACCGATCAGAAAACTAAAAAAACAAATATAAAACATTGAGCACTGTCAGCTGTTCAGGTCATTTATTAACCACAAGCTTTTGCTTACTGCTTCATTAACATCATCTGCTTGAACGAACTAAAAGCTTTTAGGGGTAAATGCTGGTCTAAGTGTTTGCTGACTCTCTACAATAAGTTAATTTGTGGAACTGGTTGTTAAATCTGTGATAGCTGAGGATGATATTCCCGTGAAAACTCTCTCGACACACCTTTACAAGAAAAACAATAATCATGTCAAGACTTGTCATTTCCCTGCATGCAAAACACTTCATAATCACTTACCTGTTTCACCAGACGAAGAAAATACCACTTCTATACTATACGTGACTGTTATTTTTTTAAACGGTCTTCTTTTCTACTGACAGTGAAAATTATTTCGACTCTTCCTCAATTTTTGCAGAGACGGTGAAAAACGGCGCATCATATGACCGACATCCAGACAGCTGCTCCTGTTTATTCCGCTTTCTCGAGCTCATTCGCCAGCGCCTCAGGAACATACTATTGCATCCAATCACAGCGCAGGACAACAGATGAGGGTGTGTTTAGTGGGCTCATGTCAGCGCTGCACTTGCGCAACACGCTCTAGTTTCACAAGTACCGCTACTGTTTGATTTCTGCGCAAGCAGAGCGTCTTTTCACGATGGAACCATTAGACTGACATTAACGCAAGTTGTTTTATCAGTCAAAACCATGTTTATTTAAATCAATAAATAGTTCGATCTGGTTAGACTTTTTACAACAGGACAAACTTACAACACTAGTGACATTAAAAAATACTTCAACTCCTATTACTAAAATTCACAGTGCTCTTTACATCGTTATTATTTTTTACTACTACTACTAATACTAATCAAAAACATGGATAGGCAAGGCAAGTTTATTTATATAGCACATTTCGTACACAATGGTAATTCAAAGTGCTTTACATAAAAGAAAAGCATACATTTATTAAAAAAATGTACTTATTTAAAATGAATTTAAAACAGTTAGAAAATGATTTTACATAAAATAAAATAAAAAAATATAAAAACAGTGAAAATATAGTGCAATCAGTTCGGACATTGCACAGTGCTCATTCAATAAATACACAGCTAAACAGAGTTTTAAATCGAGATTTAAAAGTGTTTTAGCACATCTGATCTCTTCTGGAAGCTGATTCCAACTGCGGGCGGCATAGTAACTAAAGGAGGACTCCCCTTGTTTTGTGTGAACCCTTGGTATTTCTAACTGACTCGATCCTAATGATCTGAGTGGTCTGTTAGGCTTATCTGAAATATATTTCGGTCCTAGGTCATTTAGTGACTTATATACGAGTAAAAGTACTTTAAAATCAATCCCAGTGTAAGGACCTGAGGACTGGTGTGATATGCTCAGATTTTCTGGTTCTAGTCAGAATCCAGGCAGCAGCGTTCTGGATGAGCTGCAGCTGTCTAATGGTCTTTTTGGGAATGCCAGTGAGGAGCCCATTACAATAGTCCACCCTGCTGGTGATAAAGGCATGAACAAGTTTCTCCAAGTCTTGGCTGGAAACAAAAGATCTAATTCTTGCAATGTTTTTTAAATGAAAGTATGCTGATTTAGTTACTGCTTTTACATGACTACTGAAACTAAGGTCTGTCTCCAGAATCACACCAAGATGCCTGACCTGATTTTTAGTTGTTTGACCCCTAGAGTCAAGGTATGCATTCACCTTGAACACTTCATCTTTGTTTCCAAATGCAATGACTTCAGTTTAACTGAAGAAAGTTCTGGCACATCCAACTATTTATTTCATCAATGCATTGGCAGAGGGAGTCAATTGGTCTGTAGTCATTTGGAGATAAGGCTAGGTAAATCTGGGTATCATCAGCATAGCTGTGATAGGCAATTTGGTTCTTTCCCATTATTTTTCTTAGTGGGAGCATATACAGGCTAAACAAGAGCGGTGCAAGAATTGGCCCTTGTGGGACTCTGCATGTCATGGACGTCCACTTAGACTTTTATGCTCTCCTAGACTCACATAATAGCCTTTCCCTTCTAAGTATTACCTGAACCATATGAGTACCATCCCAGAAAGCCCGACCCAGTTTTCCAGTCTCTCTAGTAGTATGTTATGATCGACAGTGTCAAACGCAACACTGAGTTCTAGCAATACCAGCACTGATATTTTGCCAGAGTCACAATTTAAGCGAATATCATTTATTATCTTAATGAGTGCTGTCTCTGGGCTGTGATGCGGTCGAAAACCAGATTGAAAATTGTCCAGGTATCCATTTGAGTTTAAGTATTTGTTCAGCTGATTAAAAACGACCTTTTCTATAATTTTGCCTATAAAAGGAAGATTAGATATTGGTCTAAAATTGCTCAAAATGGTGTTATCAAGATTGCTCTTTTTCAGGAGGGGCTTAACAAATCTTCAAAAAGATCAGCTTCTAAGCAGTCAAGCACGCTTTTGAAAAAATAAGTGGGAAGTGTGTCAAGAAAGCAGGTTGACGATTTTAGGTGCTGCACTGTGCACAGAATTTTGCTATCAATTGCTTCAAAAATAGACATAGTATCTTTTTGATATTGTGGCCTAATCTGTCTGACCTCTGCATTGCTTGAGGATGTGCTAATCGCCTTCCTGATATTGATGATCTTCTCAGAAAAGAAGGATGCAAACTCATTGCATTTGCTGTCTGAGAGCATTTCACTGGGAATCTGACTTGGGTGGTTTGTCAGTCTCTCAACAGTGGCAAAAATAGTGTAAGTGTTATTTAAATTACTGTTTATAAGGTTTCAGAAGAAATTCTGTCCAGCTGTGGCTAGTTTCACATTAAAAACATGAAGGCTGTCTTTAATTTCAAGTTTTGTCTTCCTCCACATCCGCTCTGCTTTTCTGCATTGTCTTTTCATAGTCTGAACTGCTGTTGATCTTCTCCAAACTGATTTCTGTCTGTTTGTTTTCTTACTACTATTATATGAGCAATATCATCATTTACACTCTTAACTTTTGAGTTGAAGAAATCAATGAGAATATCAACAGAGTCTGCAAAAATTCTTGGTGTTAAAGATATAACCTCCATAAATAGTACACTTGTGTTCTCGTTAATGCATCTCCTCCTGACAGAGATCGATCTAGATTCAGTTGTAGCAGACATCAAAATATCAAAGAAAATACAGAAGTAATCAGATAGTGCTATGTCCTTAATAACAATGGATGAAATGTTTAGACCCCTACTAGATGATTAAGTCTAGAGTGTGTCCACCTTTGTGTGTGGGTCCATGCACATGCTGAATCAAGTCAAAAGTGTTTAAACCGTTATCATTTCTTTTGTAGTTTTGTTTTTTGCATTATCTATGTGAATATTAAGATCCCCTGCAATATCCAAACAGTCAAACTCTGAGGAAATCATTGATAACATTTCTGTGACCTCTTCAACAAAGGCTGGAGAGTATTTTGGAGGCCTGTAAATAATAATAAACAGAATGCGTGGAGCACCTTTCAGCACAATCCCTAGATATTCGAAAGACAAGTACTGACCAAATGACACTTGCTTGCATTGATAGACATCTTTAGATAGCAGCTACACCCCCACCTCTCCTAACAGTCCTGCAAACACTCATGGAAGTGAAGTTAGGAGGGGCTGCTTCATTAAGGACTGTTGCATTGCAGCTGTCTTAAATCCATGTTTCATTTAGAAACATAAAATCCAGATTGTTTGTGGTTATAAAGTCATTGATTAGAAATGATTTATTTTTTAGTGAGCGAAGGTTTAAAGATGCTAACTTGATGGCTGTACTTTGTGTCTTTATATCAATTTTAGTTTGATGCATAATAGGCCGCAGATTAGATGAGTTTGCCCTTCGGCTTGAGATGGCCTTAGACTTTCTATCACGTGATAAAACTGAAATAGAGAAAGCTACAGGCACACTGGGTTCCCGCTTGTTCAGTAGGCATTTGTGAATGTTGCTGTTATTATAGCGGGGACCCGATACATATCACTGAGAGCTGCTATCAGTTGTTTTTGGTTCATCTTCAGCAGATAGAGGGTTTGGGCACTGGCGTTGTGGCAGTGGGCCCACAGGCTTTGGTGGTTTTGGGGCCTGCCGTTTTCTTGTTGATGTCTGCGGGGGTTGCAGCAAATGAGTGAGAGAGTTTAGTCCCAGCATACACCAATTCGTCCATTTTCTGTGAGAAGCACAGAAAGGGATAATGTGTCTGGTGAGATGGGCTGTGTCTCTGTTCTTTCCGGTGGCTGTGATATGTTGTCTTGGCTTCCCTGGCTGTTTTCCAGAAAGTTGTCCTTGGGTGCTGAATCTTGTAGCTGTTTTGATATATCACAGTCAGTCTGTGAGGAGCTCTGTTGGCAGGGCTCAATATGGATAGTGTCTATCAGCAGTGCTTGTTTTGGCTGCATGGTGTTATCAGTGTCCTTGTGGGATATGTCAACCACATGATGACTCAGACCCGGTGTGTGTGTGCTGAATGGATTAACACAATCTGCTGAAGGTGACGGAGGGAAAAGTAGATATTGTTTTTAAACACTCTAGCACCAAGTTTGTTTGGGTGGAGGCCATCCGGTTTAAACAATTGTCTATGGCCCCAGAAAAGATTGAAGTTGTCAATGAAATTCACTCCTTTTATATTACAAGATCTTTGTAGCCACGTGTTCAGCCCAAGCAACAATGAAAACATACTTGTTCCACGTGCTGGGAGTGGTCCACTGATGAACGACTGAACTTTGAGTCTTCGAAGGGTTTCAAAGAGTTCAATGAAGTCCTTCTTAAGGAGTTCTGACTGCTCTTTCCGAATATCATTCTTTCCCACATGGATGATGATTTGATTTGCAGTATTGTGCTTCATCAGAATGTTCTGAAGTTCCTTGTTCACATCAGAGACCGTTGCTTGAGGAAGGCAGCATGTTGTTGTAGTCCTGCTACGGATGTTTCTGATAACAGAGTCACCCAGTATCAGAGTCCTTGGCTCGGCTGCGCTCTGAGCTGAAAGCCGCTGTCTGCTCGTCCTTGAGCGCCTGTTAGTAGCGGTGTTAGCTGCTGGATGATCAGATCCATCTTTAAATACATTTGGGGATTCCTCACCCACATTCATTAATGCTTCAAATCTGTTCTCAAGATGTATAGGGGGAGGTTGAATGCCAGTATTCACAAGCCTTGTCATAGTCGAATCTGGGGTACAGTTCTTTGTGTTCCTTTGGGTCTCGCTCCCAATTTGTGCCATCAATTTGTGTGGCGATCAGTTTCGGCTTGTTCCTCTACACTTGGTTTAAGCTGTTGAGATTCAGAAGATTCATGGGACTCACCGGCTGTTTGCTGAGGGGGTCCATGACGACGGTCTGCTAAGTGTTCCGTCTGTCTTGGAAGTCCAGCAAGTAACTTTGTTTCAACAATCACAATCCTTTGTAGAAGTTTGCAGCAGTTCATGCAACAGTAGATCCAACAGGAGGCATTTTCTCTCTCTTCTGTTTGAATGTAGGCAGTTGTTTTCCCGTCTCTGGAATGTAAGCTGATGGCAGTGGGATGCAAAGTTTTCTTTTTGTAGTATTATTCCAGTCCCAAAGAGTTTTTAGTTTTAGCGTTTGTGCCAAAAAATCTGTTTATTTGAGCACTGTGCTGATCTGCTGATGTAGAAATCTTAGAAAAATCAGAGAAAAGTACAGAAATAAGAAGCAAAGCGCAGAGCAGTAAGCTAGAACGTCCGAACGGTAGCAAAGCCGGAAGCGAAGATAGGACAAGTTGAACAAAAATAAAATGTAGAATTGTTTTTTATTTAATGACCTTTCAGGTTTTACAAAAATGACAGAATGATTGCAGCAGATTATGTATAGTTTGACAGAATTACTATCAGTAATTGTTATTATAACAGCTAATGGTATTTTAAGATTACCATGGGTGTGTTTTAACATTATTAATTCATTATTACAGACTTCTATGAAAAGAAGTGAACTGTAACAGACTGTAAATAATTTAATAACATACTAATGAATCTACTGAAACACTGTGAACTGTGTCAGATTGAGGAGTGAAGGGTCTTCTGTAGGGCTGTGTGGACCTTCCTCAGGTTCTGTCTCACTCGGACAAACTCCAGGAGCTGCGCCTCCTCACGCAGCCTCTGCTCCTCCTCCTTCTCCTTCTGAGGAACAAGACAAATCACAAAACAAATACGGCTAATACAATTGACAAAATCTTAACCTTAAATTTGACCGTGATAATGAGATTCCACTAACAGGTATTGAAACCTGGTAAACAATTAAAGACATTAAAGATTGTGAAAGCACAGTTCATTCATATTAACTTACTATGGTAACACAGTAAAAAAAAAAAAGAAGAAAAGTAGAAACAGGAAACTAAAGGTAACACGGTCAAGAATTAATAAACATACAGTATTGTTCAAAATAATAGCAGTACAATGTGACTAACCAGAATAATCAAGGTTTTTAGTATATTTTTATTGCTACGTGGCAAACAAGTTACCAGTAGGTTCAGTAGATTGTCAGAAAACAAACAAGACCCAGCATTCATGATATACACGCTCTTAAGGCTGTGCAATTGGGCAATTAGTTGAAAGGGGTGTGTTCAAAAAAATAGCAGTGTCTACCTTTGACTGTACAAACTCAAAACTATTTTGTATAAACATTTTTTTTTCTGGGATTTAGCAATCCTGTGAATCACTAAACTAATATTTAGTTGTATGACCACAGTTTTTTAAAACTGCTTGACATCTGTGTGGCATGGAGTCAACCAACTTGTGGCACCTCTCAGCTGTTATTCCACTCCATGATTCTTTAACAACATTCCACAATTCATTCACATTTCTTGGTTTTGCTTCAGAAACAGCATTTTTGATATCACCCCACAAGTTCTCAATTGGATTAAGGTCTGGAGATTGGGCTGGCCACTCCATAACATTAATTTTGTTGGTTTGGAACCAAGACTTTGCCCGTTTACTAGTGTGTTTTGGGTCATTGTCTTGTTGAAACAACCATTTCAAGGGCATGTCCTCTTCAGCATAGGGCAACATGACCTCTTCAAGTATTTGAACATATGCAAACTGATCCATGATCCCTGGTATGCGATAAATAGGCCCAACACCATAGTAGGAGAAACATGCCCATATCATGATGCTTGCACCTCCATGCTTCACTGTCTTCACTGTGTACTGTGGCTTGAATTCAGAGTTTGGGGGTCGTCTCACAAACTGCCTGTGGCCCTTGGACCCAAAGAGAACAATTTTACTCTCATCAGTCCACAAAATGTTCCTCCATTTCTCTTTAGGCCAGTTGATGTGTTCTTTGGCAAATTGTAACCTCTTCTGCACATGCCTTTTTTTTAACAGAGGGACTTTGCGGGGGATTCTTGAAAATAGATTAGCTTCACACAGACGTCTTCTAACTGTCACAGTACTTACAGGTAACTCCAGACTGTCTTTGATCATCCTGGAGGTGATCATTGGCTGAGCCTTTGCCATTCTGGTTATTCTTCTATCCATTTTGATGGTTGTCTTCCGTTTTCTTCCACGTCTCTCTGGTTTTGCTCTCCATTTTAAGGCATTGGAGATCATTTTAGCTGAACAGCCTATCATTTTTTGCACCTCTTTATAGGTTTTCCCCTCTCTAATCAACTTTTTAATCAAAGTACGCTGTTCTTCTGAACAATGTCTTGAACGACCCATTTTCCTCAGCTTTCAAATGCATGTTCAACAAGTGTTGGCTTCATCCTTAAATAGGGGCCACCTGATTCACACCTGTTTCTTCACAAAATTGATGACCTCAGTGATTGAATGCCACACTGCTATTTTTTTGAACACACCCCTTTCAACTAATTCAACTAATTGCCCAATTGCACAGCCTTAAGAGCGTGCATATCATGAATGCTGGGTCTCATTTGTTTTCTGAGAATCTACTGAACCTACTGGTAACTTGTTTGCCACGTAGCAATAAAAAAATATACGAAAAACCTTGATTATTCTGGTTAGTCACATTGTACTGCTATTATTTTGAACAATACTGTACAAGAGCAATGTGGAAAACAAATCACAACATTACAAAACTGTTGTTCGCCTTGTGGTTCAATCACAGCAGTTGTGTGTGATTAGTTGTTTTCAGCACACACATACACACACACACACACACACACACACACAGTCTATGGCCCTATACCAACCCTAGCCCTAACCCTAACAGAAACTCTGTGTATTTTTACTTTCTCAAAAAAAAAAAAAACTCATTCTGTATGGTTTATAAATTACCCTCTCCTTGTAATACCTGTGTCATACCCATGTCATTATACAGAGTTGTGTCCTGATATGTCTCAAAAACAAGAGCACACACACACACACACACACATACACACACAGAGTTTAGGAGGCTGCTGACCATCGTCTCCTGATGTTTGTGCTGGCGTTCGAGCAGCACCTGCTCCAGAGGACTCCTGCTCTGCTCTCCCTCCTGTCTCTGGGTCTGCTCTCTCTTCCTCTTCTCCAGAACCATCTGTAGCTCCGGCTTACAGCACGCCAGCGGCCCTCTGTCCCGCCCAAAGGGCCCAAGCACAAACAACTTATACAGAAGTAGCCTTTTACTAGTGCGATGCTAGCATTTTTATATGCTATAATAGTTTTAAATTAGCTTTTTTTGTTGTTTTAATTTTATTGTTGGTTTTTCATCTAATATTATTTTCTTATTTTATTTAAACTTTATTTAAAAACCTTTTTAATAGTTTGTTTTGGTTAACATCAACAACACTGCATGTGAAAGTAACAGAAGAACTGTACTTAATAATATCCTTAAGGGGAGATCCAATGCTACACTCTTCTTTTTAGTCCAAGAATGCTTTTTTTCACATCTTATCATACAACTATGGACCAATAACTATTCTTAAAATCAGATTGATTTATAGGAATATTGATCCTATGGGGGGGGGGGGGGTCTTCCATATATACAGTGAAATAACTGGTCATAATGTATTTAGGTAAAAGTTTGCATTTTAATTATTGCGTTTAGAGAACACTTTTATCCAATAATTTAAAAATGTAAATTTATAAAAAATAAAAAAAAAATTAGGAAAAGCTCAAATAATTTTTTTGTGAGGAGCCCCTCTCAAGAAACTCACAAAAATATTAAAATAATTTTTCTTCCCATGCTGTATTAGTTCCATCACACAAGTTTTAAGAGGGAATGTTTCTCAGCTGAATGTAAAAGTTTTGTATCAAAGTGCAAAATCTTTGCAATGAAATGTGACGTTTTTTAGGGAAACGCTACACTTTAGCATTTTGGGAATATGAAGTTTCTAGGGTGAACACAAAAGTTTTGCAAAGAACCATGAAGTATCTAAGTAAAATCTAAATTTCTGCATCAAAATGCTTGGGAACGTGAAGATTAGAGTGAATGCAAATGATTGCAACAAAATGCTAAAGTTTTGCGAGGGAGCATAAAGTGTAATCTGGCAATGCAAAGTTTTGTGAGGGAACAAATGAAGTATTTTCTAGGGGGAATGCTCTTGCATTCCTGTAAGAAACTTTGTGTTTGCCCACAAAAGCATGAAATACACATTTTCTTTCAACCTAATATTATTTCCAACACAATGTTTACAGTGGAATGTAAAAGTTTTATATAAAAAAAAATCTTCTTATCTTTTTTTAACCCATCATCAGGAGCCTAAGGGGCTTCATAGATATTAGATTTAACTGTAATTTTTACATATTTCCCTGCAGTACCAGCCAATATGACAAACAGTAGTGTCAGCAGATCTATCATTACAGTGTCACAGTGAGGCCTGATAATAAACCGGGGTGTATGATTACAGCCTGTGTGTCCACACAAAAGACCAGAGAGAGAGAGAACAAGGCATCATCAATATTTCAACAACCCACTCAAAAAAGCTCAGCGATTTATTAAAGTCTCCATGACAGTATCTGATTTGGAGCATTTTATGGTGATCTTACTGTTTGTGGGCCTGTAACAGCTCCTTGTGAAGCTCCTGATGGTTCCTCGAGGCTTTCGCCGGGTTGTTCAGGTTCCAGGGGCCCTCGGCAGTATCACACTTATCTGCATTTTCTTAGACACAAAAGTTATTTCTGCAAAATTCTACAAGACACTGTCAGATCATGTCACTGTCTGTGAACCCCCCAGGCCAACACACCTCGATTATAGCCATGATGATGCAAAGAACTACAATTAAAAGTGTCTGGTGAGGTCTTTGCTCTGCGCTGTGCTGCTGCTGGTCTGCTGGAGCTGGAGACGTGGTTGTGTCCAGCGACGCTGTTGAGTAAGGCATCTTTGAGCTCCTTTTCGGACGGTCTATTCGGGAGTGTTTGTGCAGCGGCCGATCTCATTGCACACGCAGGTATCAAGAGGAGCCCTCAGCCAAAGCTCCTGCTGCATGCTGGGAAACTGTGCTTTGGGGTCGTCAGTGAAAGCAAAGAGAGTATCAAGAGGGTAGAGATTGTGTTTCACCTAAGTGGGGATTTATAATTTATCAGCTGGTTCCTGTCCTCTCAAATTATTTATTCGTAATTTCAAGCAAAATCAGTACAGATTGCTGACGGACAGATAAATGCATGCATTACATTTTCATGTAGATAAGAAGTGTTATATATATTATAATATACTAAAACACCTGTATATAGCAATAGACACACAACAGCATTAAAATTTAAAAGCATTAAAATAATCAGAATCTCAGTTTTGACAGAAAAGCATCAGAACAATTGAAACACACAAATGCAATGAATAATCACTCCGGTACTAATTGCAGTCTAGGCATATTGTAAACCTCATCATCCAGGTGAGATGACACTATTGTGGAAATCACACTCATGCTGAAACAAACACTGTGGCTTCTGTACTAAAGATCGAAATCGAAAGCGCAGTTCTGAACTCACCGAAAGTGCGTCACCGCTCCATGAGCGAGGTCCCATCTGGGAAGCGAAGAGTACAAGATATCTATTTACCACACATCAACGCGGGACACCTGAGAAATAAAAGATGCCACTTTATCTCAAGTCCCTTCACTTGAACGCCGCTTGGGGGCAGTGAGTGAACGATAGTCCAAATGATTCACGCTCTGTCACCGAGTGCGCGAAAAGACACGAGCACAATTTCATCTTTACAAATATGTTGCGCAAAAATATTGTGAATAGTTGGCGAATTTTGAAAGATAGATTCTAAGTGGAGTACATTTATGAAGCGATGACTCCAGTTATATCAGTAGCCTAAGAAAAGCAGTTTTATTTTGAATGGAGCAGGTCGACTCGGATCACATGACCAGCCGAAAACACGTCATCGCAATTCATTTCTTCAGACGCTTTCGTTAGTTTTGCGTTGAAGCTGAGGGAGACCAGTCCGAGAAGCACTGGCTCGTTTTCAGCTGTGTAACAAGAGAGTCGTCACCCTGAGCTCAGGGATCTCTTTACCTCAGGATGTAATGACAAAAACTGACCCCTCTGATTAAAGATGGGCAAATGTCAAACTAAAGGACACAAAACCCTCAGACCTGAAATATGACTCTGGAAACGCTGAGGGAAGTCGAGCACTTGATGTTTGACGAATGGAGAGTAATGAAGTCAAACATAGCAACTGACCAATAACTAACAGAGTAAAAGTAGCTCTCAAAGTCTAGTTGAATATGTTCAACTATATAAAAATGTAATAAATATATATAAAGCAAAAGATGGAATGTGAACATTCAAGCACATTTTTAACATCAACTTGCTGCAGGGTTATTATCAACTTAAACCATACATTTTCATGAAATATATTCAATAAAATAGACATCTGAAATCTGTAAGCTACTGAAATATAACTGCTTGACACTTCAAAGTCTTCAATACAGTGAACATAATGCAACAAATACACAAACATTGAAATCTTTATTTTTTTTCACTACATATTCACAAACAAGATCTGATATTGCATGGACATTACCATTCTGTGGGGCTGAACAATGGAATATAAAAAAATCAGGTAAAAAAAAAAAAAAGACAGTACAATTAAAAATACCACAAATAGCAATTTTCAAAATATCATGAAAGATGGAGATGAAAGTGTTGACAGGCAGGTCGACACAACATCATACAAATCAAACACACGGTTCTGACAAGAACAGGGAAATATTATTTTTAATAAAACAAGCCGGGAATGTGACATTATTTGTACATACATGCAAACAAAAGTCCATAATTAGTCTTAAATCAACCTACACCCTTTCCATCAATTCAAACAACAAAATATTAAACCGATTATCTACAAATGTTCACTCAAAAGTATTAAGGCACTATTTTAAATCCCATTACACTTTTCCCCAGTCAATGTGTTCCTTCTGACATGAACACAACCTATACATAGGTTTAAAGTTTACCCATTTAAAAGTACTATTTAAAAATAAAGCCCATTGTTTTACAGTGCTGTTGGTTAACTGTGTTGAAGGCAGAATAAACTGGCAGTTTGGTAATTGTATGCATGTATATTTTTGCATGAGCTAATTAGCAGCAAAAGTCTTTGTGCCTATGCATAGTTGATTGTTCGGTTTACTAGTTGCATGTGTTTATTTGTTTTTTACTTCACTGTAGTGGTCTTTAAAGGCCAGGGAAACAACCAATGGTCAGTTAAACCAGAGGAACGTCCTCCATGATAGCTAAAAAAATCAGTTTTTAAAGCCTAAAACCAAAACAAGACGTCTTTATCTATGGCTTGTATGAGAACAGGTCAGTCACAGGCAGTTAGACGAAACAATACTGATCTCCAAATGTTTTGTTTGGTACATATGTACATGAATAAGGAAAAATCTGATGGTATGAAATGACGGTGTTCAGCTTTCAGTATCTTGAAGCTGAACGACTTGATCCAGACAAACGGAAGACAACCATATGAAAAAACAGGCGAGAGAGAGACGGGAGGAGAGAGACATGACCAGAGATCCAATGAGGTGAGGAAAGGATGCTGGGACAGGTCTGCAGGGTAAAGGTGTTCATGAACATGGTCCATGTGTACTGGAGCACAGAGGGAGACACAAGGAGGATTTCATCTCTGCAAAGACAGTGAGACACAGTAAGTCAAAAGTGTTCATTCATACAAATGACAAATGCTGAGCTGATATTAGAGATGGGTGAGAATAAGAGAAGATACAATGACAACAGACCGATTTAAACCATGAAGGAAACCCTCACAGAGAAATAGTATGGAGGAAAGCTTAAAAGAACGTCATGGGTTGAATACAAGCTCAATATGTATGAAATTACAGAAAGACCGATAATTGCATCATAAATGTCCATTTCAAGTTAATTTCCACCAGCATGTTTTTTCCAAAAATGTTTTGCAAATGTTTTTTTATGTTGATCCATATTGGTTGATATTACATATATAATTTTGATCATTTACATAATTCTTACCTTGGCCATCTAACCCTCCTTTAAAAGAAAATCTTTAATAACACTAGTAGTTTAATAACGGTGTCATTTTTACTAAATCTCTAAAATCGAAATCTTCACATCATAATGTGGTGCAACAAGCGGACTGATTTTTATGCCAATCATTATTTATCAGTCATAAATTAAACATAATTTTCCTATCCAATCTATCAGCCAATCAAATCAGAATATCATATGATCATGTGACACTGAATAATGATGCTGAAAAGTCAGCTGTGCCATCGAAGTAATAGATGACATCTTTCAACAGTTTTCAATTTGTAAAATATAATATATAAGTCTTTGCTGTATTTTTGATCAAACAAAGTCTTGGTGAGACTTCTTAAATTTTTTTTTTTTTTTAATTGTACCAAACCTAAACTTTTGATGTTTATGTTGAACTGTGTATGTTAAAACCAGCAAATGGTAACATGATTAAAAAAATGAATGCAAAAGAATCCATGACGGACAAAACACATGAGAAAGTATTTGTGTTTTAATAGCACTTTACCGAAATGCTCCACCAATTGAGCAGAAACATCTAATTCTGAAATTGCTTTATCAGAGTTAGTGATACATTTGTGTTACTTATGTGATGTTCAACAACTGAGCAGTTATGTGGCTCTGAATTTCGTGTGTGTTGACCT
The DNA here is from genome assembly GCF_003368295.1 of Carassius auratus. Classification (NCBI taxonomy): domain Eukaryota; kingdom Metazoa; phylum Chordata; class Actinopteri; order Cypriniformes; family Cyprinidae; genus Carassius; species Carassius auratus. The sequence continues at coordinate 14,434,032 of NC_039250.1, read as the reverse complement.
TTTCTCTGCATCAACACTTCTTTGCTTTTTTCTGAGTTGACCTTGTTTCCCTTTAATCTCATGACTAGGATTAGACCCAGTTTCCTCAACAAAATCATGACAGGAGTCTGAATGGCTCGCTAGCCTAGAGGATGCTTTTGTCCTACAGGATGATTTCTGGGGTTTATCTGATAGACTGTGTGGAGTGGACTGATCGCTAGATGTCACACTCGATGCTGCCCGAGGGAAACATTTTGATTGCGTCGTAGACACTGTATTTGAACCTGCAAAACGACTAAAAGAAGTTCCCTCATCAGATCGAGATTTAGAGATGTTAGACTGCTTTTTGAGAAAAGTACGTTCTGCATCAAACTTTTTGAAAGGTCTTAAATCATTCTCCTGCATTGTAACTTTACGTCTTTTCTCCGATCCATCAGTTCTATCTAAATGCGTATCAAGGGTTTCGACTGAACGTGAAGCGCCTTTGCTCACTGGTGCAGACGCGCGACGTGTTTTAATAAACGTGTTACTGCGCAACGGCACGTACACTTTTAGACGTTTTCCCTGTGATTCGTTAACTTTAGGCTGTCGTGACTGAATAGCAAATGGTCCCAACCCTCCAGTAGAGTCATCTAACGAGCGAGACGAACCTGACCCATAACTACGAATGAAAGTAGTGTCGCGCACAAGCCCCACAGATGCCAAACTCTGCGTGGACGTAGAGGACTCTGGTTCATTTGAGGCAGAAAAAGAGGAGTGTGAGGAAGAAGAGGAGGGCGCTCTTACGGGGCTGCAGTGAAGGCTGCGTGAGAGCGCCCTCGTGTGGCTGCTTGTGTTCTGCGGGCCGGCAGGCACTAGCAGTGGACTGGAGCGTGGACTGCTTCTCATGGGGCTCCGCTGGGCTCGGCCTGATTTGGACAGATGCTTGGTCCGGGAAAGGCGCGGGCTGCCACCGTTACTGAGAGGCGCCTCCAGGTCCTCCAGCCGCTGGGTCAGTGCCAGCTTCTGCTGAATGGCCATGCGGAGCAGAGAGTTGAGCGTCTTTTTCTCATCCTCAGCGGCGGCGAGCTGTCTCTGCATCTCATCTAACTGAGTTACGTACTGGTCACATCTGTGAAAATGATAAGGATACAGGAAACAGGAATGGAGATACATATAAAATGAAATAACGAAAGAATAAAAGGGATTACGTTTTGCATAAACATCCCTTAAAAAAACAATTTAGCTTTTATTAGAAACTGATGCAAGAATGTGTAGAACAGTCTTTGTTGTCCTCATGAAAGCGCGACACACAACAGCCCGAAAGCCTTTGATGTTCAAACAATAAAATGCTTCACTTCGGCATGTTTTGAGTAAAAACACAAACCAATACACAGTTGTCACTGATAACTAGTATTACTTGTGAGGGAAATCATTATTATTACTATTGCTTATACTTTGGGTTAGTGATTAATATGAAACTTTGGCCTGTAACTTGTTAGTACAGACATGATAGACCAACTTTATTTGATCTTTTAAATACATTTTTTATGTTTTTCTTTTAGTCAGGTGGTGGGAAAGGCGAATGAGAGTTAAACAATTTCAAAAATAAACAATCCCTTTCACATCAAAATTATCAAAACAAACAGATATAGTATACTGTAGCAGTGAGCTCCTTGGACTTTGGCAAGCAACCAACTACCAATTAACTAGTGGCTTTTTAAAATGGCTGACGCTGATATATACACAATCCCATTAAAGGTTGTGGTTAGTTTTTTAAAGCAATTAGCAAGGATGCATTAAATTGATGGAAATGACAGTAATGTTGTATAATGTTACAAAATATTTATATATATAAAAAAAAGTTAAATAAACTTTCTATTCATCAAAGAATCCTGACAAAAAAAATTCCACAAAATGTGTATTATTTACAACGGTTTTAACATTCATAGTAAGAAATGCTTCTTGAGCAGCAAATCAATATATAAGAATGATTTCTGAAGGATCATGTGACACTGAAGACTGGAGGAATGATGCTGAAAATACAGCTTTGATCACGGAAATAAATTTAAGTTTAAAATATATTAAACATTTCACAATATTACTGTTTTTACTCTATTTCCAAATCATACTGAATTCTTACTGACCACAAACTTTTCACAAATCATGCATTTTATCACTATTTTAAGACTATAAATAACATGCACATCAAAACTGCTGCTATAAACGTAATTAAAAAAAAAAGTTTTTACTGAAATCATTAAAAAACCGTGAAAACTGATGAAAAGTGTTTAAACAAGTTATGTGGCTGTTTGAAATCTTTAAAAATCTGCATTTATCTCAGGTTATACTACGGGGCCATTGAATGCTTGACTCTGATTGGCTGACGAACGTTCTGAGGTGTGCAATTATTTTCTGGGAAATGCACGGCCAAAGTAGTTCCAGGCAGCTCTCTTGACCACATTACAGTTCTGTATCACTTCGCACAGTTAACTAGAATAACGGTCACGCAGTTTGCACAAAAAGGTGTTTTCAGCGCTGCCCTGATGATTTTATCACTTAGCCTATATAGTGTAGCAACTTAAAGGCTACACATGACATTTCTCACTGAAGCAGAAGAGTGTTTCGAGACGCACAGTGGTACGTTAGCTTAATTCACACAGGTGCTCGCTCTCTCCCTCTGTCGCTCTCGCTCTCTTTCTAATAACTGCATTAGAATGCTATCAATGGCTCAAGCCTCCATTACCAGCTTTAAAACAATGTTTTGGTACTAGCGTTGGATGAGATGCGGAAGAAATAGTCCTACTCACAGTAGTGATTTAAGTAGAAAAACCGGACGAATCCCTTTAAATAAATCATCTGATCGATGTCTTGAGGTGTGGTAACCATAGTATAATTTAAGCAAGGAATAATTTTTCAATTATTGAATTATTCTAAAAGATGTTGCATACCACATGAGTTTATATTAATGTTCTAATGAGGTCTAGATTTTTCCATTTACAGTAACTTGACTGAAAACGTTATCCTTGCTTCCACCGCTCTCGGTTCTCTTGACACTTGATCTCTCAGTGAGCTGCTCTCGTCTGCACATGGGATCAGGGAGCTCGTGAGAGACTGAACCTGGAGATTATGATCTTATTATCTTACTCTTTAAACAGGGTCATGACCGTCTAATCTCTACCACTCTTTATCCAAACTCCTAACATATGTCTTTCTACAAATGTAAACAAACACTGCCTGCATCTTTTTCACCGCAGTGACTAAAAAAATAGCTATAAACCTTACATCATGTCAGCTGATGATTTATGTATAAAAGATAGTCAATCATAAAAAAAATATTACTAAAATTGATTGGTTGTTCCTCAATTGACAAATGAAAGCTGGAACTGAGAGTATCAACTTCTCCCATGAACTTATTTGGACTCTGTCCATAAATCAACCCAGTTTACAAACAACCAGTTTAACCTTAAAACCCCTAACATCACTCACAGGAAATGAGTTATGTGCTGTACGAACAATGACCTGAGAAACTCCCATGACCTGTGAGCGCACAAAGCACTTGACGCATGTGTAATCCCATCATACCTGCTTGCGAACATGACGCGAAGGGAGGAGAAGGTGGCTGCGTCCTCCTTCAGGGCCTTCAGTTCATTTCTCAGCTTCTTCATAGTGTCCGTCACCATACTCTTCTCAGTCTCGTACTTTGTCTTCAGGTTGGTTAAAGCCAACTCGGCCGTCTGAGAAAAAAAAAACAAAATCATAAAATAAAACAGTAAAGCAGTTATATGATCTGATTTACATCAAAGGAAACCATGCGCTCGAGTTAGGAACAGTCTCCAAACAGCATAAATACGGTACATTTCACACAACTATTCAAACCATTTTTGCCTAATCAACCTATATTTGGCCATTTAAAGAGTATAAGCGATGGTTATTAATGATTCTTGCTTGATTAAAGAAAAAGGTTGTTTTGTATCTGTTCTCAAACCTACTGACATCCTTGTCAATTCCCTTATAGATCCCATACATCCGGCCAGACATTTTTTTTTTCCATGTTTTAAACTCTTCTGGCACTTATGCATCTGTATTTCATTCTTTATTGTGGTTGGAATAATTTATGCATGTACGAATGTGATTGTTTTATCTTTTCTTAGTTGTTTTTGAGCTCACCAAGAAGAACTACAAAAAATAATGTTTGGAAATAAATAAAAAAATCTAACATCTGTACCTGTTTATTGGCCTTCAGGACAGTTCGGAGCGTGGCTATCTGCTCTCTCTTGGTGCTCAGGAGGGACTTCAGTTTTAGCACCTCCTCGATGAGCGCCTCTGTGTCACGGTCTGATTCAGTGCTCTCTCCTGCTGCCGGAGAGGACAACAGGTTACGCTGCCTGCACAGGTCCACCGCCACCTGCAAAAGTTTCAAAAAGTAAAAAAATTACTTTTATAGCACATTGTGACTTATGAGCTAAACAAAGGGAACAACACAATATAAAATGCATGACATATTAAAATATTCATGATCATAGTATAAAAACAGAAAATTCAGTCAAAAATGGCTATAAAGAAAACAGATTTAGATTCTGATATTGAACATTATTTTGTTTTCTTGAGTTGACTGAAAGCAAAAGTGCAGCTATAATCTGAATGTTGTGGTTAAAACGGATTCAGGCCGCCATCCTAAGGCAGCCTGGTCTAATCGGTTCAAATTTCATGCTTTACCTCTCCAGAAAAAAAAAAAAGCTGCTTAAAAGGCTTAAATGAAATGTTCCAATGATAAGCCATAACTTTATTCAGCTATCCTTATTTAAAGACCATTTTAGGATTCATTAATATACAATATAGAATCGTTGTGTGTACACTTCCTTATATAACAATATTATATTGCCCTTATTACATTAACTACAGGGCCCTATGATTTCCAGATTGCAGAAAACACAGACATAATCGTGGAATCCAGTCATAAAAATGGAATTTACTGTTTCATGTTGAATGTCAAAGAATTTGCCAAATTTTGGATGAATAAATCAAATGAAGGACAGTCCACTAAAATTAAAATGTGATATTGACTAGTAGTGTCTGTGAATATTAAGCTGCAAAATACTACGACATTTAAATATGAATCCTGCATATTCTGTGTGACTGAATGAATGGTGTAGACTAGAGTGCAGACGAACGGTTTCGTTTACTACACACATAATGAAGCGCGCGTGATGCTTGCAGTAATTTCAGCCTCTGCCGAGTGTATGAACACATGACCATATCAAAAACTGCTCTGGGAGTCACTTCATCAGCATTTCTTTTGAGAAAATCTATCATCATATCATATAAACAGAAACCTATAGGTCTTCAAAACAATAAAAGTTCAGTTTAACTTGAAGAACCTGTGACAAATATATTACTTGGCCTAATGTAATGATATTATGATAATACAATTATTATTAACAGGGGTGCACATAAGTGGTCCGCAGGTCCACATGCGCGACCAAAATAAAAAATGCGTTATATAAATATGTTCTGACAGGGCATTTGCGTAGCGACATGGTTGACCGCTGTTAATACACAATTACCATTGCAGATCACAAACTGTACTATAGAAGTTTTATTTTCAACCTGAAAGCATAAATCTAGGCTATGCCATGCCGTATTCAAAGCACAATGTAAAACTGTGACATTCATCCACTGACGCTCTTTAATACATAGACAGTAAAAAATCAGCAGCGCTAAATCTGGAAGCGCCTATACTTACTTGCCAGCAACCTGCCAAAATAAAAGCCTGCTAATTTTAAGTTTGAATATGATGAAAATGCTTTTATTTATTTATTGTTAGACGCTTTTATCCAAAGCGACTTAAAATTGGGGAATACATAAAGCGATTCTTCTTAAAGAAGCGACCAAACAAATGTAGTAGTAAATACTGGGAGGACTAAACCAAATCTCCAGGTTCTCTTATGACTTATGAGAACCAGGCTGAAAAAAATTATGCGCACCCCTAATTATTAAAACATTATTTTAAGGAATATGTACCAGAATTTAATTATTAAAAAAGAAACAAAGATAGCGAAAAAAAAAATGCATTTCAAAAGGCCCTATACCTACAATAAAGTGCTGAGGTTGGAAATTAGGCACTTGGGCAGAAATGCCATCAAGATGAACCAAAATGCCCCCCAAATTTAATTAGCAATTAAAACAAAAGCTAAGGCTGTCGTGATCAAAGTGAAATGGGAAAACAAATAAAAAGTGAACAAGAAATGACATAAAACATACCTGTAAATGTTTAATCTGGCATCGTATGACAGCAACCAGATGGCGCACATTGGTTGGGTCCCTGAAGTCTAGTGTTGGAGACCCTGGACAACTTCCGCAGCTAGAGGATGTGTCTCCGCTTCCTCCATTGCCCAGGTCCAACACTTCACCCGACCGCCTGTGTCTGCGGAGGGATCTGTGATAGTGGTGCGGCTGCAAATGGCTGTGCGTTCTTCCGGCTTGTGCTCCTTCACGGTAGTAATCCAGTGTAACGCGACTGGGCGTGAGGTTGTTACAAACACACACATGATGGTAAAGGTTGGCCAGCTCCTCAGAGAAGGCCAGAAGCTCTTCCTGCGCAGCACTGAGGTGTCCTTCAGAGTCCGTGGCGACCTGCCGTGTGGCGCCAATTTCCCGTTCTAACTGTCCAATTCGCTCCTGGTCCTGTCGGCTAGCAGCGATACACTGTCGTATTTTATTAGCGAGTTCCTGTGCCTCACCCCTCCAGCGTTCTTTCTCCTGCTTGTAGCGCTCCTCCAGGGCTTTGGAGTGTTCACCAGCCTCTTTCAGCTCCTCGTGCAGACGCACAAGCTCCTCATTTACCGCTTGCATGCGGCACTCTAGTACCTCTGTGCTTTTGGCATCCACTTCATAGTAGCTGATGACATTTTCGGCTTCTTGGTTCTGAAGAGGCCTGGGAGACGGGCTCATTCCATTCTCTCGTTCAGCAGGTCTTTTCAAGGCAGTGCCCTGAAGGGTCTCCAAACGTTGGGTCAGCTGTTCCATCTTCACCCGTTGCTCACTGAGAGCATCTTCAGACTGAGATAACTGCTGCTGGAGGTCATGCACAGTGCTGCTCAGAGTGGCTTTCTCTCTCTCCACCTGGACAAGGGTACACAAACAATATGGGCTCTCAAAAACAAGGATCATGAAGATTTATTCCGATTGACTAATTAAATCCAAGTGTTTTGGATGAATAACAACACTAAAGAGAAACTTACTAAAGACACTAGAACTAAACAGACTTTTAAAGGAGGGCCACTTCAGAATGATTTATGCTAATTAAAGGGCTTTAAATTTAATTCACAATTTTTTTTAGGTTTTAGTAAAAGTATCAAATTCTGAAAATCACAGCACTTTGAGTAAACCAGTATCCTTTCCCGTTCTCCTAACTTTCCTATACAACAAAGGCAGAAAGGTCAAAATAATAATTATAATCAATCAGTCAATATAAATCAATGATACAAATACATTTTAATAATAAAAAAGAAAACTGGACTATCTGGCTGGGTGAAAAACACTTGTTTCTTAGTAACTGACTTGATGGTACAGTACATCGGAGCAGGAAGTGGTATGAAACAGGAAGCAGTTTTCATGTCAGATGATGGTTTCATGCATGAAACTGCAGAGTTAAAAATAAGAAACCCCACATGACCATTTTACAGGCATTTACATCACAGGGTTTGAATCTTTTAATCTTTGGTATGAGATTAGATCTGAATAGACTGACATCAGCCAATATAAACCTCACTTGCCCCCCAAATTTATAAACAGTCTCAAGAATAATGAAACCAATGTCATGGTGATGGATGTAAATTTCTGAGATACTGGTCATATATAAACACAAAAACACAAGACAAATAATTCTCAGAAAGTCTCCAGTAATAAAGCTTTGATATGAAAATGCTGACACAGTTTCCTCACCTGCAGCAGCTGCTGCTTGAGTTTCTGGCTGTCTGACAGGTGCAGCTCACTCAGGAGATCAGCCACCAGCCCGGGAGCCTGCGGTCTGAGGAACAAGTCACTGTTTCTGGGTGTGGAGCATCTGTTTCTCTCCATCCCTTTGGAGTTATTATACCCACTGTCCATCTCCTCCTCCTCCTCTCCTCCCCCTCTGTCCTTCTCTCCGTCCCGGCTGTCATCCAGCTGTAGCTCTATGTGGCCAAAAGAGTCAAATGGGTTGAGGGTAAGGGTGGTGAGCTCTCGTCTCAGGTTGTTCTTCTGCTCCCTCTCCTCTTTCAGGGCCTCGAGTGCCTCGTCCAGCTGACGCTCTGCGATCTCCCTCAGACGCCCGGCCTCTTCTAGCTGTGCCCTCATCAGCTCCAGCTCCTCATCTTTATGGGTCAACTCCAACTTCACTGACTCAAACTCCACCTGTGGACACAAATGATTTATCATTGTGCCTTTGTCATCTTATATTAGTTTATACAGGGCTGCACAATTTTTTGCAATTACAATTATGGATGCCACATTTACTTAATCATTCAAAGTGGCAACTGATTGTTCAAAGTCCACTTATGTTATTCTGTGTGTTTTTTCTTTCTACATATCTTAAGGGTTTTTTCCATTATTGTAATTTTAGTTTGGTATAATATAATACCATTCAGATTTTTACTTTATAATTTAAAGAAGAAACCAATCTGATGTATAGTTGACATTTGAGGCTAAATACTATAGAAAAGCACTACAAGTTTTTCAGTTAGTGTTTTCAGCTGGCTTATTTTCATATAAAAATACAGCATGCATTTGCATTAAACAAATGGTATAAACATCATTCAATGTAAATTGTGATAATCATAATGAATAAAATCGCAATTACAATTTCAAGTGAATAATCAACAATTATAATTGTCATAATCGTGCAGCCCTAAGTTTATATATTCAATTTTTTAAGTTTTATTTTAGTAATTTTAGCACTTTTACTTGAAAAACGGTTACCATGACATTTAACTAAATTTTTTATTTATTTTAATATTTCTTTCAAATTTAACAGTTTTAGATAACAACAAAAATGAAAAGACCACCTAATGAAAAGACCAACAAACAATTTGACTAGGGTTACTAGAAGTCATAAACTGAAACTTGTTAGGCTTGATTAGCCCGCCTTTTCTGATGTGATCTGGCATCATATAACTACTGGATACAGTAACATACAAACAATAACCATAATATTGACTAATAATTAGATCCCATTTCTATGAACACCGATGACAAATAACAGTAAACAAACCCAGATCTGTATCCACTTCATGACATCAGTCGTTTCTGGACTATTGCACCCCTCTCTGAATTCACTCAGGAAATGACACCCATATTTATATTAATATCACAGTGTATAAACAACAGACTGAATAACTAGTTCAAGGCCATGCATTTTGGGAGCATTCGTATCAAAAATATATCTAAACAAGTTTAAAAGAATAATTCACACCCTCAGATCATCTAAGATCTTGATGAGTTTGTTTCTTCTTTGGAACAAATTTGTAGATGTTTCTTCTTTTTTGCTTTCTGGACTCTCATTTAGAGAAATGCTAAGTTTCTCCAAATCTGTTCCAATGAAGAAACATCTACAGTACATCTTGGGTGGCCATGAAGGTGATGTGTCATTTTTGGCTGAACTATTCCTTTAACAACAAACAGGTTCAAGTGTTAGCATTCACACAGTGTCACACTTCAGTGTCAATCCCAAAACTTTGCATATGATCACATTCATCACAATTGGTGACAGAATTAGTGGCATCATAACACATATTTTGAGTCAGTTCACTATAAATAGTCTAGTTATTGAAGTCTGTATATTTAATGTCTGATTTCACCCTAAGCAAACCGGTTTTCAGTCCAACAAGGCAGGCGTTCCAGCCTCTGAGTGTCTGTGAATATTGATGCGGGACGTGAATAAAACCGTTCTCGTGTGCAGCCCCTCAGAAGGAAGGCTTTGTTAAAAATCAGCTGAGACTGAAGCACTACAACAGAAGTGTTTGTACTGCCGTGACAGCAGCTGCAAAAAACACATTCAAAATCACCAGGCATCTCCAGCGAATCACATTCCATAAGCAAAATCAGCCCTAAATTACTCAACCTTAGTCATCCTAGGTCTACATGACTTTCTTTTTTCAGAAGAATCCAGTCGGAGTTGTATTAAAAATGGTCTTTGATCTTTCAAGCTGTTTCATTTCACTCAGCAGGTGTTGCATGCATCAGTCCAAAATAAGTTAAATAAAAATGCCTATCCTTAAAAAGAAGTGTCTCAGACGGCTCCGGGGGGTGAACAAAGTCCTCCTGCAGCGAATCGATGCATTTTTTGAAGAAAAATATCTATATTCAAAACTTAATAATAACTTTAATCTATCTTGTACATGGAAGCAGCTCCGCGAGGATGATGTATGAGGTCACTCAGAAGTGAAGCATGCGAAAGCGTAGTAGAGAGATCGAAACAACGGTCACTGATTGGAAGTAAAAAACTAGTATTTGTAAAGCAGAATGTAAGGAGACTGCCAAAAAAAAAAAAACAAGAGGAGACTGGTTTTTCTTTGCAGAAGTAAAAAACTTTGCTTCCTTTGCTCCGGTTAAAAACATTGGTATTCACGCGAATATAGATATTTTTCTTACAAAAACACATCGAATCGCTACAGAAGGCTTTAGAGCCATGAAACAGCTTGAAAGATCAAAGAACATTTGTAATATAACTCCGACTGGATTCGTCTGAGAGAAGAAAGTCATATACACCAAGGATGACTTGAGGGGGAGTAATTTATGGGCTAGTTTTAAGTCCAGCAAACACTACAATTAAGTGATTAAATGTTACAAAGAGTTGGATATTCAATAAATACAGAAAACACCACCACAAACAACGCTTAAACTGCATTCTCACGCACCTGGTTCTCCTTAAGCACTGAGACTTGTTTCTGCAGGGAGATGTTCTCCTCCTCCAACTCACTGTTATCCTGAAGCTGCCGCACCTCTCGAGTCTTGTACTCCTTCATCTCCTCTCTAATTCGGTTCTTCTCCACCTCCAAGCACTCACACTCCTAGAGTCAGCAGGAGCAGTCAGACACATAACATATAAAATAAAATAAACTGACAATAAATTAGATCCGAACAATTACGTGGTGGAAGTTTCTCTTTGTTCAATTTAATACAAATTCTCAAAAAGCACAGTTCACACAAAATTATACTATGTATCATTATTTACATTTTATTCCAGATGAGACTTTGTTCCACTTCGAAATACAAAAGGTGAAGTTTAGCAGTCCCAGGTGCTTTTTCTCATACAATTAAACATTTTGAAGAATTTTTTTTTTTTGCAGAGATTGCAAGCTGATTTAGCATAGAAATCAACTCGTTTCTCATTAGAGGGCAAAGATTTTATTATTAAGGAACTTTACTTAAAAGTATAAATTATTTGTTTTGTCCAGTACAATAGTTCAATAAGTAGTTCACAATGGCCTCTCTTCTCTTCAGGCTGACATTGAAACTCAACCCGGTAGTTGAGCCAGTAAGGTGTTCATTGGTCTAGTGGTTAGGAATGCACATTTTATGTGAACCCTAGCCTTCTGATTGATGGTGGTGTATGTACCTTCTTCAGCTGGGTGGAGAGGCTGGCCAGTCGCTCGTTTTCAGCCGAGGTGTTGGCCAGCATGACACGGGCATGTTTAAGCTCCGCCTGCAGCTCGTCCATGCGAATCTCCATGGCTGCCTCTTTAGTGGCCGACTCCTGCAGGAGCCGATCTTCTCGACTTTCCCCATCAGCGGCTGCACGCTTATGGCTGCTCACAGAGTCTGCCAGAGCCTGTAAACATACACACATATAATACATCAATCAAAACACACATCTTCATCACCGCCAAGACACTGAGTTACACTAGCAGAGGTTTGGCCAAGAAGAAACAAAACAATTTAGTTGACTGGCTTAAAGCAACGCTCACACAATTTACGGCCCCTCAGCTACTTTGTGTGAATTTCTGAAATTCTTCAAATGAGAAGAGTAGAGCTGCTGAAAGTTAAGTTGTCAAACTTTAATTATTTTGAGTAATTGGTTTACTCGCCTAGCCAATAAACAACAGCAACTGTATTGAGAGCTACATTCCAGCTTTAGTAGCTACCAGAGGGTGAAATACAATGCGTTTAGTTCATGCTAAGGCCGCTGGGTTACACTTTATTTTAGTGTCCTTGTTGTTACAGTGCAATTATACACTTAAACTAATTAAAAATATTAACTACATGTACCTACTATATGATTAGGGTTAGGCTTAGGGTTGCTTGCATGCAAATATGCATAATTTATTGTTATTATAATAGTAAGTACATGTAACCTTAAAATAAAGTGTTACCGGCCACTGTATCCCTTAGACAAATGGTAACAAAATATACACCAGTTTTGCTCACACTGAAACTCAACTGTTACAAGATGAATTAACATTGGCTAGGTTGTTATTAACACGGTCACACTCTTTTCTCTGAACATTATAATTTGAGTCATGGGAGAACATGTGGGAAAACCATGCTTGTGCTACTCTATAATTAATGATGGAAGGCAGACTGAAGAAGGAGAATTTATACTTCTGTTCAGTAAAAGTAAAAGGACACGCTTTTCAAAAGATTTGCTTTTCCTTCCGTCCCTCAAAATGACTTCCTTGAGTGAAACACCAAAAGATGATGTAAGAATATCTCAGAAGCTCTATTCCATACAACAAAAGCAGAAGGTGAAGTATAAAGGTCTCAAACCTCATCTAAACAACACACAAAAACCAATGGCCTTGGGCTTCATCACACTATTGTTGGAGCCACTGTAAGGAATAGAGCTGCTCATGGAATAGAACACATTCTGTCTTGCATCTCTTTTTATGTATGAGAATAGCAAGGAAAATAATATTGCTTTGAAAAAAAATTTATATAGTAATTGTTTCTTTGTGGGTAAACCATTTCAGAGAAAAGATTTCTTGATTTAACAGAAATATTTATTAGAATCCTGAAGGGCTAAACATGAAATGATGATGCAGTCAATGTGTCCAACTCTAGGATGTTACAACTGTCTGTCACATGTTTTTATTTCCTAGCACACCAGACCCAGATCTGTGCACCCCAGTCATCTCGCTCTACCACATTCACCTACTTTGCCAATTTCATGCTCTACTAATCAGACACACAGAGAGAGAAATACATGAGCCTAATCTTCATACCAGAGGGGTGGGTCCACAATGTGCCTAATATGTGAGCTTCACATAAAAAAAAAAGAGTGACATATTAGCTGAAGTTGGCAAACCAATAATATGTGCACATAGAATGCCCTCAATATGTTGCCAATTTTGAATTATTGCAAAAGACTTAAAGCATGGATTTTGGGGCACAGATTTATGAAATAAATCGGATAACAAAGAGAGCTAAAAATGCCCGTACATCCCAGGCTTACAGCCTATTTGTTTTCTACTTTGGCCATGAACCACATAGACTGATCTGGCTGAACAGTGCTCTATTAAAACTGTCCTAAAAAGTCCAAACAAAACAGCACTGTTTTAAAAGAGAGCTCCTTATTCTCAAACACTAACCAAAATGGAAAATGAAATGCATTTGCTTTTTTTTTTTTTTTTATGTTTATGGGCAAATGACAATCTGGAAAGTCTTTGCATTGCTCTCAGCTAGTATTTCACAAGGAGGTGGGACAAATATTGATTTATTTATTATTTCAGCCAAACATTTAAATATTATGAAAATACTTGCATAATTTTTGCAATTTTTGTTGGCTTAATTAAAACTAAACTTTTTTTTGTCATCATATGCCTGCATCTGTCAAGCCGAGGATATAAATATCCAACTAATTTTGGTTAGTCCCCTGGGACCTAAAGAAGTGCATGTTGTGTAATTATTTCATTTAAATATCAAGTTTTGATTTGTACATTGTTACATAAGATCTGCAGGGAAAAGCCCTTGCAGTCACCATGTAAAAAGCAGAGAAACCCATACTATTATAACACTATTATAACTGTGATGTGAAAGGTTCCAAAGGTGTCCAAAATGGGAAAAAAATTGGACAACTTGGACAGGCCAGATAAACAAAACTACTAAAGGTATAGGAAATATGGCCCAGATTACATTTTATACAGGTTCACTTGCCTTGATGATTTGTGCTGACCCACAAATGTTTTGTGTGGTGAATCATTGGCTGTCGTGTGCAAGAAACCATAGAAATTCAAGAGACATTTAAGACAGCAAATACTTCATGCTATAACGAATCAAAAAAAAAACAACAACAGTAAACCATTTTGTGAATCACTCTTAGGAAAAAAAAGAAGCTCCTTGTTTCATGCAACAATTCCTCAAAACTTTAACTTAAGCTTCCACCCTCTTTTCCTTCTTTTTATCTCAGGCTCTCTATTGACTGACCTCTCTGAGCTGTGTCACTTCGATCTTCAGGGCTTCATGTTCTTCCTCCAGCTGGCTGTGTTTGACCTTCAGTGCAGCGTTCTCCTCCAGAACGGCCAGGCCGTACCATGCGGCCTGTAACTTCTCCTCATTGGCTTCCTGAAGTTCAGCCGCCAGCCTCTCCACCTCTGCTTGAAGACCCCCATCTCCCCCTCCTCCGATCTCCTCCAACTCTCCATCACCCTCCTCCAGCATCCTCTGCCCAACCTCACGCTCCAGCCAAGAACAGATACTTCACTCCTGTCTCGTCATGTCTGTGAGAAGACAGATGTTAAGGCACATTCACACCAAAAATGATAGAGATATTATAAAGATGAATGAAAAGCGCTTATAAACCAGCTATGGATTTAAGATTTAAAGGATCCCTGTGGTTTTTCATTTAAAAGAAAAAGAAAGGGGAAAAAAAAATTTAAGACAGCCATAAATATTAGTATCATAATTGTTTTTGTTGTAATGTAAAATGCAATTATTATTGTTAATAATAATAATAATAATAATAATCTAAAATACTAGATAATTTTGTTTTGTGATATTACAATAGTAATATATTAAGACATTTTAGTCAAATTGGGAAATCACTGGAAACGTGATCATTTTAATAATACTATATCATTTTATTGTAGTGGGAAAGAGCAGCTTTGACACTGTGCTAAACATCTCCTTTTCTGTGCCCCAGAAGAAAAAGGAGTTTGAGTTTGGAGCAGCATGATGACGGCCGGGAACTGTCACTTACTATAACTATAGTTTTCACA
Source organism: Carassius auratus (assembly GCF_003368295.1). Lineage (NCBI taxonomy): Eukaryota > Metazoa > Chordata > Actinopteri > Cypriniformes > Cyprinidae > Carassius > Carassius auratus. The sequence continues at coordinate 14,418,880 of NC_039250.1, read as the reverse complement.
TTCATGGTTTTAAATGTTAAGTGTATAACATCACGATCCGTCTTAAGGTGATAAGCTTCTTCAAAACCAACCACTCCGCTCAAAGACCTCAGACGTAACATTATTATGAGATTATCAGAGCTACTAATCTGGCATTCAATGAGATGGTCTCGCATCAGACCAGCAGGACACAGTCGAATGAGATTTACTCCACAGCTTGAAAGACTTCTACACTTTCACTTTGGCAGGCCCTATGTCATCTAATGAAATGATGGTTACAACGTGGATTATTGAAGGGGACAACTCATCCCAAAAATGAGAAAACGTCATCATTTACTCAGCCTCATGCTATTCCAGAACCATATAACTTTTTACTGAAAAACACACGAAGACAATGACAGTCTGAGTCACCATTCAAGTGGTGGAAGAATTCTCATTTTTGGGAGAACTGTCCCTTTAACAGCATTCAATATGACTGTGTAGCGTTTCCAAATAACAGACACACCACTTCTTCCTTTACTTCTGCCTCATGTAGACACATAATAACACAAGCAGGGCATGGATTTAGGTTCCGGTTTTGTCACAAAGCGTCTATATTTGGTGGTTTATTGACATTAGTGCAGCAAGTATGCGATTACTCTTCATTTTAATACACGAACTGGGTTGGTCAGGCTACGAACGCTCATTGTTATTAAAAATACATTGATGTCTAAATCTTGAGGAATTTGACAAGGTGACAAATCCCTACAAGTTAACGTTAGTTTGATGTAGCCATAGTGCTAACATAATAAACATTAAGATTTTCCCGGCTTTAGCGACACGTTACAAGACGCATTTTCTAGTAATTGTAATAGTGGCAACTGTTGCCTAAAAATAAGCAAAGGTTCATTTGCTGAAGTATCTGTATAAGCTCATAACATCCGCATTATTTCTTCAGTACAAGGTTAGTTCGTTTGTGGCGAAGCTGTCAGCTGGCCGTGGCCAAAGATACAAATGTCGCTTTTAATCGTTTCTTACCTTTATACTAAGTTGACAGAATCATTAATAGATAGGTGAAACGTGAATTTGAGTTCGAAGGAGATCAGCCCTTTCCTTGCGCGCGCTCCTGAACACAGCCGTTTGAATGAACACGCACGAGCACAGCGCTGAAGAGCAGCTCAACAGCCAATGACGCGCGTCCACTTCCGCCAGCTCCAGTGAACATAAATATAGCGGATGTGGTTCTGTCGCTCAATAAAAATGAAGATCAAGTTGTCGTAGCATACGCATCTGAAAGTATTCAACGAACATTTGATGAATATGTGTTTATGTACATTTCTTATTCGGGTGTCTTAAAGAAGGAATCAACATAGTAGCAAAGAATATATCTAAATTGTAGTAGCTACAATCTACTACAACTGATAAACTACACCGGCAAAAAAGTGCCACAAAAAATATTGTTTCTGACAGTCAAAATGCCATTTTACACTACATTGACATGTTTTTCCACACACACACACACTGCTTAACAAATTCATTTTATTCTTTATAAAAACGCGAATCACATACATGTGAAGTTCTCTAATCTACAGCATGCAGTAGGCAATCTTTTCTTCAAATCATTCCTCAAATAAAATTGACTGAGATGTGATTCACACAATGTCCATTCAACAGCCAAATAGCCACTGTTTGCCTTAAAATTATGTGTTGTGTTGGCTGAGAAAAAAAAAAAACAATAAGAAAACGCAATAATCTTTTGTTGTTTAGTACTTAAGCTTTGTCACAAAATACGTCTTAATTAATATTATGAGATAAATGTGCAGTAAATAAAAGATCATATAAGTCGGTGCTCTGTGACAATTTTTTCTACACCAATATGACACCTAGTGTTTAAGAAGGTGCAAACACTGCCTGGCCAACATATGCAGCTGTTTATCTGAATAGCGCCAACAAGGGTCAAGAACCAATTGTGATGGCACCATCATTTTATCCAAGAAGTGCATAGAATGGCATCCAACAGCTGATTATAAGTCCACTTAATGTACTTTCATATAAATATAGATGTAATGTTAGTAGTGGCAATTGCTGTGTGGCAGCTGCAAAACAAGTTTTAACTCTGAGGTCAAATAATGTAACCAGTGGGCATCTGCCAATGCTATCTAACGTTACTTACTGTAAGTTTTAGCCGCCGTGGGCAGTTTCACAGGCATCTGCTGGGCCAGCTGCTAGCCCAAATAAGATGAAAACTGTCAGAATCAGAATCAGAATCAGAATGAGCTTTATTGCCAGGTATGTTTACACATACGAGGAATTTGTTTTCGTGACAGAAGCTCTGCAGTACAACAGAATGACAGCGACAGAACATAAAACACATAATAAAAGAATAAAAAATACAAATATGTAGACAGTGAATGACAATATACAAATGACAATTGTAGGCAGGTATATTACAAAGTGAAGTTATGTATGTACATATATATTGTGTGCAAAATTTAAGTGTATACTAAGTATGTGTGTTAGATAAATAAGTGTGTGTGTATATAAATATAAAGTGTAGTGTGTTCGCCATTATTGTCAGCTGTTCATAAGATGAATTGCCTGAGGGAAGAAACTGGTCCTGTGTCTGGTTGTTCTAGTGCTCAGTGCTCTGTAGCGTCGACCAGATGGCAACAGTTCAAAGAGGGAGTGTGCTGGATGTGAGGGGTCCAGAGTGATTTTGACAGCCCTTTTTCTCACTCTGGATAAGTACAGTTCTTGAATAGATGGGAGAGTTGAACCGATGATTCACTCAGCAGTCCGGACTACCCTCTGTAGTCTTCTGAGGTCAGATTTAGAAGCTGAGCTGAACCAGACAGTTACTGAAGTGCAGAGGATGGATTCAATGATGGTGGAGTAGAACTGTTTCAGCAGCTCCTGTGGCAGGTTAAACTTCCTCAGCTGGCGAAGGAAGTACAACCTCTGCTGGGCCTTTTTCACAATGGAGTCAATGTGAATGTCCCACTTCAGGTCCTGAGAGATGGTGGTGCCCAGGAACCTGAATGACTCCACTGCAGTCACAGGGCTGTTCATGATGGTGGGAGTGCAGGGGGGTTTCTCCTGAAGTCCACGATCATCTCCACTGTTTTGAGCGTGTTAAGCTCCAGGTTGTTGAGAGTGCACCAGACAGCCAGCTCTTTTACCTCCTGTCTGTAAGCAGACTCGTCACCGTCCTGAATGAGGCCGATGAGTGTGGTGTCATCTGCAAACTTCAGGAGCTTGACAGAGGGGTCCTTAGACGTGCAATCGTTGGTGTACAGGGAGAAGAGCAGTGGGGAGAGAACGCAGCCCTGGGGAGCTCCGGTGCTGATTGTACGGGTGCTGGATGTGTATTTTCCCAGCCTCACTAGCTGCTGCCTGTCTGTCAGGAAGCTGTTGATCCACTGACAGACGGAGGTGGGCATGGAGAGCTGAGTTAGTTTGGGCAGGAGGAGGTTTGGGATGATCGTGTTGAAGGCCGAGCTGAAGTCCACAAACAGGATCCTCACATAAGTCCCCGGTCTGTCTAGGTGTTGCAGAACATAATGCAGTACAATGTTTACTGCATCGTCCACAGACCTGTTTGCTCTGTAGGCAAACTGAAGAGGATCCAGCAAGGGCCCAGTGATGTCCTTCAGGTGGGCCAGCACCAGTTTTTCAAATGACTTCATGACTACAGACGTTAGAGCCACAGGCCTGTAGTCATTTAGTCCTGTAATTTTGGGTTTCTTAGGGATGGGGATGATGGTGGAACGTTTGAGGCATGAAGGGACTTCGCACAGCTCCAGCGATCTGTTGAAGATCTGTGTGAAGATGGGGGCCAGCTGGTCAGCACAGGATTTCAGACAGGCTGGTGTAACACAATCTGGGCCTGGTGCTTTTTTCCTTTTCTGCTTCCGGAAGACCTGGCGCACCGCATCCTCGCTGATCTGAATTGCAGGTGTGGGGGAGAGGGGGGATGCAGGAGGTGAGAATGGTGAGAGTGCTTGATTGGAGAGGTGTTCAGGATGGGTTGCAGGAGCTGTTAATGGTGTGAACAGTTGTTTGGAGAGGCATTCAGGGCTGGTTGCAGGAGTTGTGAAGGGTGTGAATGGTTTTGTGGGGAGGCGTTCAGGGCAGGTGATGGGTGTTCTTTCAAACCTGCAGTAAAACTCGTTCAGATCGTCTGCCAGTCGTTGATTCTCTACGGTGCTGGGGGGTGGTGTCTTGTAATTGGTGATGTTCTTTAGACTTTTCCACACTGATGCGGAGTCGTTGGAAGTGAACTGAGTCCTTATTTTTTCAGAATAATTCCTCTTTGCCACTTTGATCTCCTTTTCCAATGTGTATTTAGCCTGTTTATACAAGACATTGTCCCCCTTCACGTAAGCATCTTCTTTGGCCTGACGGAGCTGTCTGAGTTTTGCAGTGAACCACGGTTTGTCTTTATTGTAAATTAGTTGAGTCTTTGTAGGAATACACATATCCTCACAGAAACTGATATATGATGTTACGGTCTCTGTGAGTTCATCCAGATCAGTGGCAGCAGCTTCAAAAACACTCCAATCAGTGAGGTCAAAACAAGATTGTAAATCCTGCTCTGCTTTATTAGTCCATCTTTTTACAGTCCTTGATACAGGTTTAGCCGATTTTAGTTTCTGCCTGTAGGACGGTATTAGATGAACCAGAAGGTGATCAGAACGTCCCAAAGCTGCTCGTGGAACAGAATGAAATGCATCCTTTATTGTGGTGTAACAGTGATCCAATATATTACTGTCTCTTGTGGGACAAGTAACATGCTGTCTGTATTTTGGTAGTTCACGGGACAGATTGGCTTTATTAAAGTCCCCGAGAATGATTAAAACAGAGTCCGGGTGATGTTGTTCTGTCTCTGTGATCTGATCAGCGAGTTTCTGTAAAGCTGAGCTCACATGCGCTTGAGGATGGATATAAACACTGACCAGAATGAACGAGTGAAACTCCCGCGGCGAATAGAACGGCTTGCAGTTAATGAAGAGTGTTTCGAGATTTGAGCAGCACGTCTTCTTTAACACAGTTACATCTGTACACCACCGTTCATTGATGTAAAAGCATGTCCCGCCACCACGCGATTTCCCCGTTGATTCTGTGTCACGATCCGCTCTAAACAGCTGAAAGCCCGGCAGATCGAGCGCGCTGTCCGGTATGGTGTCATTCAGCCAGGTTTCCGTGAAACACAGAGCAGCAGAGTGTGTGAAATCCTTATTTGTCCGAGAAAGCAGAAGGAGTTCGTCCGTTTTGTTGGGTAGAGAGCGGAGATTTGCCAGATGGATGCTAGGCAACGGCGTTCGAAATCCGCGCTTCCTGGTCATGGTGGGTTTGTGTTCTCCAACTACACTGATTGTCATCTGTAAAGAATTATTGTACAGGCGTAGTTAATCTTCTTCAGTGAGGAGTCTGAGGAATAAACCTGCTAGTCCTTCAAAAAGATCAACCCCATGAAACACCTTTAAAAATGAGTCCAGGGAAGATAAACAGCAAAATAGAGGAAGACGTAAAAGATGACGTCTATGTTTGGAGAGTCCTATGAGGGAATTTCAGGGAAAGAGATTGACCCATTACTGTGGGAAATCTAGTGCTAGGCATCCAGAAGTCCCCTACGTTTAAAGGTCAAGAGTCATAAAGAGTTGCATGCCCTTACAAACAAACCATCAGTTCTGCAATATATATTGCAGAACAACACACATCGGTCATATAATATCAGATATTATATGACAGATATGTGTTGCTCTTCGATATGTTGATATTATTGTAATATTTATGTCATATTCTTTAATGATTTACACAATTTGTTGTCAATTTTTTCCATACATCCACATCCTTCAGGTCCATACGATGATGACTTTATGAAGTGAAGTGGTCTTAAATCACTGTGTGACGTGTATCCTTTGACCAGGAGGTCACTGTGTTCAGGGTTTGTGTCAAGATCAGAACAGAGCGTAGGGGATATAGTATAAAAACATGGGAAGAAGGAAAGTCTGTCAAATAAAGCACAGTAAAAGAGGACAGACGTTTGGGAAGGAGTCTGGGCACCAGACATTCGGCACATATTTACATTATATTTATCGGGTAATTAAAGTGATTTGATCCATCTGTAAGAATGAAAGTGCACTTCTTGGCTCTTCTGGTCTTGTCACTCTCAGTGACCAGGACACATGCCTTATGGAGGTAAGTCAGCACAACAAATATTTAGCTCTGGCTTTAATACAACAACATGAAAGCCAATTATTTAATTTGAGAAATATGTTGTCTTAATAATATTATGCAATGTTTTTATCATAATTTTCTTCTAATACACACCAATGCATCTTCATAGATTAATATAGACAGCAGCCTTTATATTTTAGGAAGGTCAAGTCAACTTTATTCTAATATACCATTAGAATATTATGCTATTTATATAATTATAGTGCTTTATGCAAAACAGATTGTGCCAAAGCAGCTGTACAGACATAAATAGGAAAGCAGAATAAATCAGTTATGGAAATGCATCTATGGAGACATGTCAGATTCAGCTCTAACAGGCAATAGTGGCATTATTTAGTTCAAGTCAGTTCAGTGTTGGTTCGGTTCAGTTCAGATAGAGCTGTAGTTTAATTGTGATCATGATTTCTGCTTCTCCTAATTTGAGCATAATAGTCTGTGACATAATAGAATGTGATATTTGCCTGTTTGTTTTTGTTAAAGTTATTTTTTAATCTTAAAAAGGTTTACAAATGGCCAAAAATACGAGGACATGCAAGTAATTAAAATATATCTACATACCTGTAAAAATATATTTTAAAATCTCTTTTAATAGTTTTGAAATGTTTGTATACCCAGCTAACATAATTTTGTTACAAGAACGTTCTTAAAAAGTGTTGGTTCTGGGAACATAAAAATGATGTTCCTAAAATGTTCTTTCAACTTATTTTTGATTTAAAATTTAGCATTCTAGGAACGTTGATTTGTCACATTCCAAAAACATACAAATATCCAGTTTCTTTAATGTTAGTAGAATTTTTCTGATTTAAAAAAAAACAAAAAACATTCAAACACCTGCTGTGAACAAGCACTGAAAGAAAGAGAAATAAGAACACAACCTACAACTTTCTTCTGCCTTAGCCTTAGATGAACTGAAAATAAAATAGGCTAATTGTAATCTCTCAAGATCTGTTTAAACTACTCCCCAAACAGCATTACTGGCTTCAATTATTACTAACCAGATTTACTTTATTTCTGTCAGACGTCTACATAATTTCTTATTGAGAATTAACAGAGGTTTAGACATTGATGTCTTATTGAAAATGTTTCATTTTCCATCAAGGAGATCAGTGTTTGCTTTAGTTGGGCTCTTGAACCTTGACTTTTGTTGAGTTGCTTCTTTTGCAGCATTTGCAAGTTTTTAAAAAAAAAAAAAAAAGTCTGTCATGTCTGCTTTAATAACAAAAAATGATTGTGGTTTAAAAAACTCAGCCAATATGAAAATAAAGAACTAATAACACTGTTGTGTTAGATGCTGAATATTGATGCCTGTGAGAGTATGAATACTGTCATTGTTACACTCACTCACTCATCAATACACTCACAGTCATCAACATTCAGCATATGAAACACACTAGTGGTGACATGCTTCATGCCAGTATACAAAACACATTTATCAAACTGAGCATGCATTGCTGCAATTATTATTATTTTTTTTTTTATGTTACTGTTGAAGTTTTTATGATGTGCTGATGTCTAAGTGTGATGCATTAAACTTTTAAGTAGTATTGGACAATCTTACCTAAATAACTGAAAGGTCACAAATTATTATAATTATTATACAAATTTACATTTGAGCTTATTACTTTCTTCTCATATAGCACTTCAAAGACAAAAGCAAAACAATATAAAAGGTAGTTGCCTAAACTACTTTAATGCAGTAATTTCCATGTTATTAAAACATCTATGCTGATCTGCTTTATCAACACAGAAATTAATTATCCAAACACCTGCAATATCTGCAAAAGAAGCAACTTAGAAAAAGTAAAGGGTCAGGTAAAGCAAACACTGATCCCAGTGATGGTGACCTAAAACGAAAAATTTTCAATAAGACATTAACGTCTAAACCTCTGTTAATTCTCAATAAGAACTAGTGTAGATGTCTGACAGAAATAAAGTTAATTAGTAATACTTGAAACTGGTAATGCTTTTTGTGGAATTGTTTAATTAGATCTTGAGAGATTAAATATATTTTCTCTTCAGTTCATCTAAAGCTATGGCAGAAGAAAGTTGTAGTTTGTGTTCTTATTTCTCTTTCGTTTGTGCTTGTTCACAGCAGGTGTTTGAATGATTGAAAGAATGTTTCAGGAACATCATACTAATCTTTAAATAACATTCTAGTAACATTAAGGAAACTGGATATTTTTATGTTTTTTTGAATGTTACAAACCAACATTCCTAGAATGCTGCATTTTAAATAAAAATTAAGTTGAAAGAATGTTTGAGGAGCATCACACAACCTCAAGAAAACGGACATTTTTATATTCCCAGAACCAACACTGAATATTTGAAGAACGTCCTTGTAACAAAATTCTGTTAGCTGGATAATATATATTTTTGCCATATGGGCATTGTATTTATCTCATTAACTAAAATGACGAAAAATTATGAAAAATAGTGAAAAATCATTTTAAAATTAGATAAAATGCACTACTATCTGATGTTGCTGTTTTTGGCAGTTGTACAAACACATAATAAATGTAACATGAGTCGTTTCTCTCTTCACTAGAGTAAAACTGAAGAAAATGCCCTCCATACGAGAAACCCTGAAGGAAATGGGTGTCACAGCAGCTCAAGTGCTTTCTGAGATTATGCCAAAATATGACGAACCTTCACCCACAAACAGCACAGCTTCTGTCCCTCTGATCAACTACTTAGATGTAAATCCGTCTTAAAAATGGAAATAATTCAAAATAGAAGCAATTTTGTATTTGTAATAATCTGTCTTATATAGATGTTTTTGTATTTTTAATTGTGCATTTCTCTGTTGATTTTCAGACTCAATACTTTGGTGAGATTAGTATTGGTTCACCAGCTCAGATTTTCAATGTTGTGTTTGACACGGGTTCTGCCAACCTCTGGGTTCCTTCACACAGCTGTTCTCCTTTATTCTGCAATTGCACATACTACGTGATTGAGCTGTTTGACCTTTGAACTTTAATTTCTTTAGGTTGGTGGTATGTCAGTGGTGCAGGTTTTTGCAGAGGCCACAGACCTTCCTGCGATCCCGTTCATCTTTGCCAAGTTTGATGGAGTGTTAGGGATGGGATATCCAGATGTAGCCATTGATGGAATTACACCCGTGTTTGATCTGCTTTATCAACACAGAAATTAATTATCCAAGCACCTGCAATATCTGCAAAAGAAGCAACTTAGAAAAAGTAAAGGGTCAGGTAAAGCAAACACTGATCCCAGTGATGGTGACCTAAAACGAAAAATTTTCAATAAGACATTAACGTCTAAACCTCTGTTAATTCTCAATAAGAACTAGTGTAGATGTCTGACAGAAATAAAGTTAATTAGTAATACTTGAAACTGGTAATGCTTTTTGTGGAATTGTTTAATTAGATCTTGAGAGATTAAATATATTTTCTCTTCAGTTCATCTAAAGCTATGGCAGAAGAAAGTTGTAGTTTGTGTTCTTATTTCTCTTTCGTTTGTGCTTGTTCACAGCAGGTGTTTGAATGATTGAAAGAATGTTTCAGGAACATCATACTAATCTTTAAATAACATTCTAGTAACATTAAGGAAACTGGATATTTTTATGTTTTTTTGAATGTTACAAACCAACATTCCTAGAATGCTGCATTTTAAATAAAAATTAAGTTGAAAGAATGTTTGAGGAGCATCACACAACCTCAAGAAAACGGACATTTTTATATTCCCAGAACCAACACTGAATATTTGAAGAACGTCCTTGTAACAAAATTCTGTTAGCTGGATAATATATATTTTTGCCATATGGGCATTGTATTTATCTCATTAACTAAAATGACGAAAAATTATGAAAAATAGTGAAAAATCATTTTAAAATTAGATAAAATGCACTACTATCTGATGTTGCTGTTTTTGGCAGTTGTACAAACACATAATAAATGTAACATGAGTCGTTTCTCTCTTCACTAGAGTAAAACTGAAGAAAATGCCCTCCATACGAGAAACCCTGAAGGAAATGGGTGTCACAGCAGCTCAAGTGCTTTCTGAGATTATGCCAAAATATGACGAACCTTCACCCACAAACAGCACAGCTTCTGTCCCTCTGATCAACTACTTAGATGTAAATCCGTCTTAAAAATGGAAATAATTCAAAATAGAAGCAATTTTGTATTTGTAATAATCTGTCTTATATAGATGTTTTTGTATTTTTAATTGTGCATTTCTCTGTTGATTTTCAGACTCAATACTTTGGTGAGATTAGTATTGGTTCACCAGCTCAGATTTTCAATGTTGTGTTTGACACGGGTTCTGCCAACCTCTGGGTTCCTTCACACAGCTGTTCTCCTTTATTCTGCAATTGCACATACTACGTGATTGAGCTGTTTGACCTTTGAACTTTAATTTCTTTAGGTTGGTGGTATGTCAGTGGTGCAGGTTTTTGCAGAGGCCACAGACCTTCCTGCGATCCCGTTCATCTTTGCCAAGTTTGATGGAGTGTTAGGGATGGGATATCCAGATGTAGCCATTGATGGAATTACACCCGTGTTTGATCTGCTTTATCAACACAGAAATTAATTATCCAAGCACCTGCAATATCTGCAAAAGAAGCAACTTAGAAAAAGTAAAGGGTCAGGTAAAGCAAACACTGATCCCAGTGATGGTGACCTAAAACGAAAAATTTTCAATAAGACATTAACGTCTAAACCTCTGTTAATTCTCAATAAGAACTAGTGTAGATGTCTGACAGAAATAAAGTTAATTAGTAATACTTGAAACTGGTAATGCTTTTTGTGGAATTGTTTAATTAGATCTTGAGAGATTAAATATATTTTCTCTTCAGTTCATCTAAAGCTATGGCAGAAGAAAGTTGTAGTTTGTGTTCTTATTTCTCTTTCGTTTGTGCTTGTTCACAGCAGGTGTTTGAATGATTGAAAGAATGTTTCAGGAACATCATACTAATCTTTAAATAACATTCTAGTAACATTAAGGAAACTGGATATTTTTATGTTTTTTTGAATGTTACAAACCAACATTCCTAGAATGCTGCATTTTAAATAAAAATTAAGTTGAAAGAATGTTTGAGGAGCATCACACAACCTCAAGAAAACGGACATTTTTATATTCCCAGAACCAACACTGAATATTTGAAGAACGTCCTTGTAACAAAATTCTGTTAGCTGGATAATATATATTTTTGCCATATGGGCATTGTATTTATCTCATTAACTAAAATGACGAAAAATTATGAAAAATAGTGAAAAATCATTTTAAAATTAGATAAAATGCACTACTATCTGATGTTGCTGTTTTTGGCAGTTGTACAAACACATAATAAATGTAACATGAGTCGTTTCTCTCTTCACTAGAGTAAAACTGAAGAAAATGCCCTCCATACGAGAAACCCTGAAGGAAATGGGTGTCACAGCAGCTCAAGTGCTTTCTGAGATTATGCCAAAATATGACGAACCTTCACCCACAAACAGCACAGCTTCTGTCCCTCTGATCAACTACTTAGATGTAAATCCGTCTTAAAAATGGAAATAATTCAAAATAGAAGCAATTTTGTATTTGTAATAATCTGTCTTATATAGATGTTTTTGTATTTTTAATTGTGCATTTCTCTGTTGATTTTCAGACTCAATACTTTGGTGAGATTAGTATTGGTTCACCAGCTCAGATTTTCAATGTTGTGTTTGACACGGGTTCTGCCAACCTCTGGGTTCCTTCACACAGCTGTTCTCCTTTATTCACAGCCTGCTGTGAGTGATTTGCTTAACGCATTCATAAAAAAAACTAACAAAAAAAACATAATATTTTAGCTTAAAAGTCACTGTATTATCTACACATAAAATGGCATATTTTCTCCTACAGTTCAGTCTTTCTTTCTCCATGTCTCTTTAGTCACACACAACAGGTATGATGCTTCCAGATCCAAAACGCATATTTACAACGGCACAGGATTCTCCATCCAGTACGCTTCCGGAAATGTCCGGGGATTTCTGAGCAAGGACGTGGTTGTAGTGAGTAACAATTAAAAGCCATTGGTTTTAGAGTATAATATTAAGAAGTTTGAAAGGACTTTCTTTACCAACATATGGGAATGGTATTTTAATGACCAAGGCTAAGTATTTTTAGCCATCCAGGTTAAAAAGTCAAGCACAGCAAAACATAAATGGATAACCAAGTCCAGATTGTGCACAAAATTTTACCCACAATAAGGCAAAATACTGACTGATTTTAAAACAAATTGACTGCAGTATGAAAGACCAGAACTGCAATTGCACATACTACGTGATTGAGCTGTTTGACCTTTGAACTTTAATTTCTTAAGGTTGGTGGTATGTCAGTGGTGCAGGTTTTTGCAGAGGCCACAGACCTTCCTGCGATCCCGTTCATCTTTGCCAAGTTTGATGGAGTGTTAGGGATGGGATATCCAGATGTAGCCATTGATGGAATTACACCCGTGTTTGATCAAATCATGTCTCAACATGTTCTGAAACAGAAAGTCTTCTCAGTGTACTACAGGAGGTGAGTGTCAGCATCTACTGACATACAGTGCCTTGCCATAGTAATTATACCCCTTCATTTTTGAATTATCAAAACTTAGTCAATTTATTAAAAATGAAAAACCTGAAATAAGAACATTGCATAAGTTTTCATACCCAAAATTAAATATTTAGCTAAAGCACCTTTACAGTCTCAAGTCTTTTTTGTTTAATACGACAAACATTGCACATCTGCATTTGGCAGTTATCTGCCATTCTTCTCCTCACCTCTTCACTTCTTAAGCTCTGTCAGGTTGGATGGGGGCAGACACATGTTTACAGCTTTCTTCAGATATATTTAAATGGGTTCAATCTCAGACTCTGGCTGGACCTCTCAAGGACATTCACAGAGTTGTCTATAAGCCGCTCTTGCTGTGTGCTTTGGGTCATTGTCCTGTTGGATCCATTAATGGAAACAGAGACTACATTCTTCTGTGACCCTTCAATGAAGAATAATTTGTTTCTGACCTCTACAGGAAGTTCTTCTGACCTCAGGGCTTGGTTTTTGCTCTTATATGCATTATGAGCTGTTAGACCTTTTATAAATGCGTTCATTTCCAAATCATACCCATTCAGTTGAATTTGCCACAGGTTAACTTCACTTGAAATGTAGTACAAGTGTAATAATAAATGTATTTAAACAGTTCTAGTAGTTCACAAGCCATATCTTTGTATGTATATGTGTATTTAAAAGGGACACAACACATGTCCCTGGTGGAGTGTTGGTGCTGGGGGGCACAGACCCAAACTACTACACTGGATCCTTTCACTACATGAACACCAAAGAGGAAGGCAAGTGGGAGGTCATCATGAAGGGGTAAGAACATTATCAGCATCAATTTTACTGAACAATTATGATTTCTTTCCATGTAACTTTTTCTGCCATTCTACATCTGTTTTACATCACAGTTTTCACAAATACTCCTAGATATCCTATATTAGTTTGCACAAGATATCCGGTAGCCATCCGTTTTTAATTTTGAGCAGAACCTCAGATCATTTCCAGAAAGGTTTTTTTTCTCCTCTTTTCTTTTTTTTCTTTTTTTTTTTTTACTTGTGTCCTTTAAACAAAGATCTGACCTAAAAATCAATCACACAATCAACAACATGTCATTCCATATCCTTATGACTTTTTTTTCTCTTGCTTGGAACACAAGAGGAGGATTTCTGAAGATGTCTACCAGTTGCATGTTTCCCAAAAATTGTTTTATACACAAATTAAATAGATTGAAAGATACAGTTGGCCAAACAATTATTGGGCAATATATTTAAAGAAACACTTCAACCTAAAATGAACATTTGCTGAACATTTACTCATCCGAGATGTAGATGACTTTGTTTCTTCATCTGAACAGATTTTGAGAAATTTAGCATCACATCACTTGCTTAGAAATGGATCCTGTGCTGTGAATGGGTGCCGTCAGAATAAGTCCAAACAACTGATAAAAACATTGCAATAATCCACAATTAATCCACATCACTCCAGTCCATTGATTGATAAATGTCTTGTAAAGGGAAAAATTTGGTATTTGTTAGAAACAAATTCATCATTAAAGCTGTTTATGTCTATGAAGAATCACAAAGGTACTGGGTTACTCCGCCGCGGTATCCCCGAAACCTAAAATAGTCCGAATATAAACACTTATTATAGGTGCACCCTAGTGATTCAGGACAAGCTAAAAACACGGTTTGGAAAATGGATTCATGGTGTACTCGCTTATTATATAAATTTTTCTACATTTTGAACACAAACAAACTTACGGACCGCAGCTCTGATTGGTTGTTTCTTACCGGGAGCGGTCCGTAACTTCAAATGGCAATAGGACCACTGGGAGGAGCCAGAGGAGCTTGATTTTTTCGCAGATTATCTGTCTCATATTCTACTTTCAGGACATAATGGTTTAACAAATATGTAAAAAAATATATTTTTACAAAAGTTACCTACTGCAGCTTTAAGACATATTAACTTCAAACTGTTGCTTTCAGCTAAAATGTTAAAAAGCTTTCTCCAGTCATCATGTCTGAATCAGGAGGGAAATATACACAGATCAAGCACCGTTACAAGCAACAACAACAACAAAAAAGTCCCAGACAGTTCTGAACAAATGTTGGCGGATTTTCATGTGACAGGAGATTAACTTTTTTTACTGGAGCAAACCTTAAAATGAATTATGGTATTTTTTATCAGAAGCAATGGTTTGAAGATAAAATTCCTTAATGATGGATTTGTTTATTTACAACTAACTCACTTCACAAGACATTAACTGATGGACTGGACACATGTGAATTACTTTACTAGTTTGGGCTGACGGCACCCATTCACTGTAGAGGATCCATTAGTGAGCAAATGAGGTAATGTTAAATTCCTCCAAATCTGTTCTGAAGAAACAAGCTAAATTACACCCTGGAGTCAATTTTCAGCAAATGTAAATTTTTGCATGGAATATTCCTTAAAGCCTTGCCAAAATTAGGTAAATTTAGCTAATCCAAAGTAATTTGTGAATTTTTTTTAAAAATTTACCTCAATAATACTTTGTTTTTCTGCAGCGTGTCTGTAGGTGCAGATATGTTGTTTTGCATGGGCGGCTGTACTGCTGTGATTGATACAGGCTCCTCCTACATCACAGGCCCCGCCTCCTCTATTTCCATTCTAATGAAAACAATTGGTGCTGTTGAGCATGCAGAGGGAGGGGTAAGTTCTGTTTAGCTAACTTCACGGACAATCTTTCAAAATCTGTCTTCATTTAAAACCCTGCATATAATCTACTAAGAAGTAGAAAAAAATATGAATCCACTACTTAGCCATAGAAACTATGAAAACTTCCAAATTTAAACCTTGAAAACAATTTAATGAAATCCGTAAATCTCAGCAGTAGTGGCAAACCTTCAAACTTTCCAGAACCATAAAAAAAATGAACAATGTGTTCCCGTTGTACATAAACAGAGAGCACATAATGCATGATGGACCGTCTAAAACATTCAGCAGTGACAGCTGATTATAAATTGGTAGGCAGTTGATTATAAAATTCAACACCTTCACATTGCAAACAAACTTAGGGTGATTGATCCCATATACATCCCATACATACAAGCTTTTGTGAAACAATTCTTCTATGTTCAACATTAAAACCTGTTTCTAATTGCTCTGTTTCCTTTTCCTCTTGCACAACTCCATGGGAACAGCTGCTTTGGTCTGTCATGTTTGGCTGAGTCTCATAAATAACGTCTGAAGAGCAAATGGAATGATTGAAAGCTGATGTTTTTGTTTTTTTTCATCGCCACTTTGATCGGTGGCATTTAATGTGGAAAATGTGTTTTTCTTTCTTTTCAAGTGTGAAGTTCAGTGTCATTTCGGTTTTGCAAAATGATGCAGCACACTGTTTTCTTTGAATGGTCATGACTTATTTTCTGTCTCTTTCGGCTCTGTTCACAGTACACTGTCAACTGTAATTTGGTCAAGTTGTTGCCAACTGTGACTTTTCATCTGGGTGGTCAGGAATATTCTCTCACGGAAGAGGACTATATTCTCTGGGTATATTCTTCTTCTTTATTCCATTGCAAGAGTATATATTAATATTAATGCATTAATATTAATACAGTCACATTTGGTTGGGATGATCTTGAAGGGCTTTCATTTTCTAACATATACTGAGATTAAATGAAGACAGTCATATCAGTAGCCTAACACAGCTTATTTATTTAAGTCATTTTTATATTAAATGACCAGTGGAAAGCTACATATTTTCTCTCAGCAACTTCCTGTTATTGGACAGTTTTGCTTGTGGAATAAATTAATTGTGTTTTTTGTGTTCTGGGAAGCTACATCCACACTACTAGGTGTCAGTATAAGACAAATCACTTCCACATAAACTAAAATAATTGAGTGCACCTTTAATGTAACAAGGCTACAGATTATAGCATGAACAGATGTTTGCGTAACCCTGGTTCCCTCAAAAATGTAGCATTTTTTCATCGGCTTTTGAAATATTGCAGAAATAAGCTCTGTGACCATCACAATTAGTTTGTAAAGATAATTTTCACAAGACTAAATACAAGCGCCAGAAGGAAAAAGCAAAGGTTTTTCCTTCTGGCCTATAAATAAATAAATAAATAAATAAATAAATAAATAAACCACACTACAGTTGCATTAACCACCATTAAGATTCTGAAAGTTTGAACTGTAAGATTTTGCAAGAAAACAATGAGGTTGTAAATGCGGACTAGTAAGTAGATGAGTTTTCCTATTTAATGAAAAGTTTAATAACTGCAACAACCTCCACTAGTGAAATAATAATAATAAAAATAAATGCTTAATATACTAAGCTTAATGTAAAAAGTGCAAACTGATTGTAATTTCTGGACATGTGACTGTTCGTTCTTTCATAAATAAATGAAAATATATTATGGTTTAAATATATGTTTAAACATAAATATATTAAATTACTCAAACTTTTTTGACACTTACACTTAGTTCATCTTAATATATAATATCATAACTACTTCTATTGTTTTTGTAATATGGTTAATGCTGAATGTACTGACAAGCATTTATAATAATTATATTAATGTCATTTCAATTGAAACTTGTATGTAATTACAATGTAATAATAAATATTTGTAATTACACATTTGTAATGAATTTTGCAATCTATTTGAAGGGCAACAAAAAGATTAATATATGAAACAATTACAAAAAAAAACGTACAATCATTTGACATTATTACAAAGTGCACTTTTTAAAAGTGTACTTAACTGTTGTTAAAACATAATCATGAATGTGTACTCTTGATAAACTTAAATGAACTTTAATTTAAATTATATTATATTATCTGCAAACAGTTTTTAAGTACACATTCAATACAATTAAGCACACTTTTTTTCTATTTAGCCACTTGTTAATAACATTAACACTTAAAGGTGCAATGTGTAATATTTACAAAGATCTATTTAGAGAAATGCAATATAATATATAAAACTATGTTTTCAGAGGTGTATAAAGGCCTTTCTTAATGAATGTTTTTATTACCGTAGATTGAGCTATTTCTATCTTTCTTACATAGAAGTCGCCACCATGTTTCTACAGTAGCCCTAAATGGACAAACTGCTCTACACTTAGCGCGTTTCGTCACTTTGCAACCTCACCGCTAGATGGCGCTACAAATTACACAGTGCACCTTTAAAAAACAAAACGAGTGGGGTGATTACTGATGTGTTTTATATTGTAGAATAAAATGGGAAAATGTCTTAAACTTGCATTAACCACTAACAAATGACCGTTAATATAACTAAGCTACAGATTATTTAAATAGTTTTATTTTATATTTGCATTAACTATGTAAATGTGATGTTGAACTTTTTCATAAAAAATTAAAAGCTCCCTAGTTAGTGTTGTGGTATTTTTCACAACTTCACTGTTTAGCTTTAACTGAAGTGCTGTTCTCATTAGAAATACTATTGCTGACTCTGTACTACACTGTCAGTCTGGCATTTCATTTAGCAGGGAAGTCTGGGATTTATTCCACTAAGTGCCTTTTCTCATTAAGTACAAAATGCCACATGTTGTATTTGCATGCTATTCCAGATGACTTCTGAAGTGTAGCATCTGTTTTGAGATTCATCAGTCTATGTTACAGCTATATGGACTTGCATTGGATTTTCTAATGTCTCTTTTTTATCTTTTGCCCTGCCTACAGCAGTCAGAGTTCGGGGAGGACATCTGCACTGTGATGTTCAACGCTCTGGATGTGCCGCCCCCTACTGGTCCCATCTGGATCCTGGGGGCGAACTTTATAGCTCGATACTATACAGAATTTGATCGGGGAAATAATCGCATTGGCTTTGCTCGGGCAGTTTGAAAAACACGTATTTTTCTGCTATTATAAATTCAGATTGCTATTACATTGATACGTGCATAACAACAGGACACACAGGACACTTTATCTATCACAATAATAGCTGGTAACTTAAGTTATAGCTTTCTTTGTGAACAAAAGGTTTAAGCATCATTTAAAAAAGTACTTACTATTGAATTAATTTAACAGAATATGCTTAAGTGTGAGCTGAATTTAACGAGTAAATGCATGTTTTTTACACATAAATCAATATGATAGTTCCAATTTATATTACATGTAATTACTTATGATTTGAAATTAAGAGTACTTTTGACCCACGTAATTAGGAATTAAATACATTTTTATATGTAATTGTAATATACTGTCATTTCTAGTAGTTGCACATTTGTAAAGATGAAGTTGAAATGTATTACATTTAAAATATATTAACTTTTTAATTTAATATCAAGTAAAAAAGCAAGATAAAATGTTATTAAAGATAATTATTTTTAAAAATAAACTTAGTAACATTTCATCTGATGTCACACAAAATGCACTTATTAAAAGTGTAAGAAATATAAGAATCACAGGATACTTTACCTAAAACGGAAAAATCTTTCCTAATTTCCTCATCACTTGTTCCAAATCCTTATGAGTTTCATTCTTTTCTTTTTTCTTTTGAAGAATGTGTGTAACCAAACAGACGGCAGCCATTGACATCCATTTTTATTTGTCCGTGTTGAAGTCAATGGCTAGCCAATTCTTCACACACATACTTCAAAATTTCCTCTTTTCTGTTCTACAGAAGAAACAAACTCATACAGGTTTGAAACAAATTTGTTGCCAGAGAGTAAATGATGACAAAATTGTCATTTTTGGGTGGCCTTATATTCCATTGGTTTATTATTTGCAAAGCCAGTTATTTTAAGGATTGAAGTACACTTCACATTGTCAAAATGTGTATGAGATGTATTTGTATGAATTAGCCACCTCATAAAATACATCTAAATTGGTCGTGAGATAGCGTTGGCCTATTCTGACTTCAATAGAAATATGTTAGCAAATTTATTTTCCCACAAACCACAAGTCTATCAAGACAGGAAGCTGTTTTCAGTCAAGTGTGTTGTCCTCTTTCAGATGTGTTTGGCAACACGTTTTTATAAAGACTATTACGAACTAGCTCAAACAGACAGAGAGCGAAAAAAAACCCATTGTTTTATTCCCTTGAGCTACTCATTGTGGGTTTCACTGACCATGACATTTGGTTTTAGTTTTAACCAAATGTGTGTAGTTTTTGAAAAACGGAGTAACTCAAAAAGACACACCATTTGGACTTCCGCACCTAAACAAGTTCATCAATATTATATTTAAAGTTACATAAAACAAATAATCTGTACTAATGCTTGTTACATAAACAAAACCCGTATCCCAAAATTCCTCTTCCATTCAAATTGTCCACTATTGTGACCACAATGTGCAAGTTTAATTAGTATTATCCTCAATAGATGTGGTAGGAACTGATTTGACTGGAACAGATTAGTTTGCTACAATGTGTGAATCATGTAAACACTAAATAAACCAAAAACAACTTTAGCTTGGCAACACTTCTTTGATCTCTCAGAACATCACAATCCAAACAAGCATATGAGGCGCATGTGAGGCCAAACGCATGTCAGGATAGATAGAGATGTTAACCCCTTTTGACCATCCTCACTGTCTGTCCCGTCTCAGGAAGCTCTTACAAAAGCCCGGGACTGGTGAACAGCCCTGGAACATCTTCATTACGCTAGCCTACAGCACTCAACAGTGACTGAGATGTGATGTTTCTGTCTCTCTGTCTCAGTCTGTGTGTGTTTCTGTTGAGAAGGTTGTGAAAAGGAATGCGAGATATGATCTCCTGCTGTTTTAGTCACGCTGAAGAAGCCTTCCTCAGCAGGAGCTACAGATTTTATCACTATATTGTCTCTCTGTTTTTCTCTTTCTCTTTCCTACCATTCCTGATGCACATTCTTTAGCTGCTGTACGTTTTGAAAGAGGTTACATCAGCTATAACAGATGTCCACATCATATTGATTCATAATATCTTATTGGATAAAATATCAAATTCAAATTTTGGTTTTAAAATGTTCTATATTGATTTAAATGGTCTTTTATACTATCACTTTACATAACAAAAGACATTATCTCACAGGAAGTGACATTATCATTTTGGGTGGGGAAACAACAGCAGTGACTTAAATGGTTTTAATGGGATGTTGGGATTTCCTTTTAAAGAAGATTGTGTTTCACTTCAAAAATACTGTCCTGTTTGATTAAATAACACCACCACTGAGCTGTTGTATTGTTTAAAGATATGGTATCTGTAATGTTTTTTTTGAAGAGGTTAATACGTGATATGATCACTTTCAGCTAATATGCATTATGTATTAACGCCATTTATAACGTAACAAAACACTTATATTTCAAATAAATGCTGTTCTTTTGAACTGTTTTAACATTGATAATAATAAGAAATGTATTAAACCAGCATATTAGAATAATTTATGGAGGATCATGTGACACTAAAGACTGGAGTAAAGATGCTGAAAATTCAGCTTTGAATTCAAAGGAATAAATTACAGTTTATAATACAAACAGATATTTAAAATTACAATAATATTTTACAATATTACCCATTTACACTTTTATTTATCTGAAAAAATTCAGCCTAGACTTCAAAAACAGCAAACATTTTTGAATGGCAGTAAATATTTATTTCTGAGAGTTTCTGAGAATTTCTGAGAAAGTATTTAATGCCTTTTTATGCTCATTAAGAATTTTCATAAAAATACTAAGCATTTCCTTTTGAAAAACAGTTATGACTCTGTAATAAGATTCCTGTAACTACAGCAAGTAAATCACACCTTGTCAAATCTCACATAGAGATGTCAGTATAGACAGACTTAAGGTTTTTGTTTGTTTCAAGATTACAGTAACATGATATGTATTTCTGTTTTTTTTTTTTTTTTTTTTTTTTTTTTTAATGAATCCTTTGTAAAAAATTTTAGTTGCCATAGGCCACCAGGTGTTTACACTGTCATTTGATTGGCATACTATATGATTCACAGCCAATTTTGACAATATAACAGATTATAACAATTTATTTTCTCTGGTCAAAACTGGCCTGTACTTTACATGTCATGATTTCCACCAGACAGTAAGACTGAAACTTAACTAGTGGAAAACTTTGCTGCGAGGATGCAGAACGAAGCCCAAAGATAATTATTTGCTTTGACAAGGGATTTTCAAGAAACACAAATGCAAACGCCAAAGAACAGTACAGATATGAAGACAAATCTGATCAAATTTGCCCTGGTGTCACTGAACAGGCAGACACTGAGCATTCATCCACAACATCCTCCCATTGTTCCTGCACTTCAAATACGAAACTAAAGGTTAAACAAAGACTCATTTGAGGTCTCATAACACACATTTATTGACTACACAGCTAAATTTAAAAGAAGCTAGTCACACATGTCAAACTAGATGGTAGATATGCTGTTTAGTCCATGCATGTGACATTCCCAAAGGCATATTCCATTTTCAAAGGAGCATTCCAGGAAAATATCAAGAAAAGGTTTATCCAGATCATTTTAAAATGTAATAATACATAACATTTACATTATCTTTCCCTCAGGGCAGCTGCATTCATGAAAGATTTAGTAGATCTAAACTCACAGTCAGTCTTTGTGATATCCCATCAGCGGTTTTTATTATCAACTCTTCATGAATAGGCAGTAAGTCGTACACACTGAAGTACTAAAATGTTCTTGACAGTGTAAAAATGGTTGGTTTCACAGTCAAAGTGGAGAACCAAATGTGTCTTTTGTTTGCAAACTGGTAACTTCAGTGTCCCAGATCAGTTTGTGCATAGATCAAGCACATGTAAGACACATGATCTGTTCATCTCTTCATTTTTCCAGTTTAACAGTGTTAAAAATATATAATGCAGTTAATGCAAGGGCGGACTAGGGCCACAATCACAGCTTTTTACGACCACTACAAACAGGAAACTTTCAGACGCGTATCTAACTTCACCTCAGTGCTAGGCAGTAGTCAAACGAGTGCCTAAAAGAGTACAGGTGATGAGGAGCTTCAGTACAACAACAGTGAACTGTGGTCAGATGAGATGTTGTCAAGCCATTTGTCAGTAAAAATAATTTTCTGCTAAATGAATTAATTTAATTTAATTTAATTTAAAAATTTCACTCAAATTAAAAGTTGCTATTTTTAAAGTCTAATAAATGTAAAAATGTATAGTTCTCAATTATTCTGTGATGTTGAATGGCTATAGTCAATGATTAAATATTAGGAAAGAAAGAACAATTTCCTAGAGACATCAGTATTAGTATCAGTGATAATCACCTTCAGTCATAACAAATTATGTTTTTGTTGTTGTTTTGTTTCTACATCAATTTGAAGATTGAATGGCAAATCATTGTAATTTTAAAGTATATTTAAAAACTTTAATGTTCGGTGGGATTAATGTGCGATTAATTCATTATTATTTTTTAATCAGTTCACAGCACTAATAGAAATAAATTATTATATTATATTATATTATATTATTCCAAAATAAAGTTACTTGCATGGTCCTTTAAAAATAATAATGCAATGATTAATTATTTTTACATGATCTAAATAATGTTTTTTTTTTCTCTCTCTTTTTCATGAAGTCACACTGGATATTATGAGGTCTAGGATATAGATACTAATTTTGATTATTTGGAATATGACTTTTTTTGACTATTATTTTGAACTATTGTTCAAAAGTTTGACATGAGGAAATTAATTTTGGATAGGAAGTAATACTTTTATTCAGCAGGTATGTATTGAATGGATCAAAAGTGACAGTAAAAGCATTTATAATGGTACCAAATACCAAAAAACAAGTTTTTTTGAACTTGTATTAATCAGATAACACTGAACAACAAAAACAAGATATCCACAAAAGTATTACGCAGAATAACTGTTTTCAACATTGAAATGTTTGTTGAACAGCAAATCAGCATATTGATTTCTGAAGGATCATGTGACACTTAAGACTGGAAAATTCAGCTTTGATCACAGAAACAAATTACATTTTAACATGAACAATAATTTTATTTCATTTTACTGTGCTAACTTTTTTGATTATATAAATGCAACCTTAATGAGCATACACTGAAATGAATTTACTAAATTTATTTTAAGATAAATGGTTGCAGTCAATTTATTTTAAATAAACATTTAAATAAATTTAAATAAAAAAATTTAGTTGACTAACTTAATTTTTTAAAATGTATATCTAAAATAAATTGTTTGCAACCACTTTCCTTAAAAATAATTTAGTATAATTTTTTGACCATGTAAGAGACTTTCAAAACATTGAAATACAAAAATTATACACTACTGTTCAAATGTAATATAGATAAAATGAATCCATAAATCATACTCCTAGTCAACATTAAATATCTCAGATCCATTGGAAACCAGGTGTCCTTTCATGTCTCACCTCGTTCTTTAATCTTAACGAAGTCTGTCTTTTCCCCTCTCTTGAGAGCAATGACTTTTGCTCTGACGGCTAACATGTTAAGATGTCTCTCAGCATGCTTCAGAAGGGAGAAATCTATCCCAGGAACATGGAGAACATCTCTGCACGCAAAAGAAAGGGGGGAAAAAATGCATGAGAACTTTGATCACAAACAGGTATAGGTTTAGATTTATAGTTGGGTGAGTCCAGGGACCATTGTAGGTCCTAATAAGAGTAACAAGGGGCTTGTTTGAGGGACAGAGAAAGATCAGGAGTCTAAAATCAAATTATGCACTTTATCATCTGTAAAACGTTGTCATCTAAAGGATTTAAATTGAAAAAGACATAGCGAGCAGGAAGCCTTGCTTTCATAAACCCATTATGAAACATGAGAACGTAAAAAAAAGAGAGGAAGAGAGAGGTGTGGGCTTGAGAAGGCGGGGAAGAAGTTAATGAAAAAGACAAGAAGGGGGACAGAGAGAGTTCCTGTGAGACACCAGTTGTTTAATCATTGTGCTTGTCAAGAATGTGCTATATTCACTTTCTGCCTGCACCTTCATTCTGATGGTGGATTGATTAACTTATGAACTTTTCTGTCCTTCTGGTTCAACTCCGCACAGCAAAACATCACCTGGATCTGCTCAAATGCATCTAACTGAGGATTGTAGACTTCTCCTGCTGGATCGGTGAGCCAGATGAACAACCCTACACCCTTTCACTTCTACAGAACCAAGGTAGGCTTGAAGTCTTCAGTGGAACTATACTCATGGTCCTTCACACTCTCTTATTGATTTGATTTTGAAACGACAAATAGCAATGCTTTTTTACATATTCTCATTTCATAGGGAACAAGTCTTTTGACATGTTAAGGTGATTCTGTGGCAATGAAGTGGTAGAATTTATGCATTACTATGCTCTGTCAACATAAAGACTAATATGGAAAAATCAGCTTGTGCTACACTGTCAATAAAGAGTAAGTTTACCTTTAAATCAAAAGGCTAAAAAGCATTTTTTTTTATGGGTTTATTCACAAAGTGACTAGGTTATGGTTGAACCTCTCTAGAGGATTACTGGCTATTAGATTAGTGTATGCTGGCTGTTAAAGTTAATGGCATAATGACATTTCAAAAAGATGGAGCAGATGCAGAAATATCAAAAGCAGCAGGATGCAGTACTAAGGGAGCGATAAAAAAGATAAAGAATGAAAAAGAAAAGATGTATTGATAGTGAGGAAAGACAGATGCCAGTGGAAAACTGGCAAAGAAAAAAAAAAGAAAAAAAGACAGCAATTCTTCATTTTGACTTTCCAGCAACTTGCAAGAATAGCTTTCAGGACAGAAGTTAGAAGAAAATAGTGTAGCGTTTTCACCATTTCTATTCATGCATTGATTCTTTATTATATTATTTAATATTCTGATACCATAAATATATAAATAAAATATATTTATAGTCACACATTAAATATATTCATTCACATCCATATATGTCAGACAGTTGCAAGAAGAAGAATTGCTTATTAAAAAAAAAAAATATATATATATATATATATATATATATATATATTTTTTTTTTTTTTTTACAAAATCTAAATGTAAAAATGCAGAATGGTGTATGTGAGAAGCCTGTTTAGGTTTACTGTATTGAAAAGTCCCCTGATGATAGAAAAACAAACATCTCTCTCTCTCTCTCTCTCTCTCTCTCTCTCTCTCTCTCTCTCTATTTGTGTGTGTGTTTCTTTGCCTGTCTCTACAGGGGAAGAATGTGTGTGTTCTCATGCTACTGTGTGTTCCCCTCTGCATGATGGAAATCCCTGGTCCTTGCAAACATGCCATAACCATAGACCACCTGCTTCAACTGAAACAACTGGTGAGGAACCAGATCATCAGCTTCAATGAGTCATCCTTTGATTTCAAATGTAACACCTCTGTCTTAACTATTTGTCTTTTAACTCTGCAGATGAGCAACCAGTTGCGGACTGGCTGTTCAATCACATATACATTCATAGAGAGAAAACACCTGGTAAGAGGCTCGTTAAAACCTGGTCTTCCCCTGCTTTGTGTTTAAAAAGAGATTTGTGTTTTTTCCATAATACAAGCTTCTATTCCAAAGTCTTCTGTTTTGAATCTGGCTTTGGAAATGCAGCAAAGTCAGAGGTGTGTTTTAGATTAGGTGCTCACTCCAGATTGTCATCACTCATTGCTGAGATTTCCATGATGACACCCTTGACATGGTTGAATTCAGCATGCATTTTAACCAAACTCGTAGAATTTATTGTGTAAAACAGCCTTTTTTTTCAAAAGACAGTCTGAACTTTGGTTTAGGCTCTTACATCTGAAGCAAACAGTCAATCGTACCATCTTACAGAAGATAGTTCATAGTGTTAATCTCAATTCAGTTGCTGATACACTAATCCAGTGATGTAAACACCAGCAAAACCAAAGCCAGCTGCCTGATCTCTTTTGAAAGCAACGTCAAGTACACAAGCTAATGGGCAAGATTAAGTTCTCCAGGTTTTTCCAAACTGTTTCTTACTAATTTATCTTCCTTGTCTTTTAGAGCGTGGTGTGTTATGTCAAAGCTGCTCTGCCAAGGGTGCTTGAACTGTTTAACATCCACTTCAGATATGTGCGGGGCTCAGGAAGTTCTCAAGCAGTGGTCTCCATACAGAACCTCATTCTCAACATCTACTCCCAACACTGCATACCTTCACTGGACGAGCACCTGGAGGTGTGTGCACACTGCATTACATTACCTGGGAGTTACTGTGAGGCCTTTTCTCACACCAAAAGTGAAATGATTAAGCCTCAGACTAAAGGAAGTGCTTCTGCAAATCACTGCATTACTTTAGAAGTTATTTGAAAAAAGTAATCTGATCATGTTACTCTGTTACTTGTACTGAGTTACCTCCAAAACTGCTCATATTCAAATATCTTGTTCTCAGGGACAAAAAACCCTAACTTTACTTATGGATCACTAGGTTAATTTAAGATTAATCAGTGAATTGGCATTTGGTAACACTTTACAATAAGGTTCAAATCTTAAATATAAAGGTTCTTTATTGGCATTTATGGTTCCATGAAGAACCTTTACATCCATTGTTTCTTTCTGCAACAAAAAAGTACCTTTATACAAAAATTTCCTATGCCCCTTTGACACTTTTGTGAAATATGGGAATAAACTGTAAAAAAAAATATATTATATTATATTATATTATATGATTATATAATGAGGCGACATTCTACCTTCAACAATTGGATATTAAAAGGAAAAATATACAAGTCTAAAAGCATTGACAATTTACTTTCAACAGCCCATGAATAACCCCAAAAACTTGATTATTTCTGCAGCAATATTACACACGTGTTAAATATCACAGTAGTAAGGTCTAGATTATATCACATTTGTTGCCCTAATCAAAAATGTTCAATAACTGAAATATTGAGTGATAATATTTCAAAGCCATTTCCATCATTTAGACTGACAAAAAATATTATATTTGGCTCGAGTAAACACTGTTAATAAGAATTTGAAGTGAAAGGGGGAAACAATTACCTTTTTAAGCATCAATGTGGAAATAAAACATGAAAGAAACATGAGGATTTAGGAATAAAATTTTGACTTACTTAGTGCATCCCACTGAATTATTCATGGAAAATAATTGTAAATTAAATAGGAATAATATGCAAAGGTCAAATAAATAAATAAGGGTAAAAAAAGAAAGAATGCAGCAGACTGAGAAGAGCTCTTACCATAGATATTCTTACGTTAAAAGAAACATAAAATTATTCTCCTGAAATAAATCGTTCAGTCCAACTAAAAGCTAAGGATTATTTGTATCAGTGGTCTGATATTTTTTTAATACTCGCTGTGTCCATAGTTCTGGACAAACTGGGTGAGTCAATGATTCAATGATCCATTTGTTCCATTTGTTACTGTTAACATCTAATTTTCATATTAGGTGTTATTTACTTTTTACAGCATTTAATAATCATAGGTGATGTATTCAGAAACATTACTCAAGAAACGTTTTGGCCCATATGTGTGGCTATTATTAAACTTTATTTAGCATAAATATGCATTGGAAAGCTTATAAATCATTGTTGATTGGTTTACTTACAAAATTTGCATTCCTGTTCATTTATTTGAAAAAAAAAAAAAATGTTCAAAAAAATTAAGCTTGAGAATTTTTCCATCTGGCAGCTGGTGTCGTATATCAGCCGTGCGTGAGAAATGTGGTTCAAGCACAAGAAGTAAAAAGAAGTCATGCTGTTACTTTGTCATACTACTAATGTGAAAAAGGCATTGCTGCAGTCTCTGTACATACTTTCAAAGAGCTTTATTTTTCTTTTATTTCCAAAACGGGTGCTTTTTGTGATTTATTGACAATGCTTATATTTGCCATGTAATTCATAATTAAAACGGCATGCAATAAAGTGTGCCATGAGGCAGAAAGTCTCCTTCAGTATAGCCTCTTCATCAAAACATAATCTCCCATGGCATGAAGCAAAGCTGGTGGATTATGAGATCCACTCAAACTGCATTTAAGGAAATGCTAGCTCTGGCTTTACTGAAGATAATACTGAACAGACAATTTGTCATCATAGGGAGTTCCTGATCAAAGGAGGAAACATACTGAGGCTAATTTATAAACCGGCTATGTTCTTCACAGTTTAAACTTCAAAAGTATTTTTGCATGTATGTATGCAGCTTTGGTAAGCATGAGAGACGTTTTTAATTCAGATATATGTATATATTTGTTGGTTTATCTTAAATACGTTAAATGAAAAAAATAATATGTAATCATACATGAGTTGTAACGATCTTCTTCTTCTGAAACACACAACAAAATATTTTTTAATAAACATAAAAGCACAAAGAAAGTAATCTAAGTCGTCCGAGTAATCTAAGGCTTTATTGACACCGCTATTTCCTCATGATCTTCAAATAAGTTTTATCCTTCCTGAAAAAGAACTTCAGCATATTTTTAAAAAGAGAACTTATTAGGGATTTAATATACTTGACAAAATAATAAAAAATGTTTAAGTGTGAACTGGACACTTGCATGTTATTTGAAATTAAATGTAAAATTTACCATAATTTCAATTGATATGTAATGTAATTAGTTAAATTTAAGAGTGCTTTTGACCCAATTAATTCAGATTTCAGCACAGCTTTGTAATTTCACAATTACTTTTCATGCCTTTGAAATACTTTTAAAGTATACAGATACATTTACTGGCAAGCAGTTACGATGAACTAAAATATTCTTTAAAATATAATTTCACTGAATCTTGCATACCGTGTATTTACATTTGTAATTGCACATTTGTAATGAAGTTTATTTAAAATATATCATCTTTAAATGTAATAACCAAATAACACTACAATACTACAATTCAGTACAACAACCAAGTACTTATTCAAAATATCAAATACTTCTTTAAGTAATAATATATAATTTACTTTAAAACTTTTAATGAGACATGAAGAAACCATCAAGTCATTGTCATTTTATTTATAAAAAGATAAAAGTATATATAACATACACATATTTTGAAAAATTTTTATTTTAAAAGTACATTTTTAAAAACTGTTCTTTTAAGATTTGAAATGTTCTATACTATATATATATATATATATATATAAGTATACTCAATTCACAAGGGATGGACCATGTTTATGATTCTTTGATGGTACTTTTGTGTTTTTTTTTTAAGCTTGAAGCTTTGCTCCCCACTGAAACTTAGAAACTAAATGTTTTTTTAATTTTTTTAATTAGATGATGACAAAATTAACATTTCTGGGTGAACGATCCCTTTAAAATCCACCAAAACAATCTTAAATTGAGCTTAACCCCATCCCTTTGCATTTCTTTTTGGATTTTTGTTTCACTCTCACTTTCTGCAGGAGGATCCTGTAGCATTCGAGAGGCAATACAATGAGTCTCCTGTCCAGGCACTTCAAAGAGTGGAGGAGGTTTTGTCCCTTTACTTGCACCTCATTACAACCACAAACACTCCTGTTAACTGGACCTGCGAGCAAGAGTATAGCAGCAATCCACCCCCTACTGAAACACAGCTAACCACCAGCACAGGTGAATGCACACACACACACACACACTCAGCTTCACAAAAACGAAACAGATAGTAAAGCTGTAGCTAAGACTGAAATGATGTTCAAGCACACACACACACACACACATCCCTCCAGCAGTGATTAAAGCCACATGTTTGTCTTTTGAAAGAGGTTGCGGTGGGATTATTTGGGCAAGATCCTCAGGAGTCCTTCAGCGATGATTTTTACAGGCTGGGCTTCATTGTGGTCTCCACATGTGGAGGATTTCTTATCTTACTCACTGCCTACTGCCTACTAGAGAGAAAGGTATGCTATTCCTCCATAAAAATAGACATAAATGCCATCTGAGCATTTTTATTTGGGTCCAGAACTATTATACACAATATGTTATAATGTGATATGTTTCCATAAGGTCAAATAGGCAAAGCAATGATTTTTACACTATGAAATGTGTTTGACCACTTCTCTGCAGCTTTCTACTGTATATGTATAAAGGTTTATATTCTGGTGGTCTTTTTGACATATATGTGTGACAGGCAGTGACAAACATTTTGGGTTATTGCAAAGGCTTGGCAAGCTTCTATGTAGTGTATCACGATGAAAGACCTCCAGTCGGGACAATGTTCTTCACCTCAATCTGCTATTGATTTGTGATGGTGTGTATGTCTAACACTAGAGAGCCTTTGGTTCTTATAGAAGTTGTGCTGGACTATCAATATCAGATTGTTTTGTTTTTTGGTGGTAATTAATGTAAAACCACTTTTAAAAAGTTTTTTTAAGAAAAGCATTTTCATAGCGGAAAATATTATCCCATTAAAAGAAAAAATGAAATTCTATACTTCAAAAAGATAAAACTACGTCAGAACTAAATTACTTTGTTGCAGCAGTTAATTAAGTCTTTCTAGCTAAATGTGGGCCAGAAAATCACTCTGGATTATTCAGGTTAGGAAAATCAGACCCAAGAGTCCATTATTTGGCAAACCTTGCATTATATGTTAGTACCCACAAATGAAAAGCAGTCCCAGAGCATGACACTATTATCACCTTACTGAAATTCTCTGTAGATATCAGTAGTAGAGGTGTTTCGCCACAAGTATGCTTGCGAATTTTGACTTGGAGGCTTAGAGAGTACACTTTCATGTTTCTTAACACAACTAAGCATGCTTTTAAAAAGAGCATTTTTTTAATAGTATCCCATTTTTTCTTACTTGGAGTTGCATTTTAAATAACGTTTTCATAATCTTGTGTCATATGCTTTAAAGTATACACTTATTTTTATGTGTTGACTAACATATTATATGTGACATATCAAAATGTATCAGACATTTCCTGTCTTTCCAACCCAGGAAACGTGAAAAAGATTATTATCTTTATTATTATATTACCGCCCTTAATCTGTAAGTTTCCCCCCATGACATCGGAAAAGGGGGCGGGGAGCAGCAGCTAATTTGCATTTAAAGAGACCTGCATGAAAACAGCGGTTTCTGCTTCCACTCAAAATAAGCATTTTAAAACGATACAATAAAGGATCTGTGGGGTATTGTAAGCTGAAACTTCACAGACACATCCTGGGGACACCTGAAACTTATATTACATATTGTTAAAATTACAGTGTCATCATTATAAATGTGTAATTACAAATACAAGTAAATACATGACATACACATCAAGTCAAGTCACCATTATTTATATAGAGCTTTTTACAGTACGTGTTTCAGTGGAAATGGCATTCATATTTTTATTTACTATAAATTCTGGTCATCAAATTTCTCAAACCACTTTAACCAACAGAAGACAATAGAAGTAATTATAACCTTACATATGAAACTGATTTTTAAAGCAGTCATGTGTGTCGTAAATGCAGTGTTTACAAGCCACTTTGGAGCCACAGATAGAAAGCTGTCTAATTGACTTATGCAGATGTCCCAGTCATCCTTGTATGTTTAAGGAATTCTTGCCCATTAACAGCTATTGAAAGCTGTAGCTGTGTAATCTGATAGTACTGATGTTTTTCTTTTATTTATTATTGTAAATGTTTCGCCAGTGCTCAGTATTTGTAGGCCTCTTAATGGCATGAAATGGATTTGAAATGAATATTTTTCCACATCCCATACCTCGTTAAAAATTAACACTCAAGCCAGAAATTGCTTAAGGCAGAAACAAACATATTTCTCCTATCTTACGAATCCTGAGGCTCACACTTGATCTATTACTCACTTTTAAAGAAAAAAAAAAAAAAAGCGAGAAGTACACATTTTCTTATGCATATATAATTTCAGTTTGATTCTGTTTCCTCAACAGAAGCTGAAGCGTCAGCTTTACAGAGCCAGAATTTCATCAGACTGGGGGTAACTTTGAGTTTTATCCTACTATTATCTTGAACAGTATTTTGCTGTTTTCATATTGTTGTATATTTGAACGGATTGTACCATCTATGGCCTAATATGACAAAACATCTAGACATGGAGTATCTAAATTTCTCTTACAGATTACAAGTTGTTGAAAACTTTGAAATCCAAGAGGAAGTATGTAAGTATATGATTAAATATAAACATTTGCTTGAATTCATAATGCCATATTCAGGTGTATTTTTCTACAGTCTTTACACTTCTTTTCATTCATTATAACGCATATGTGTTCATAAACATAATTCTTCTTCTCATCTTTCAAAGACCAGATGAATGACCGACAGACACATCTTGGCTCACACCTCTCCACTGCCTTTTAACTGATTTCCTCTTTCTGGATGCTCACGAAAGAGTATAAACAGTGAAATAGACTTTCTAAAGCTTCAGGAAGACCACAACCATGATCAGAGGAAGCAAACTGAAGAGATATGTCTGATCTGTCAAGATAACGCATATGCTTTGGACCTTGTACACATGCAAATGGGCATATTACTACAAACATATTTTTCTGGACTACTGGAAAAGTCAAAGTATTGCATGTTCAGTATAATGCTACAGTTACATCAATCCACAACACCTACTGTCTGAGCTAGAGGAAGATCATTCAATCCTAGTTGGTTTCATTTGTCAGTCTACTACATTGATGTTATTTTTCGTATGTGAACAGTATCTTACAGTAAAAATTGGTGATACAGAACTGTTTCTTAATTATTTTCAGTTTCCAGAATGTAGTAAATACATATTTTATTATAATATATATTAAATGAGATTGAGCTAAAATGGTCAAAAACATTTATTGGGCAAAGTACTGCATGTAAAAAATGAAATAAAAAATTGCTCACACAAATTTTTTTTTAATCACCCTTAACTCTGAAAATGTACTCACCCTCAGGCTGTTCAAGATGCAGACAGGTTTGTTTCCTCATCAGAATGGATTTAGCATTACATCACTTACTCACCAGTGGATCCTCTGCAGTGAATGGGTGCCATCACAATTAGATTCCAAACAGCTGATAAAAACCCCCTAATATTTCACAACAAGACTCCAGTATATCAATGAATGGCATGTGAATCAAAAAGCTGTGTTTGGTAAAAACAAATCCATCATTAAGGCGTTTTAACTTTAAACTGTTGTTCTCTCACTTCAAAATCCATAAGTCAACTGGAACGTTTTGGACTGTAAAAAGTACTTCATGGATTTGTTTCTTACAAACATGCAGCTTTTTGCTTCACATCAGATGGACTGGCACCCATTCACTCCAGAGCATCCATTGGTGAGCAAGTGATGTAATGCTACACTTATCCAAGCCTGTTCTTTGATGGATCTTCTTTTCTTTTTTCTTTTTTGTTGACATGCTGATATGAAATTGCTGTCTGAGCTGACAACAGTACATTTTAAGAGGGCTATTCTGCTCATTTATATTTATTTCGTAAGTTATATTATGTGAGCTTTCTTTTTGTTTTCCATACAAAAAGCCAAAATCCAAGCAGGACGGCATATTATGTACTATAACAAAACAGAAGAAAACAATTCCAGACACAAATGTTTCCGGGCGACCCACATGAGCTTTTTAACTTGCATTTTGTTTCTGTCTAAGTTTCTGTAGGAGTCTGTAGGAGTGTGTCACCATTTGGCTAAAGCATTAAACATTCACAGACTTCTCTCCAAATAAAACCAAAGAAATGTGGTAGAGATTTTCGGACGTCTGCTAAAGATTAAAACAAGCCAGTCTTCTAAGTAAAAAGGAAGAGCTTATATTTAGCAGAAAAACAGGATGTAGGTTCTTGTGAATGAGATTTTAAGGCTGACTGGGCGTATTCCTGTCACAACCAAAATGTACTGTTGGAAAACAAATAAAATACACAAGCTACACAGAGTTGAGGCTATAAAGGGTCCGCAGTGAGGTGAAGGTTGTATTGATTTGTATGTAAATGGAATTTTCTTTGCAGTTACACAACAGACAGGAGCAGCAGTGCATGTAAGAACAAGAACATGTAATAATTAATTAATTCATAAATAAAATGAGAGGAACCAGGGTTGATTGACGAATTTATTCTTTTTTTGTTAAAACAAATCTCAATAAAACATTTAATTATTACAACTAATATTCTGTACACTATCGTTTAAATATTTGGGGTCAGTAAAACTTAGCAGAAATTAATACTTTTCTTCATCAAGGATGCATTTAAGAGCCACACAGATGGGAAATCAAAAATTACCTGTATTACAGTGTATGATGTAGCTGTCCATCTGTGTGGACAATGTGCAAATAATAATACCTAAAAGTACACGATTTATAAAGTTATTGGCTTCTAAAGTAAGGAGTCGACTCTGAATCGCTGAAACGAGTCGTTATAGATTTCACATCTTTTGCCCATCTTTATGTACGTCACTAGGAACACTTTGCATAATAATCTCCGCCTACCGTCTTGGGAGAAACAAAACTCTGACCTGCCCCACCCCCGACACACACACAGACGCTCAGGTTGGTGTGATAGCATCATGTCGAGGAGACAGTGTGTTTTTAATTGTAAAGGCAAGTTTGTTTTATTTTCACTGCCAAAGAATGAAGATCAGAAGAACCAATGGCTAAAATTCATTTTTACCACAATAACAGAGCAGTACAACAAATACCTTTTGTTGTGTTCACAGCATTTCACTGATGACTGCTTTTCTAATCTCGGTGAGTACAAGGCGGGATTTTCAAAGCGTTTGGCCATAAAAGAGGGTTCATTACCAACTTTATTTGGACCAACAAGCATCTCCGAGTCACAAAGCGAAGTATGATTATGAAGTTATGTGTCTGTTTTCTCCCGAGCGTCTTGTCAGTATGTGTGCTGTCTGCAGCCTTTGTTTGTGCTGATCTTAATTTACAAACACGTCATTAAAATGAGGTGTAACTCCGTGAATACTCAACGAAGAGACATGAGAGAGATATCTATAGAAAGCTTGACATGTCTACTTTTAAACTAAATAAGTGCTGCCGAAAACAGATATTCTGTGATAAAGTAATCCATATGAAAACAACGCGATGTCTGTTTTTCATGTCTCCCTTCATTATATCTAATGTGAGCACGCCCCCGCGCTGAACGTGCTATTCAGATTCAAACTGAAGCGTGTGGAAGAAGAAAAAGCAGTGAAACTGTTCAAGTTTTTTATTTTACTGTTTGCTTCGCGATGAGAGGAATAAGACATGATTCACCCCAAACAGATGCTAACGCATAGTTTACCGTGGAGGTGTGTGCGGAACAACC
This sequence comes from Carassius auratus, assembly GCF_003368295.1. Lineage (NCBI taxonomy): Eukaryota > Metazoa > Chordata > Actinopteri > Cypriniformes > Cyprinidae > Carassius > Carassius auratus. The sequence continues at coordinate 14,383,044 of NC_039250.1, read as the reverse complement.
AATCAAAACTGCTTATGTTAGTTGACCAATCAGAACACAGTATGCTACCGAAAGGTGGGGTTTAAGGAAACTGAATCTTTTGAACAGCTTCGCACGAACCGTTTGGGGATCTCTGATAATTGAGGTAATTTTAAAATGATATTTTGACAAAATGACAATGTTTTTTAACCTTATTTAAATTTAAACCTAATGTACAGGACTTATAAACAGTGATAGGAAGCTTAAACCTTACTGGCTCTTTAATTGATCAAAGGTGACAGTCAGTAAAGACATTTATAATGTTACAAAACATTTATATTTCATATAAATGCTGTTCCTTTGAACTCGATTCCAAAAATGTTGGGACACTGCACAAAGTGACACATTTTGAAATGTCATGCCAAATATTGGCTCATTTTGGATTTCATGAGAGCTACACTTGCCAAAATAGTTGGGACAGGTAAACAGCAATACGAGGCTGGAAAAGTTAAATGTACATATAAGGAACAGCTGGAGGACCAATTCGCAACTAATTAGGTCAATTGGCAACATGATAGAAGAGCCTCTCAGAGTGGCAGTGTCTCTCAGAAGTCAAGATGGGCAAAGGATCACCAATTCCCCCAATGTTGCAGTGAAAAATAGTGAAGCAATATCAGAAAGGAGTTTCTCAGATAAAAATTGCTAAGAGTTTGAAGTTATCATCATCTACAGTGCATGATATCATCCAAAGATTCAGAGAATCTGGAACAATCTCTGTGTGTAAGGGTCAAGGCCAGAAAACCATACTGGATGCCCATGATCTTCAGGCCCTTAGACAGCACTGCATCACATACAGGAATGATACTGTACTGCCATTCGCTGTTGCCGGCTAAAGCCCTATAGGTCAAAAAGATAAGCCATATCTAAACATGATCCAGAAGCACAGGCATTTTCTCTGAATTTGAAACTTCCACATCATTGCATTCTGTTTTTATTCACAATTTGTACAGTGTCTCAACTTTTTTGGAATCAGGTTTGTTTCACAGTTTCCAGTATTAAGAAGCACAAATGTTTTCATCACTGATGGTGAGCATAAAGTCTTATAAATATCCTACTGACATGAAGTTTTGAAAAGCAGTATAAAATGTTAACATTTTGTGAGAAATGTTAAAAGCTTCTGAGAAATTGTAAAAGAGTTGAAACATGGTTAAAGAGTGTTAAAAGCATCCGCTGTGAACAAACATCTGATAAATGTCTTTAAAACATTTCATTTTATATTCATTCTAAATCACAAACATCGTAAAGATCTTTTCTAAATGGCTTAAGACAAATGAGCAAACACACACAAATATGTTTACGATGTAAACGCACATCAAAAGCACCAGTTACAAAGAATACAAATTGTGGCAACCAATTGTTCCATGAGTTGCAGTTCTGTGATTTTTTTTTCTTTGGCTGTGAACATCAAAGTGCTGTTTTTGATATGCGCTGGCGTTTTTCACATGGATTTTTCCTGTAGAGCATTCTTGTTCTGCTAGTATGGAAAAAAAGTGTTTGGCTCCCCATTATTAGGAAACTCTATTGTTGACCATTTCCTATGTTCCTAGTATCAAATAGACTTTTGGTATGAATAATATTTTGGATTCACACGGCTTTGTTTCTCAAGCTGCCCAGCACAATATAACAAGCACAGAGTGAATGACAACTCCACACTATATTCACATTTAAATATGTGTAAATAGATAATCAGATGTTGTTACTGGTTCAAACAGTCAAAACATTCCATATGCGTGAAAATGAAACTTAAGAGTAATGTAATTTCCAAAACTTCAAATATGGCAAATGCTTACTACACAATGGAAAAGAGTGTTTAAACCATAGACCAATGGTTCCCAACCTTTTTCAACTCGCAGCCCACACAACCAAACGCATATGTTTGTGTGGCCCACTGCAAAAAAAATTAACTGACCCCGCTATAGTTGGGTTAATAACTTGGTACTCAGAAGCTAGAAAATAACTCGGACTGGCACTGCTTGGCACAACTGCTGTTGTTCTGTAGCATATGCAGCAAAAATATCTAAGATAAATTGGCGGTTTATTCTTAAACCAATCAGCGAGCTCGAATAGTGGAAGCATAGTTACAGTTTAATAATTTTTTTTTATTTAATTTTATATATGAAATTATGTTATTATGTTATGACTTAGAAATTTTTACACATATGAACAATATTATTATTTCTTTTAATAGTAATTGGCGGTCCACCTGCAATACAGTCGGGACCCACTAGGGGGCCGTGGCCCACGGGTTGAAAACGTCTCTGGTTACTATCGTAACCTCGGTTCCCAGAGAGGCGGGAATGAGACATTACGTCAGCTATGATGTACATGGGAACTCCTCCCTTCTCCACTTTCGCTGAAATCTTATGGGCTAACACCAGCTGGGGACAGCTGGCCAATTGACGCGAAGCATGCAAATACTGAGAGGTCAGCGGGCAGTATAAAATGCATGGGTGTGAAAATTACATCAGAATCACGACTGAACGCTAGCACAGCTGACCAAACAGTGACCATGGCAGCTAACATAAGTCTCGTTCCCACCTCTCAGGGAACCGAGGTTAAGATAGTAACCGGAGACGTTCCCTTCTCGAGATGGTAACTCAACATTACGTCAGCTATGACGTATATGGGAACTGTATTCAATCCCGCCTGTGAGAGCAGTGAAGATAAGCCCTGAATGGTGTCAATCACCCCGACAAATAAGCGAGACAGTTCTAGCTAATAGCCGTGTCGCTAAGAGTGCTCGCATCTGATAGGTGGAACTAGACCAATGAGATATCTGCTCTGACCCTAACAAAATTTGCATATGCATATGCTTCATGCAATAACTCAAAGGCTGCACTAAATATATATATTAATATATATATTAACTGTTGGCCTATTTGCAGATACTACTAGTTGCTGGTAGCCATTGACTTACATAATTTCCTCCATTCTATGAAGTCAGCACAACTTTTTGGTTACCAACATTCTTCAAAATAGCATTTTTTAGGTTAAACAAAATAAAGAAACAGAAAAGAAAAGGTTACTGATGACAATATTCATTTTTGGGTGAACTGTCCCTTTAAGAAGTACATAAAGGCATGTATGTCATGTAGTTAAATATATTTGTAAAAATAAATATAACAAGCAAAAATATATAAAAATATAATATGGATGCAAACAAGCCTGAAGCATAAGATTTGTAGTTTTATTTATTTTTGAGGCAGCCTCTATTCTCAACATGAACTGCAAAATTTGTTTTACTGACTGAGATGACTCAGATTGGCTGGCAGATCGTAAGGCGTCTCTGATATCAGGCTGAATTAATGTAATATTTGATTTATTAACACAGATGGGGCGCAGGATTCCTCAAAAGGCAGTAGCTGGATACACAGAGCCAAAAAACCATCTTGGCTTCTAATGTCATGTCATGGTCTGTATGGTTCTTACAGAAGTCTCACAGAAATTGAATGCACCAGTCTAATGAGAGCTGATGTAAAAGCAGAACGTTTGAACATTGAGTCCTCTTTTATTTTTAAATTTTTTTTTTTTGGAAGTCTGCATTCAACTCACGGTGAGGTTTTTATACCCCTGAACCTTGTCGTATGTTGTTTTAGATACTCGCATTGCAATAACCCCTGTACAGTATAAGTCAATGGTACCAAATATGGTTATCAACATTCTTAAAAATATCTTCTTTTATGTGCAGAGAAGAAATTCAAACTGGTTTGGAACAATAGGAGGATAAATAAATGATGAGCATAAACTATCCCTAGAATTACATAAGAAAAAAAAAAAACACACTTTCTGAACACTTAATATTGATTGGCTGGAAGTTGAGCCTTTAAACGCAAGTCTTGCATCACACCACACACTAACAAACAGCTGCTCGCTCAGAGACAGTATGTTTTTTTAGCCAGGACACATGCCATTTGACATCATACACACCATATTGTCTGGGAAAGTTGGAATATTGCTTATGGCTGAGCTGGTTCATCTTGGGATTGGAAGAGAAGGTTTGGCTTTAGCTGCTCAGATTTTTCAGATTTATGCTACTTCCTGAGGCAAATTCCCAAGGTTTCAGTGCAGCTCAAATAAATCACATTAACTGGCTAAACAAGATTTGTATTTAATATTTCATTAAGCCCCAATGCTCCATTATGGGATTTTGGAATTGTTTCGAGTGTTGTAATCACAGTGAAGTTGATATAGGGCTCAAAACACATTACATTTCACATAATCTATCTCATCTAGCAGAGTTTACATGTCTGGTTAACATTAATAATAAAGCTGCAGCCTTAAAATGACTTCTCTAAAGGTGTGCGAGTTCATCCAAGAGTGCACAGAGCAGTCATCTGTACTAGACAAAGGGTGCCACACACTTTGTATTATTTACGCGTTGTTTTGATATAAATGTTTCTGATTGTAGTTAATAATGTTTTGATCTTCGTATTTAAAAATCTGAAAAAGTCATTCAAATCATAATTTTCCATATCATATGGAAAACAGTAGGTTAAAGTGACTTTAAAGTTCACCCAAATATTTAAATCCTGCCATACACTCACCCTCATGTCATTCCGAAACTGTATGACTTTAATCTTTCTTTCACTTTTCTACACAAGAAGATATTTTTAACAATGTCTATAACCAAACAGCTTTGGTGATTAAAAAATAAAATACAAATAATTTCTCAAAATAGCTCATATAGGTTTGGAACAACATTAGTTTTGTGAATCATCCCTTTAACACTTCATTATTCAATCAACTAGAGTGTAAACCATACTAACATCTCCCTCTAGAGGTGCTCTGTCTATATCCCTTAATAACAGCATTAATACAAAGACAGAACTCATTTTACAGTGTTGTGAAAGTCATTTAATCAGTAGAAGATTTTAGAAAAATCAATTCTTGATTATGAAACGTTATAAATTCAAAGATGTTTTAGAAAGCTAAACAGCTCAACTATACTGCAGAAAAAAAAAATCTCATTTATTTTTCTTGGTTGTCTTTTGTTGCTTCAAAATAAAGAAACAAAGGAAAATGAACCATTAGTTTACAACACAATGTCAGTCATGGCAAGATAAAGACTGATGAAAACTTTGACTTGAAGACCAAACAGAGAAAGAGAAACCTTATAAGGAAAATCAAACAAACAGAAATACCTTTCAAAAAAACACCAGAACCTCCTTCAAAACCCGGTTTTCGGGAGTCAAGAGCTCATCTAGAGAGAGCGACGGTGTTACAGGTTTTCACTTATCAATAGACCACTGTACATACAGCTGAGAGCTGGTCTGAAGCTTGCGAAACGCAGAGAAGGTGATGCTAACGGCAGAACAACACCCCTGCTAAAATACAATATGAAAATATAGTCCAACTGTGAAATCTAACTCCATCCATTAGACGGCCCTCCATGACAGGACTGTCTCTGTTCATTTGGGAAGGGGTTTCAGGGTAAGCATATGGATCCAGACGAAGCGGGGTCAGCAGGGGTCACTCTGTGGATCACCGGTGCATGGGCCTCAGGGGCTCTGTGGCTGTGGCAGCATCTGGAAACAGGTTGTGGTACGTAGGAAGAGGCACGTAGGCTGCTGTGATCATTTTACCTGATAAAGGGAAGGAGAGAGCGATTGATGTCATACACAACAACACAAGGCACTCTAAGGAGAGGAAAGAGTGGCAGATGGGAGAAAATGAGATGGGTTACCTGCAAACCACCGGCCGTGCAGGGCGCCAACAACAGCCATTGCTACTGGGATGGTTGGACACTTTACATAAACATTTCCCTGCCAAACAAGAGCAAAAATTTGGCTTTTGGGTAAAAAAGACAGGCAGCCTATTTGAGCCCTAGAATGTAGGAGCGAGTTTCAAAAAACATGTTCAGGTCACATTTTGACCCAAAATCACACAGACTAATTTGCATTTAGAATATGAATAATCTTCAATAAATTGCAATATTATTTTCAATTAATTATGACAAATAAGCATATGCCCCTAAATTCTCATAACCATAATGTGTCAGATATAATTTCATAATTGATATATTCTCTATATGGTCATTTTCATTCAATTTAAAAATGTTATTTCTTTTAAAAAATTTCATTCAAATTGACTAAAAATATATATTTTCTTAATTGAAAAAGTGAAATGTGGTTTTATTTTGTACGACAAATGCAAACGTTCAAACGTTTGGGGCTTTGTTGCTTTATTTGAAAAACTTTTATTCAGAAAGTTGCGTTAAAATAGTTAAATTTTTTTTGCAGAAAATCTGCATAGTAGAATGATTTAGCAAGTATCAGTAGTAGAAGTATATTATTATTTAAAGTCTATGAAGGATCATGTGACAAGACTGAAGCTGCCTAAAATTAAAATTTACTAATCACAATAATAAATGGCATTCTTAAATATATTAAAATAGAAAACAGTAATGTTGAATTGTGATAACATTTTGCTGTTTAATGTATTTTTTGATCAAATAAACGCACCCTTGGTAAGCATCAGAGAAACTTACAGACCTTAAATGTCTGAATAGTACATGTACAAATACTTTATAATTCAAATTCTATAATTGAATGAAAATAATGACATACAAAAAATATAATTGCTCCTAAATTAGGATTAATTTTAAATAAGCTATATTTCCCCCTTTTTTTCATTTTGATGGGAAATGTGGCCATGTTCTCAATAGATTTGGTGATATTCAACTACTATGGCTATAAAAAAAAAAGGTTTACACACCGTTAATGCTGATGCTTTATAAATGTTAAACATCACTAATTTTCATATTGCATTGAAAGTGGTGACAAAAGTGACATTAACGGGTGTGTAGACTTTTTAAAGCCACTGTATGAAGGTGACGACGTACTTGAGCAGAGTTCTTGTCGACGTATATGTGAACAATGCCTCCGTGTTTTCTGCACTCTTCGATTACATCATCCTTTATCTCCAGGTCCCAGCCAGGATCGTTTTCCCTACAGAGCAACACAACAAGACATTTTAGAATCAATTTCTTTCTTTTAAGAATGACACATGCCATTCAACATCTCAAACACTATATTGTCAATGATAGTTTTAATAATAAATGTAACTCACGCTTGTGGACTGAACATGTTGGAGAGCTGCAAGCAGTGTGTAGCAAGTGGCTGACTTGGAAGGTTCATAGCTTGGTTCATCCCAGGATTGGGAATAAGAGGTTGTGTGGTTGAGGCTGTCAGTGACGCAAAAACATACATAACTGTCACTGTAAAGGCCTTTTCACATGAATTATTTGGAGCAATGGATCAAAACAACAGATCCCTATTATTCAAATTCTATCATCTTAATGGATTCTAATCCCATGAACATTTTATCAAAGACGCACCATTGGCGAGATTTCCAAATGCCACAGAGCCACTCATCTGTAAGGCCTGCTTAGCAGCAGCAGGAATCTGCAGTCCTGTACCTAAAAACATCCCAGAGACACGTATAAATTGGTTTACAACCATGTAATATACACAAGTAGCTTGAATCAGTCTTCTGCACATCTGAGAGACCGTAACGTGCAACATTTAATCAGTACCTTCTGCGAGTCTTGCCATCAGCTGAAGTCGACCTGTTGTGCCCAAGTCAATGCCAGTTCTCTCCAGTTCATCACTGTCCAGGAAGGAGCTTGCAGATGAGGCATCAGAACGCTCAGTAACATGACCCACCTTCATTGGCCGTCCTGCAAGCTCGAAACCATTTAGTTGATCCAGGGCTTTTTTAGCACATTCTGCATCTGCAAACTGCACAAACACAGACCGGTAATCAGCATTGGATTTATGACACAAAGGCAAAATAGAACTGTCCTGTTTTTGCATTATATATAGTTTTTTATTTATTTATAGATATACGGTTTCCTTAGCCAGTCACAACAAGATGAAAAAAAAGCTAATTTAGAAGGTCATTTAGAAATCATAGATATGAACTCAACAGTATTAAAACCCTAAATTATTATTAGTATTATTTTTCTTAAATACTAGACTTAATTTAACAATATTAAAATAGTAATAACTCCTATTGTGTTTGAGAATAATAATAATAATAATAATAATAATAATAATAAAAGATTAAAATAGATAGTACTATTATATTGATAATCAAACTTTTTGGCCATAAAATCACAAAGATTGCAATTCAGTCATGCAGCTCTACTCACGTCCATGATGAGAGAAACAATAAGGAAGGACCAAGATGTTTGACTATTCATCCACTGATTATCTATTCAATCAGATGTCAAAATGTCAAATATGGCCCCTTAAACCTTAGTAAATTAGCATTTTGATGAACTCACTGATATGAATCCGTATCCTTTCGACCTGCCAGTCTCAGTGTCCATCATTAGCTGGATGCCCTCAATCTGAAACGAGAGGAGGAAAACAAACTCGTGTTAAATAGCAGATTCACTAGTTTTATCCTGGTTTAGCGGCTTATTTATGCATCTAAAACCGCTTAGAATCCCAACCGCACCTTTCCAAATGGCTCAAAAATGCCCCTGAGCATGTCTTCAGTTATATTGAAGTGCAGGGAGCCCACGTACAGCCGCATGGGTCCTGCACCACCTCTCTGGAGCATGCTAGCCATGGCTGCTGCCCTGTTCTTCTCAGCCTGAAATACGCAAAAAATTCAACAAAACGATTCACATGCACTGCATTAGGAAGTGGAGAGGTGATTAATGCTCTGTCTGTTAATGCTCTGACCTGTGAAGCTTGGACTATGATAGGCACTCCCAGAACCCTCTGCCCCGTCAGGCCGATCGCCAGCGGTACCGATGTCGCATCCACAAACTCAATGTAGGCAATGCCCTTCGACCTCCGAGAGTTCCTATCCGAGATCATCCTTACATCACGGACCTTACACAAAGGATACAAAAGCTCTCTTGTGCTTAATTTGTCAGTTAACATCAGTAAATGAGGAGAAAGTATAAAAAATATAAAAAAAAATAACCACAGCTAATTTTGTTTTAATTAAGAGCATCATACTTTTCCCACTGCAGAGAAGAAATCTTCCAGATCTCTGGGTCTGATTCTGGCAGCGAGCTGCATGCAGAACACTGTGCGGGCGTCTCTCTCCTCTGGGCTCAGATTATCTATGGGCTGCCTGTTTGAAGAAACACACAGGTCAACAACCACTGAAACACAAAACATTCCCTCTGGAAATGAAGCTTATGTTTTATGTCTTAAAGCTTAAGTTTATTTTTCTGGATCTACTGGCAAAATTTGAAACACAAGTTACATTTATGCTTAAAACCTCTTTATTTTACCTGGAAAATAATGATTAAGAAGATCTGTAGGCTAATATGTGCTCAAGACTTAATTTTTACTCCGCTATAACTTGATATTTGATAGGTTCTTTCAGTTTATAATATGTTCATAAAATAAAACCAGAAGACACACATTACATTTCACCTGTATATGAGCTTTGTGTTTTGAAATAGTGTGCAAACAATGCACTCCAAGAATGTAAATAGCCTAAATATGCTAAATCAGATTTTATATTAAAGTTGACACCAAATTGAGACTCTTTAGGAGTGAATCAAGTTAATATTAGATTAGACTAGATTATCCATGACATAAAAACATTAATATCAGGCTAAAAGGACCTCATCATTCTCTATTAAAAATGACTTTCTGTGTATATCTATCTATTGACTCTATTGAACAACATTAATTAATTGAAACAACTGCACAGTTATGCAGACCTTATAGCAAGTTTACTGAGAGCTGTACACTTGATAAATGATATGCAGAATTACTTTGAGGCAGAAGAGTTAAGTGTGCCTTTAACACGTTTTAAAAATAACTGCACCCATTTCCTTTTCTCAGCTTAAGTGCATTTAAGATGGCAGATTTCTCCTCGCCTCTTCTTAGTGTCATATAAAATAACCTCACATGTGGTTATGGAATAATTTGTGGTAATACTTTATTCTTAAATACAAAGGTTCCAAAAGGGGGTTTTCACAGTAATGCAACAGAACTACCATATTTGGTTCCTCAGAGAATTATTCAGTGAACAGTTCTTATAAGAACCATGTTTTCTCAGTGTGAAGAATACTTTAATAATCTGAAGAACATATTTCCATTTTAAAGAACCGTTTGTGCACTGGAAAGGTTCCATGGATGTTACAGGTTCTTCGTGGAACCATCAGTGCCAGTTAAGGACCTTTTCATGATGTTCAATGAGCGTCTCACCTGACAGGGCTTTTGTCCTTCTTAAATGGGCTTTTGTCCTTCTTAAACGGGCTTCTGTCCTTCTTAAACGGGCTTCTGTCCTTCTTAAACGGGCTTCTGTCCTTCTTAAATGGGCTTCTGCTCCTAGAGCGCCTGCGACTATAGTCAGAATACTCTGTCAGCCTGTGTTTCGCACCCATCCGTGTATGATTACTTATGACAGATGTACACATCAGCACACATTCAGCACACAACAGGCAGCAAGAGTCACAGATGAGATCACCTGTGTTTGGTGAAATGTTGTGGGCCAGTCTTCCCTCCGGGAACACCATTTAATTTCGGCCCCATACTATGACACATATAAAACAAGGGTTTTTCTCAGCGTTAAAGCAGTCAACTTTCAGCCATCGTGCATCGGCCATGCGAGGGCTACTGCATACTGGTAGTACCTGATAGTACTGCATACTGGCAAGTATCCAGTGAAAACCCATTGCAAGCCATGGCAAAACTATGGGTTCTGCCTTCAAAATATTTTTTTATTATTACTGTTAGTGTGAAAAAGAGACCAAACATAAGTTTTGAAATTATATTGGTAGAAATCACATGTGCGATTTCAGCTTCTTTAAAAATCCTGTTAAACAGACAAATTTAAGTGGAAAAACTACACTGCCCATAACCCTTAAACTATATTATATTTTATGTGAAGATGAAGTAAAGGTAATGTTCCATGAAGATATATTTTTTTTATTTCCTACTGTAAATAAATGATTAGTAATATGTGTTGCTAAGAACTTGATTTGGACAGCTTTAAAGGTGATTTTCTCAATATTTATATTTTTTTAGCACCCTCACATTCCAGATTTTCAAATAGTTGAATCTCGGCCAGATATCGTTCTATCCTAACAAACCATACATCAATGGAAATCTTATTTATTCAACTTACCAATGATGTATATATCTCAATTTCTAAAACTTGACCCTTATGACTGGTTTTGTGGTCCATGGTAACATATTACATTGAAATTTATTTTATGGAAAAAATGCAACCACGGTAATCACTGTTTCCTCTGTAAGGACCTTATATTATATTATTATGAATATTTGAAAAAACCCAAATGGAAATATAGCTGCAAGCAGCGATACCGGGGCCAAGCCCTGAAGGGCTGTAGCCAGAGCAACGAGCGGGACGAAGCAAAACGGCCAAAACGGAACTTCCATCGGATCGACGTTACCCACCCCGGATTCGATCCCACGACCTCTCGGGTTCGGGACGAGTGCCTTAGCTAAGTGCGCCACATTAGTTGACACACTGTTTGCATGGCACAGAAGAGAGGTTAAGGTGTGAGAATTAACTCTCAAGAGGCCGAAGTAGCATTTTAGCCAGATTAGCATGCTACGCTAAAAAATGCTAACGTTGCTCAAAGTTAACCAGATAGCTCAGGAGACCCATTAGAGTCAATAGAAACGTGTTAGCATTTTAGCTAATTAGCATGCTAAGCTAATTAGCATAAATCAACCAGCACAGGCACGGTCAACTTCAGAGCTGTACACGTCAGGAACGGGAGTGAATATCAAAAATCTGTTCAGTCATTTCTGTCAGGCCCGGTCTGAAGTTCATCTGATAAAATTTTGAACAAAATTGAACAAGATTTCAGGGAGGAGTAGCGAAAAAACTGTATTTCAATCCATTCAATATGGCGGACAGACGCCATATTGGAAAATGGCAAATGAGACATCATCTGATTCGGCATAACCCACGGAATCAAATGACATAAAAATATCAAAAATCGATCAACATTTACAGTAGTTATAAGGGGTTTTGCAAGAATCGTTATATCTCTTGAACACTAGGTGGCGCTGTCTTCTAACTTCCGGGGTACCTCAGGCACATGTTGTTGATGATGCCTATCGATTTTTGTGAAGATATGTACAATAGATCAAAAGATATAGCAATTTATGACAAAATTCAAAATGGCGGACGGGTGGTCCTGGTGGTCTCGACAAAATTGACATCCACAGATCCGGAATGATCTAAAGAATCCATAGACATCAAGATCATAATTTTCTGATGAACTGTTCAGAAGTTATAAGCAAAAAAGTGCATTTTTGGTATCTCGACACCCATAGGTGGCGCTATTCCCAAATTCAGCATGGACCCCCAGATCATGGTGTAGATGAAGTGTACCAAGTTTGGTATCGATTGATCAAAGTTTGGCCGAGATACAGCATCTCAACCGATTTTAGGTCAGCCTCATCAAGTTCACAATTGAATAACTTTTGAACAAAGAAAAAAATCAAAAATCTGTTCAGTCATTTCTGTGCGGCTCAGTCCAAAGAACATCTGAGCCAAATTTCAGAAGAATTGGACCAATTTTGAAGGAGGAGTAGTGTTTAGACTGAATACTGTACTTTTCAAAATGGCCGCTACTGTAATGGGCGGAGTCTTAATGTAAGGTATGGAATGGAATCTCCATGAAGAGACAAAACAGATGTACTAAGTTTTATTTTCATAGAATTAGTGGTTCAAGAGTTATTAATGTTTGAATGTTGAATTTTTGAACTGGTGGTGGCGCTGTAGAGTTGGTCCTAGAGACCCCAAAGTTGGTCAGATCACTAATAATGGTCATCTCTACAAGTGTGCCAAATTTCATCATTTTCCCATGTTCCCTTCATAGGGCTGCCATAGACCCAATGGGACGAAAAGAAGAAGAATAATAATAATAATAATAAAACATACAGATACAATAGGGGCTACAGCCCTCTGGGCTTGGCCCCTAAAAATATATATTTTTGCAATCATGATCACTGAAGAAGTGGGCGATCACTGCTTGCCCAATAAGGGCATGCTGAGTCATCTGACTGCAACTGGCCAATGAACTTGCGGTTAAGGTTGCCCCCATGAACCAGAACACAGTAGGCCTGGATGGACATCGCCTCCAGGTTCTCTATTCTGAGATTTCCTCAAAACAAGCACCAGGCATCTTCAAAAACATAGCAATGTGCCTCAGCGTAAAGGAACGTAAGATTCAAGCATTCTTAGCAAAGCAGATGAACATTTAGCAAGACACTGACCGATCTCTAGTTACAACAAACTAAACTATGCTTCCCATATACACAACATGTTCAAATTGGTCCATGGTCTTTGGAAAAAAAGGAAAATTCAGTCATCATTTACTCACTCACATTGTTCCAAATCTGTATGACTTCCACTCATCTTTAAAACATACAGTAGAGCTCATGAAACGTAAGTTTAAGGCCCCGATCACACCAAACACATTTTTAGGGATGAAAACACAAGGGCACACACTGCACTGGCTTTTTTTGGTGACTTTAAAAAAAATAGCAGTGCACAGTTATGTTGCTAGGCAACCACCAAATCAGCTGTCCTGTCAGTCTTATCAAAGGATTATAGCGCGAGCGCTCTATAATCTTTGGTTCTTGCTGTTGAGTAAACTGTTATATTAACAGAAGTCCTAAAAAATACAAAAGGCCCGCCTCTCGGAAGTCTGGCACTTTTTCTGCTCAGAGTTCTTTTTTTTTCAACTTCAGAGCACTCCTGCAAAAACGTGAGGCGCACAGGGTGCATAAACAGTGCACAGAACGGTCACTAACAACCAAAGATAATTTAAAAAAGGCACCTCTCAATGCAAAAAATGCATTCGGTTTGATCGGGGCCAAACTGTGCTTACTTGCTAGGTAAAAACCAATGAGATTTGCACAGTTGAGCTTACGTTTATCATATTTTACAAGCGATTTAAAGGTGCGTTCATCAATGTTTATAAGGGAATAAAAGCATTCAATGTGTGCATGTTTCTTTGGAAGACTTGGATTAAACGGCAAAATTAATGTCTTTAAAAACTTTTTGAAGCTTGAAAATGTTGTTTGAAAGGATCTCTTAATTTGTATTCTCAAGTCGAATGGGTTTTGGAACGACATGAGGGTTGAATTTTAATTTCTGGGTGGACCACTTCTTTAACTATTTTACTGTGTTGCAGATGACTGACTGACAATTTACTACCCTGATTTGGAAAGCCGACCAAGAGAAATAACATAGACTCTAAACTGAACAATCAGGGGTTAACTTACAAGGGAATTTTGTGTCCACGATAACGTCCGCCCCGATCCTTGCTGCGGGATCGCGAGCGCTTGTGTTCTCTGCTCCGTGAACGTTTCCGCTCGCGGCTCCGGCTCCTGCGTTGCTCGCGGCTCTTCTTGCGGCCCCCACTTCTACTCCTCCGATGACCCGGACTCGGACTACGACTACCGCTGCGTCTTTTCCTACGTGGAAAAACCCCCCACAAATTCCTTCACTACCAACATGTGTAATTAATTAACCTGAAAAGCAGGATAACAAAAACACAGGTTTGTGCTTACTTTTTGCTGCGTTCCTCATTACGACCATCGGCGCTAGAGGACTTGCTTTCACCCTGAACAGGATTGATAAAAGAAAAACATGAGGATGGAGAGGAAACATTGGAAATTAAGAGGGCAGGGGGATAAGAGAAAAGACAGAAATGCTACTATTGTTGGCTCCTTTATGATAAATTGCTTATGTTTTTCCTCGTTTTGTCACTTTGGATAAAAGCGTGTACAAATTGAATATAATCTAATGGTCTGTTGTAAATAATCCAATGTGAGGGGGGCCTTATTTTGTGTAAATTCAAGATCTTGACATGCTAGGCCATGTGTTTTTAGGGCAGTATAGGTACCCTGCTATCTTTAGCATAAGTCTTGTTGTTGTCATACTATAGAGCTACTAAAGGGCATTCCTGAGTGAAGGCTGTCAGTCCGTGTGATCTTCCCCAGTTTGCGTTGTTGGACTGTGAGAGCTCGATGCCATCTCTGTCTCACAGCTTGTCCTGAAGCAGACAGGGATTTACACGGCTTAGTCATATCGCCTCCCAAAAGACACCGCATCAAAGTCAGCCAAAAAAAACACAACTTAAAACCTCATCAAAAGATTTTCAGGGCTTTTTTTTCCGCATTTGTCTCATTTTCACAACTATGACAACTATTACAAAAAAACAGATACAAATTCTATTTATATCTACCTTTACTGATTAAAAAAATATTATTGGGTAATGCATTTTTAAATAGCAAACAGTTTTACGATAAAGAGATATTACTCAATACATGCACAAACCAAATGCCAATGTCAGCGGTTTTAGAGACCATCAAAACATTGGGTAGAGAGACAGTATTCATATTTAAAATTCATTTAAAAAGACAATTCTGCTCTTTTCAGGTTTGAACACCGAAAATGACCTTCAGTGCAGATCAAGTACAGTCCAGGGCTTCAGGGTTTCAATTCTTGACTCCAGGTCCAATGAGAAGGTTATACCATTTAAAATGCAATTTGCAATAAATGTTACTTCGATAATATGAAGAATTTTTGAGTTGTTTTTTATTTTTACGTTTGGCAGGGGTTGATTTTATCCATTTACAATGCATGTCTATGGTGTATTGTATGAACACCACCATTCAAAAGTTTGCGGTCAGATGTTTATTTTAAAGAAATTCATACTTTAATTCAGAAAGGATGTATTAAACTCATCAAAAATGAGTTAAGACAATGTTACTAAAGTAATTAGTGTTCAAATAATACTGTTCTTGTGAACATTCTATTTATTAAAGAATACAGAAAACACTAATAATAATAAGAACTGTTTCTTGAACAGCAAATCAGAATATAAGAATGATTTCTGAAGGATCATGTGACACTGGAGACTGGAGTAATGATGCTTAAAATGTTTTAATTCTATTAAAATAGAAAACATATTTTATTTAAAATATGAAGATATTTCACAAATCACGATATTACTGATTTTACAAGCTAATCAAATTCAGTCTTGGTGAGCAATCTTACCAACCCCAGAATTTTGAACAGCAGCTTTTATTTTTCGTCCACTGCATCGGATTCACCTTTAACAGATTTTGGGTGACATGGCTGAAACCTGAATACTGTCTCTGCTCCATGTCACATTATGTTTCATCTATTGGCATTCATTAACCGTTATGAAACCAAATTGATTTAAAGGTGTATGGTGGCGGTCTATTTGTATTTTGGATCAAAGTACATTAATACATTGCGCAATTACTACCTTACTTTTTTTCACAGTTCACACTGGAATCAAAGATGTATTCAGGGGAGTAGAGGTGAGATATCATTAGGCAAGTCTATAAAAAGAGATAGATGGGCATTTATTTGTAATTCAGGATATCACACTGTCTCTCAAACACATTACACAGTCTTACACTTTAGTCAGGCACAGACAATAAAAGCAGGGTTTCTGAGTAGCCATAAGACAACACGAGTTCAATTCACACACAAATAAAAAATCTATTGTTGTTTATCCACCCATGTTGTCCCAAAACTTCATTCTACTGAACGGTAAAAGGAGAAACTCTGAATTGTTTTAAATGTATAGGCAAGTTATCCTGTGGAAAAAATAAACTTATTAGATTTTTAGTTCTGAAACAAGACTACTGTACTCATATATACTATTTTTATGGTGATTTTGGATTTTTGTTGTTGTTGTTTACAATTAAAGGATAAAGTCCTCCTTCATGACTAAGAATGATGGATAGAAGCAATTTTCAAAATTTCTCCCTTTGTGCTCATCACTAGAATGATATTTATCCATACAGGTTGGAAATGCATATAGGTGAATAAACTATGACATATTTTTGTTGAACTAATCTTTAAACGCCTACAAAAAAAAAAAATAAATAAAAATAAAAACACTCGTCAACTTCCGGTCGTCCACCCACCTTCTTATAAGGAGCTTCCAGCATGGCCTCAACGTCGAAGTCATCCGCCATTCTGACCTGATGAATATGAAAACAGCAACATAGACTTTACAAACACAGCCAACCTCATGAGTTATAGTTTATGGTTCCGTTTAAGCACTCGTTTCATTGACAGGGCAAACAAAAAAACACCATCTTCCAGTCGAGCTGTGCAGTAACGTTAAACGCTCTCCAGACAACAACATCATTAACGTTACATAAGAAGCTAATGTAGACGCCACGCTCGTATCCATTTGTTACAGAATAACGTAATGCATGTTATATTTCCATTTAATTCTGAGCCCGACTCCTAATTAGACCAAAAGCTGCTTGTTTACAAAATTACCTGGTTTTATTGAGCACTCCGCTTACCGTCGCGAGCTCTTCGACGCGCGCGTGAAGTCTGACAGTCAACACAGCTTCGAAGCACACGGTCCGATCCGCCTATAGACGAGCAAAACATACAGCGAATAATCATTCAAGAAAAACAAATACCGATGTTTGAATCTGTGGATATTTAATAAGCTCAGTTCAGTTTGTCATTAGGTTTGCCTCACAAGACAACTTCCTGCTTTACCCAAAATGGACGATGTGAGGGGCGGGGTTTCCTGTGGTTTCATAATACACGTTAGATAAAAGTCGAGGAAAGGAGAAATGTGAGTTTCTGTTCTTCCTGCGTGGTTATTCTTGCAGCATTTGCAATGCTTTTTTTCTTCTTCTTAAAATAATACTCTTAAATTGCAGAATCTAGCTTGGCGCTTTGTAAACAAGGGCGGAGCCATCAAAAGATTATAAAGATTAGATCTAGAAAGGCTTAAATAAAAATTAGATTTACATGAATATTAAATGTAATCTATACACTTATAAATTATTATTTATGTAAATTAATAAATACATCTAATATTATTTATATTTATGTTATGATTAATGTTTATATATGTATTTTAATTAAAATAAGTTAATTCAAACGCATAATATTAATGTTTGATTTGTTGATATTATTGTAGGGTATAATTTTCTTTTCATTCTAATGTCAGTTCTTCACACAACTTTACAGTAGTCTAAAATAATTGTCCAATGCAAAATGTAGGGCTATTATTCTGAATAATCATTTTTTATTAAAATATATTGACCAGATAGACACCCAAATCTTTAAATAATGTGCATACATGGTTTAAAGATGAAAAATATTTTTATTTGATAATTATAGCTTCAATTTTCCAGACCTCACAGCCAAGATAAAGTCTTGTAACGTTACTCGCTACCTGTTTAAGAGTTAGCATCTTTTTCACTTTTAATTCAATATGGCACTTGTTGTTTAGTTACTTGTAATTATTTATGATATTTCTGACTGAAAATAGTACTGTGGTTCAGAAATGTAATAGATATAGTTTATGTGTGTATATATATATATATATATATATATATATATATATATATATATATATATATATATATATATATATATATAGGTTACCTGCAGGTTGTTGCAGGTTTTGGGGTGGGAAAGAGATGGGGGGTGGGATCGGAAAAGGTCCTTGACTCAAAGATCATGGACTGTGAATAAACAGGACTCAAACTCGGGATGTCTGTAGTGCAAACAATGCTATCGGTTCCAACTTCTTGTTTTGTTTTGAACAAATTAATTCCATGTAATGTATTTTGAGAAAGTGTCATCAATCAGCATTCAAACGTTGAGTAATAGCCTTACATTACAAAAGACTGTCACATTATTTAACTGGGATGCATTTATAGCCGATATATATATATATATATATATATATATATATATATATATATATATATATATATATATATATATATATATATATATATATATATATATGCTTTTAGATATGTACATATCTAGGCCTTTCTGTCTAACAGACGTGTATAGACATGACCCCAATAAATACAGTCCTCCTGTCCACCTGTTAATTTATAACTTTTCATAAGATAGCTTTCATCATCTGTAAATGAACTGTAGTTCACATTTCACAGTTTTTTAACTGTAAACGATTCAACTTTAGCCCGTTTTATCTTTTGTTTAGAGAGGGAGGTGTCCGCTATTACTCTGTCAGTCTGGCTGTGCTCACAATACTCATATCATTTATCATCCATTTGTAACCTTGTGAAAAATAAGTGCACCCATTTATATTGAATTATAGTTTACTTCAAATTTTAAAGTGTGTTAAACAAAAAAAGTTAATTGAAGATAAAATAATATACTGAAATAAAATACCACTTAAGTGCACTTAAAGAGAGACACTTTCATGACTGTTTCTTAACACACTGAAGTCACTTTCAATAAGCGCACTTTGTAATAATGTGAAATTCACTGGTTTACCTTAAAGCACATTTTATATAATTGTTTTGTTAATCTTTTGTCACTTTTTAAAGAGGTACACTTATTTGGATGTGTTTACTAACAAACTAAAACGCATGTAAAGTACTGGGTTATGATTTCAAATGTACTATTTGATATTACATTTAAATTTTATATATTTTAAATCTACAAAATTGCAACATTATCATTACAATTATGTCTATGAGTTACAAGTTTCAATAGAAATTACATTAAAATATATTTTCCTAACCACAAATTCTTGTCAGTACATTTGGCAATACACATTTAGTCACATTTCAACGCAAGTAATCATGAATCTACATATAAAGAGTCAAAACGTTCAACTAACTACATTAAACAATTTTAACTATAATACATTTGAATAAAATTGCAAACATTATGTTCAGCTCGCACTTACATATATTATTTCCAATAATAATTACTCTTTTAAAAAGTATGCTAATGTGCAGCATACTTGTTTTTTATATCAATGAAAATTGATTATATAAAATATTATACAAATACAAAATTTGATCAAAATCATACACTTTTTGTATTCTGATACACAGTATACAAACCTCATCCCATCAAATATTAAAATAAACAGTTTTTTGGGGGGTAAATAGTTAAGATTTAGCAAGTTACACAGTACTCAGTTCTGAAGTTCACAGCAGTCCTACATTGACATTTATTCCTCTTTACTAACACATAGTCCTTTTCATTCTTCAGTCAGCATCAGTTTTGTTTGTGTCTCTGTGAACACAGGACCATACGTCCTGTGGACCATTTACGCTGTTGTAATCTGGTGGAACATTAAAGAAGAGCTCATCGTCAAAGCATTTCTCATCGCTGGGGGAAGCCAGGTACGGTAACTTGAGTACCACACCAGTCAGCAAACCCCCGACTGCTGCCACCACAATAGTCCCAAACACGGCAGCTACCTGAAAGAGGGCTTGTTCCCGTGCGGTCCGACCCAAACCCGCTTCCAGATCTGGGATCAATTCCTGCAACTCCACTAGCAGAGGGTCTCCCTGTGGAGGGGCCCGATGAGAGAAGGTTTGATAGAGACTGGGGCCGTATGTTTCCTCGGTCGCCAACAGGATGGCACAGATTCCTGCTAGGCTGGAAATGAGTCCTGTCAGGCCGTGCAGGTTGTGAATGCCGCACTGATCCTGTATCCGCAGCCTGTGTGCTAAGAACGGGCTCAAGTATTTATACCCCAGCATGCATGCGATGCATCCCAGGATGCCCAGCACATAAGCAGCAGCCGGCGAAATCATCATGTCCACGGAAGCACCGACCGTTACACCACCAGCCAGTGTTACGTTCTGCACATCGGCCATGCTGATCTTGCCATTCTTGCTGAGCATGCTGGACAGGGCGAAGGCGGTGATTGTGGAGGCACTGAGACCTATGAACGTGTGGAGAATGGCTCGGTGCTGGTCGTCACCCTTCAAGGTCAGCGCTGAGTTGAAAGAGGGCCAGAACACCCAGAGGAACAGGGTTCCCATTACTGAGAGCAGATCCGACCGATAACTTGTCGACTCTTTTGGGTGTCCCTCATTTAGGCTGGGCCTGTAGAGGACAAAGGTGACACCCAGTCCGAAGTAGCAGGCAAAAATGTGGATGAGGATCGAGCCCCCGGCATCGTTGATCTTTAGGTATTTCACCACAGCCCATTCTGTGACACCAAACACAGGGATCTCCAGCAAGGCCATGACCTGCACAATACACAAGAAATATTTTGTTTCTTAGGATGCATCATTTAACCAAATTCAAAGGCTGCACTGCTTCTATTGACTGTGGAGAATGCAATCTGAGACCATACTGTGCCAAGCTCCATTCTATAGTGAAAAATCTCATTGAAATAGAATAAGTAGTGTAGTGTAATTAAAATGCATTATTTTGCCCAACATTTTTTTTATCTTTTTATGGTATTAGGACATTTTTTAATCAGCTAAGACAAAGCTGCTCTGTGTCTGTTCAAAATTCTGTGTAAAGACATAATGCAGCATAAACTAGAACAAAGCACAAAGCAAGCTGTTGCTAGCTAGCTGCTAATTTTCTTACATTTTATATGGTAAAAACTACACTACACTACACTATTACACCTTTTAATGCTATGTTTTTAATGCTACTTTTTAATTGATATGATTATACTAAAATTATTATCAGGTCTATCAAAAAAGGATTTTATCTTTCTAAACTATGAAAGCCGTGGAAAAATCACAGCTTTTTTTGCAAAAAGGGCAAGAAAGGATGGCAGTGATCATTTTTTAACTAATAAATAGGATAAGAAAAAAAATCACAAACTGTTTCTTTGTATTTATTTCAAAGTAACATTTATTGTCAGTATTGGGATCATGTACTAGGGTACTCTTTGCTGTGTGTGGATGACCATGTCGGTCAGCCACCACCGAAGACCAATTTTGACCCAGGAAAAACCCTGCTAAAAGTCAGACTAAATTATTCCTGCTCTGATGCACATCAGCCCCTCGTATGCAGTACAAATTGCATTCAAGAAACCTCTGAGAAGCATTAAATAGAAGACTTTGCTGTGCCAATTTGGCATTAGAGTATCACACTGTTTACTTACCCTTGTGAACATTTGCACTTAATTGTATTAAATGTGCTCTTAAATTGCACTTCACATCTTGAAAGTGTATATTTTTAAGCAAATTATATATCAATGAAATAAAAGGCTCATTATACAGTATATAGTAAATATATAGTATATTTTAATTTACCATAAATTCTTTTTTGATCTATTTGAAAATACACTTACAATTAACATTCAATTAATAACAATGGTGCATGGCAGATCCTCATCTCACACATACAATATAACAGGTGAAGGTGTTATCTCTTACTTTTTGTGAAATAATATAGATAACAGATTGTTGTTAATGTTCAACACATCTTTTCATTGTACCTTTTCAGTGCTGCAATCATTTGACAATGGAAAATAAGGCGAAACATCTTTTGTAGATTCAATATCTCATTTCAAGCCACCTGCTGCAAAAATAATATACT
The DNA here is from genome assembly GCF_003368295.1 of Carassius auratus. Taxonomy (NCBI): domain Eukaryota; kingdom Metazoa; phylum Chordata; class Actinopteri; order Cypriniformes; family Cyprinidae; genus Carassius; species Carassius auratus. The sequence goes on along the minus strand of NC_039250.1, from coordinate 14,360,694 downwards.
TACCAGGAGTTGCACAGGGCTCGTCTTTCCCATCACTGCTCCAAAAGAGATGAGCACGACAGCACAGGCAAACTCAGCATTGATCAGATTCAACACACCAAGATGAATCTTCCCATCGTAGGAAAACTGAAAGAAGCCCTGCACCAGAATGGCCCACTGAATGGTAAACGTGGCGATAAGGAAATTAAACACCATTCCACCAAAACCGTAGTGCCGGAAAAAGGCCAGAAGGCAGCCGAATCCGAGAAATATCATCACCTGAATGTCAGCAAAAAATGGATAGTTCTGATACAAAGAGTTCTCCATTGGCCTTGTCTGGTTGTTCTGTAGAAATGCATTAGCATCATCTTCATATGTCACAAAGAATGCATAGAGAACCACAATCATGACCTCCAATGCAAAAATTAGCGCAGGGAGCCGCACACGAAGATTGGTCGATTTATTCTTCATTTTGACTGTAACTGAGCACACTGCCAGCAGCCCTGCCTCGCTTTCTCTTCCTGTGACACTTATTTATTTTATCTACTGTAGTTTGATAAGCTGAATGCTGGCCATTGGCTAAACCATGAAGTAACATCACCCACATGCTGCTTTAGGCGAAGGGGAAGCCAACTGCACTTTGTCCTCAGTAATAACCATTCCCAGGATTTTAAATTACTCAGCAGTTTTTCAACTTCAAGAAAGGGTAATGTATAGACTCACAATATCACAAAGATATCACAAAAGAGTGATAGATAGGAAGATAGAAGGCATAAAGGAACTCATTAACATGTTTATTGCAAAGATCAATGTCACAATCAGTTACAGTCATGATAGAAGCTCACAGCTGAGTTCATAGCAATGCACTTTCAACAGGAGTTCACTGATAGCACAGTACAAAACGATCTGCTCATTTGCATTTAAATAAGCAAAAGTGAATCTTTTAGATAGCTAGTGAGATTTCTCTTGAAAGATGTTAATGTTGATGAATTCATGAGAATAAAAGGAAAATCCAATCAGTTTATAAGTGTTTTAAATCTTGTTGAGCTTTAAGGAAAATACTGTAGAAGCTTTCAGCTATATGATCATATACTGCATGTTAACTGTTGGCTGATCTAGATGGACAGATAGATAAAGTTATATATTTTAAAGTGTATTTTAAATCTATTAAAATATTTGCTGACATACCACTCAAGATTTATTGATATAAAAATGATACACTGTAAGAAAAAAGTCAGACCTCTCCAACTCAAATTGTTCCATTGACTAATCACATCTAATTTTTGTCAACTGGCCAAACTCAATTAGTGTGAATTCAATTGGATAAATTCAAGTAGGCTAATAAAAAAAAGAAAAAAAAAAGTTTTTGTTAAACATTGTTAAACTTTATTGTACTACTACTTGTGCACAATGCACATTTCTTAACATTAAGCATAAAATGCCATACAGCCATACTTCTTCATAATTAAAGTGCATTAAATACAAAATAGTTGTTCCAATTTAGCAGACTTGAAGTACACCAGTTTAGTATGCTAAAAGTACAATTGCAGGATGTTTTTACATAAATATATAAAATGTATTTGTAGTATACTTAGCATGAATTAAATTAATTTAAAACACATACTAGTATATTTATTTTTTACTGGAGCAGATAGACAGACCAACAGATCTACAGACTCAACAACAGAAAGACAGAAAGACAGACAGACACTATGAACTGTTGTGTGGAAGTTTGTGCTGACCTATCAGAACAAATAGCACCTCTATTAGCCTGAAGAGTAGATTATATTCTGTGTAAAAGTCCTTGAGACTCTGTTTATTGAACACATTGTTCTAAACACTTTGGTCTATGTTGTCTATACTCTTTTCACAGACTGTTATGATGCATTTCAACAGTTATTCACATTGTACATGCAATTTTTATACTTTTATTCGTAAAAAAATGTAATTTAAGAAGGTTCTGCGTTCTCTTACAGAAAACAGGTTGCTGCATTAGTTTTCTAATGGTATTTCCGACTACAAATTGAACTTATCTCTTCTGATTATTATTTTTAATCAATATGCATTCCCCTGACCTTGGCTAACACTATGCTTTACTGTTTGAGCTATAGGAACACCCTGACAATAACTAAAGGATGGCAAACAGTATGAAAATGATAAAATTGAACACAGTATGCTTTATTATAGACATACTGTAAGGTAAAAAACAGGTGAGACTATGCATGTACTAAAATCTTTTATCTCAACTTTCGTATTTGTCTTAACTGCATATCATAAAAGTCACCTGAACAAGCACATTACAGGTACATTTGTTTAAACATATTAACTCTTTGAATTCACCCGTTACATGTTTACACTGAGTGTAAATAGCCAACCCTGTTGGCAAAGGCTATTTTCACCATCTCAACCCAACATGGATTAGATATTTTGCGTTCAACACAAACAGCATAATACTTGTATTTGTATTTTGTGTTAATTGCACCCATCACTATTTGCATTCAAATGTAAATAGCATTTTTGGTAACGCTTTAGAACAGGGAACACTATAAACTATGACTTTTCCCTCAGTACATTCCCAATTTGCTGCTTATTAATAGTTAAGGTAGTTGTTAAGTTTAGGTATTGGGTAGAATTAGGGATGTAGAATAAGGCATTAATATGTGCTTAATAAGTACTAATAAATGGCTTATGTTCTAGCAACTAGTTAAGTGACCCTAAAATAAAGTGTTACCACAATTTTTTTTACTTAAGACTAAATATACTTAGATGGAATTCTGAATGAAACATTTAAATACAAATAAAACAGTTCTCACCATGACTATGCAAAAACTCCACGTTTTAATATGTATTACAACAAACGTCACGGCTTTCGCTTACAAATGAAAACACAAAAATAGTTGTAATAAATGACTTGAACTTTATTGCATTTTGTGCAGACAAGTCTATAAAATGGTCCAGTGAAACCATTATTCGTAGAACATAGAAGCTTTTGACAAGATAAAACAATAATTTAAGATATCTAGTTTAAATATATTTTCATACAACACAATTAAGACACAATATTCTATTTATTTTAAAATATTAAACTTGCATGAACACACAAATTAAACAGCTAGGCAAAGATAACTATAATGTGTCATATATTTACAAAAAGTAACTGCCACAGTTTAACCTCTCTTTTTCCAACAGAGTGATATGTCACATAGTCATATACATAAAGAAACAGAAACACGCCACCTCTTTCCCTGTTACAGTCATGCTCACAAACACACGCCACTTTGAATCCTCATGAGAACCGAAGCAGGAAACATAAAACACATCACCAATCAAATCACTGTCTTTGGATCTACACTGACTACCATACAAAAAGTGTCGAATTACCCTCCATGTGTAGAAACGCTCTTGCACACTGCTGGAACATTTCAGAACTCAGAATTATCTGAAAATGCACTTTGCCATTAGAAAATCTGAATAAATGCTTCAAATTTGAAAGGATGACTGAACCAACCCACTGAAAGATGTATCAGGAGCACTGAACGAATCTAAAGTAACTGTTAAAGCACCTTCTATTTGTTCACTCTTAAAAATAAAGGTTCCAAAAGTGAGTTTTCATAGCAATTCAATTTTAGGTTCCTCAAACTAAATGTCTTTCAAAATATAGTTTTTACATTTATTTTTATTAGTGTGGAAAATATCTAATTATATGAATAACCTTTTTCCAGAAATTGCTGTATATTGACTAACACTCAGGCTATCAGAGATGTAGATGAGTTTATTTCCTCATCAGGACAGATTTGGAGAAATTTAGCGTCTGCAGTGAATGGGTGCCGTCAGAATGAGAATCCAAACAGCTGATAAAAAAATCACAACCATCTATTGTTTTCACCTTTAAACTGTTGTTTTCGGCTAAAATATGAGACCTTTATCTGCAAAATTGATTTCTTTAGTGAGAAGATCATCTTGTGTGATCACGCATTGGTGAGCAAGTGATGTAATGCTAAATTTCTCCAAATCTGTTCTGAACACAAAACAAACTCTTTGACAACTTGAGGGTTTGTCATTAAATTTTCATCAAATAATTCCTTTAAAGGTTCTTCACGGAACCACTGATGCCAATACCTTTATTTTTTAGGGTGTATATCCCAATACAGCATGATAAATCAGCTGTGGTGACTTCTTATTCCCTCCATTAACTTCAAGTCTGGCTAAATAGCTCATTCTATACAAGTCAGCATTCTCAATATTGCACTTGAACGTTTTCATACACGCCGCATCAGCAGTCACTTACAAATATCATTAGCACCTTCTGAAACACCTGCGATTTCAAATTCAGTTCGCTGGTTATTTTATAAGCCCTGTTAGTCCACTTGTACCATTGTTGCAGGATTCTTACAAGTCAGCGTTGCATAAAAAGCATTATGGTTAATCTATACAAATTCTAAAGATGTTTATTTCAGTTTCCCACAACAGTGCTCCATAGCAAGGGCATGAAATAAAGAATCTGGATTTGTGAGAAAAAACTAACTTTGAATTTTCACAGTGCTTATTTCTAGTTACGCTTTGGCCAATTTGGGGTGGCTTTAGAGTTTACTGCCCCTTCAAGGGAAGATAAGGAATTACATACTTTACAACAAAAGGTTTATGACACTCGTTTATGCCTTAAACCTTGGGAAAGGATAAGACGAATCTGATAAAATTATATTGTAAAGCCCTTTGCATCAATATGAATTCAATTCCGGATATTCTATACTTCATGATGAATGGGACATCATCAGTCGCAGAGTGAAACCTCTGTATCCAACAGCATGCAGCCAATATGGCTTAATCGTGACATTTTCCCAGCATGTTTCCCTTTGCATGACTTTAAATAATGTGGAAAGTTCTCCTCAAACTGCAAGTCACCCTGGCAGATACGGAAGCTCTGATTTCAATCTATAATACTTACTAGTACCACTATAAACAATTCAGTAGAAAGTAGTTTTAGACCCTCGAATAACTAAACTGTAATTGCATAGGACTCAAAACAAGCCAAACTCATCTTGTGTGTTGTAAATTCCAACGTACAGCAAAGCAAAAGTTCCTTTAGATAAGATTATTATTTAAGCTAGAAACATAAGCAATAGACTTGGAAGAATTATGACAGGTAGCACTTTGCAATTCCTGTTTTCGATAAAAAAAAGCTCAGTTTTTTTCTGAGCATAACTAGAATACTGATAAAGAAAATGTACTTAGCTAGAATTCAAATTCTTTTCGCAAACAACAATTTAGTTAAATATCACTTATGAACTTACACACCACAATCTTTACACAATATCTTTCTACTACAAGTGTGAACTTTGACATGATAATGTATGAGGTATGCTTGAATAGTTAGACTGTTGGTGGCATTTTGACAAACTATCTGAGACATTTTGCCAATAAAGTACTTCCTGTCTCTGAGTTGTAGTACCCAAAACCCTGTAAAACATCATGTGAAAAATTACTTGTAAGTCTGAATGTAATACACTTTTGACTTAAATGCAAAAACTATACATATCGCATTTATTTTTTCTTTTGTTTTCAATCTTATGTTTCGGGGGAGTGCAATCTATTTACATTTTAAGGACGGTAGCAGCAACCTCAGCACAGTTTGATTTAAAATTTTAAAACATACAGTTAGTTATTTTCCTTTTTAAAGTGTCACAGTTATACAAGACGATAATATACTAGTCTATTCAGTAATCTAATATATTCCTTTTTTCTTTGATGCAATTTTACAAAAAAATAAAATAGTTCTTTAGATAAATGTCTTTTGATATCTTCTATTTCTAGCACACATGAACTAAATAATATGCTCGTGCTCGTGAATTGAACAGTCCGCATCAGTCGCTCACAGATGCTGCTTAAATGTAGCAAATTAGTGTTGTCTTTACAAATGTAAAAATAAATGAAAATTTCCAACATTCATGACAAACATTAGATATGGGTTTAAAATACTATGCAGTTAAAATATGCTTTTGATTTGGTGAAAAAGGATGATAAAACTGCATCTGCTTTAGAAAGTAACTGGTAATATCAGACGCATGATATGTTTTAATGTCGCACTATCCATTTCTTGTATATGAAACTGCAAAATTGTTTTATTTTGTTCGCTTTTTATTAAAATTCTCATATGGCACGGTTTATAATTAGTGATTTGGCAAGAGATGGAAGTACCATGTTTTTCCATGTTTACAATCAATCAGCAATTGCTGGATGAATAAATAATTTTCTTTGTATATAAATGTTTGAAATATAAATACTAATTATTTTCTATTTACATTGCCTTAATATATATGTGATTCTGTTATTAAATGGGATTATTCAGGATTATATCTTCATGGAATATTTGAGCTGTATATGGGTTTTCCATTATTCAGCAGTACACGTGTGTAACCGAGCAATATAATTAATGTCTGCCGATGATATTTTAAGTGAACGTATCTGTGAAAGGAACACAGCCTTCAAACCCTCTTGTAATATTATAAAACCACTTTGAATCTACTCATGTACAAACACACACACACACACACACACACACACACACACATGGTCCAGCCCTCTCATATTGTTCAGTATATATGACTCTTAAAAGGCTGATGTAGTCAGAGGACATGCAGATGGTTTAAGGGCAAAGCTGATAGTCATTGATCCAGAAGTGCTTATACCTGGCTCACGTTAAACCCTGGTCAGTTCTGTCCTTGGTGTAAAAACACACCTCAGACATTTACGTGGTACACTGGAAGACTTGTTTTCAAGAAAGAAAGATTCCACTCTATTTACCCTATGACAAGTAATGAAACGATGGAGAGAGTGTTTAGGAACTAAATATAAAGCATAAAGAGAAGGTCACACTAGATTTTGAGTTTCATTCACCTCCATAGTTTCACATGCAGACAACCACAGAAGAAGAAGAATCTGGTGGACTTTGAGCTGCCTGTTCGAATATCTATAAAACGTTTGACCGATGGAGGATTTAAATATCACATCGATGTTGAGGAAACTCTCAGTTTAGGGATTTTTTCTATCTTGTTCTATATACGCTACCACTCTGGAGAGATTTACTCTGGACTTTTGAATAAAATAAAAATAAAAAATCAAATAAACACAGACTTGGTTCAAAAACATTAAAAAAAATCTTACTAACCCTGAACTTTTGAAAGACAGTGTAATACAAGTTTAGATAAAAACGAACTTTTAAAGAAAGCAGGATGAATCCGAACAAATGCCATATTTTGACTTTTAAAATGGACTGTTTTGAAGTGCCCACCAAAAATACAGTTGTTTTGCACGTTTAAAATCCAGTGTGACTGTCCCTTAAATTTGTAGTTATGATATATAATATTAAATAAAGAGAAGTTGGATCAGAGTTTTTGGTCAGGTGCCACTGGAGAACATGGGCTTTCGGAAATGAGTCAGAAAAGACCAAATCAATCATTTACTGATCTGTGCGTGACATAAGCTGTTGAGTTTACGAGATGAGAACTGAGTCAATAAGAGGAAGATTGAGAGATAGATAGAGGGATAGAACGTAATCATGTGGAAGAAGTGACATCTACTAAGCTTGGTGTCTTTTTAGACTATGTAGTGCAAAGTCATCTGATATGTGCTGGGGGCGTTATTGCTCATGGTGTAGGTTGGGGGTCACTGGGACGTTCCGTCTATGCAGTTAGGTAGGAGGGAGGAATATTTGGTGGTTGAGCTGAGCCCCTCAAGAGTAGATGGTGATGACCTCACGTCCACCTCCACGCACGAGGAGGACCCTGTTGAGACCTTCAGTCAAGACCTCGAGGAACTCCATGTCTGTGTGAACGAAGTTAAGAAGCAAACTTTCACATTTACATAACGGCACAAAGCAACTTCACTGTAAACAAGTCTGAAGTCACTTATATTTAGATAAAGGACAAAAGGATACAGTTCTCTTCTCCAGTGCGGTTCTTAGGTGGTCCAGGCATGTTTAGCAGGACTAGTTTAGCTTCTTGTGACTTCTTCACAATGACCTCGTTGAGTTTCTGTGCGTGGTGCATGCGTCGGACGTTGGACTGGTTCCTGAAAGAAACAATATTGCAAAGGCTTTTTTGTTAGTATGAGATTTCTTTATATGACTACATATTTAGAAGATGTGATACGCACATTTATATGTGATAATTAAGTGCGCCATCTTTTAAAATAATAAGAAGGAATCAAATGAAGTAGCATAAGTGTTATCTTAAAAGTGTACTCACAGGTTCTCCCATTCCCTGAGGCATAAGCGAAAGAAAAGAACAGTGAACAGAGAACACCACAAATACAGTAACACAGTACAAATTCGACTTTAACCAAATGTAGGGATGCACCAAAAGTATGGACAGCAATATTTCTCAGCAGATTATTGATCAAGTTAAGACTATCATTAGGCTGGATGGTTTTTATACACACTTGACAAGTATCTTTAGCTTTTGTGTCATGTCTCGCTAATTTATTATTTTTATTTTTTTGTCAGGTGTCAAAAACGATGAGCTAAGCTAAGTGAGCTGAGCAACTGAAATTATTGCAAGTGCTACAATAAATCTAATGAAGTGTTTCTGATTCAGAGTAGGGTTTAACTTACATTACTGATGTTTGCTGCTAATATGCCAGAAAAAAAAATTGCTCTGCAATTACATTACTTTTTTACATAATGTATATGTTTTTACATACTTTTATTATAATAAAATAAATATAAAATAATAATTACATATAAATATATAATACAATTATTTATATGATAAATATTTAATTTAAATAAATTTTCAAATTCACAACTATTTAAATGATTAGAAATGTATACCATTTATGATGAAAATAATTACTACTATTGTAGGCTTGTTATGCATCCAACTAACTGGTTGACGTTTATTTCTCATTAAACAATGCTCAGTGGAAATAACTAAATGTGACATTGAAAATAGCTCTTGCACATCTCTGTGGGGCTGCAATTAAGTTTTGTTAAATTAAAGTGTCAATAATACAATGATCTGGTGTTCCATTGTCAAATATATAATAAGCAAAATATCTTATCCTTTTGTTTTGTTGTTAAAATCAGTCTCAAGGCATCACCTCACCTTCAGTGAACAGAATAATATGTTGATTGACTGTCATTTCCTTAATAACTTAACTCTATTTGATTCATTAAATGCGGATTCACCTGATACAATACATACTCAGGACAGACCATCATTTTCTCGACTCACGGTTTCATGTTGAACATATCCTTTATGTTTTCAGGGTTGGCCACTGCTGGGTTATTGGGCTTCTCCGTATCGTCCGTCCAGGTCATCTGCACCTCCTCTCCGGGGCTCATGGCTGCTGGTGTGGGAGCGCTAGGGGAGGTGGGGCTAGTTGGGGTGGGGGTGGCATTTTTTCCCTGAATGAGCTGAACCTGTCGAGGACGGGAGAGACGGACAGACTAAGAGAAAGGTAAAAAGAGTGAGAGGGTAGAGAGTGATAAAAAAAAATAAGAAGTGAGATTGTTCCTATTTCGGTAACCTACTTTTCTCAGACGTATAAAGAAAAAATAGAAAGAGGGAGAGAGACGCAGTGCCAGGGTGTTAACAAGAAGAGAATGGTTTTCTAGTAGATAATGACTGAGGGAAGAGAGAGAAGGGCGAAAATAGAAAGCGATAAAGAGATGCTATCTTCATGGCTGATAGATCCGTGCTATCATCTAATCGGCCAGAGGGAAGAAGGGCGTGATTAGCTCAAATGGAAAACAAGCACAAAGTCACACACTTGATGGATAATAGCACACAGAACAAAGTGAGAGACAGCAGCTACCTCCTCCTCAGATTTCTCTTCACCATTTCCTCCCACAGACTCCTCGGCGATACTCCTCTGGGGGTGCAGGTTCGAAGGGTTCTTTCGCCGTATAGAGCCACGAGACACGTCTGTGATGCTCTGAATCTGAAGACACAACATCAGCGCTGTTAGACTGATTCAAACGATCAGATTTATACTGTTGATCTCTTTATGGAACAGTTACGGTTCTCTAGCTTGATTGGCCAAGCAGCTTTTCTTCCTTATCTCCTAACAAAAGAAAGTCACAGGTTTGGATAAACATGATGACAGAAGTTTTATTTTTGGGTGAACTTGTGACTTTAACAACTTTAGTTTACCATTGTAAAAATAACGGATGTTTATTAGAATAAACCTTGTGTAAAAGAAGTGAGCTCAATTGTATTGAATGTGCACTTGTAGCCTACACTGACTCTTTAAAAAAGTATTATATAAGTATACTTACAGAAAATATAGTAATGAAATAAAAAGCTACTTAAGTGTACATTTTCATGACTGTTTATTAACAAACTTACGCAGACTTTTGACTGCACTTGATCTAATTTCAGATATAATAATGTAATAACCAAATGTTAAATTACTTAAAAAATATTTCGAATCGTTGTTTTATTATTCTAGTTAATGCTTTAAAGAAGCGCTCTCAATATATTGACTATATAATAAAGCACATGTGAAGTACTTGATTATACTTTTAACTGTAGTTTGTATACTTTAACTGTAGTCATTTAATATTACATTTTAAGTTATTATATTTTAAATGTACTAAATTGCAACGTTATTATAAATGTATAGTTACAAATATATTGAAATGCATGGCTTACATTTTAAAGTAGAAATGACATTACAGCATATTTTAGTTACCATAAATGCTAGTCAATACATTTAGCAGTACGCCATATTTCAAAGACAATTTTGAAGTAATTATGAAAAATATCTAATTAGGTGCTACTTAAGCAGGTCAAAAAAAGCACATGAACATTCAGGTATTTGCATTTAATATGCATTTAAAATAGAATACATTTTCCTTTAACTGTAAAGAACATGCAATTATGTGTCCAAAAACATTACATTCAGTTCGCACTTAAAGGAATAGTTCAGCCAGAAATAAGAATTCTGTCATCATTTACCCCCCCCCCCAAATTGTTGAACATGTGAATGAATAATGTGGGCAACCATTTTTATTCTCCTCGGATCTCTGTAGTATTTTTTTAGGTATGCTTAAGCCCCCCCCCCCCCCCCCCCCCCACAGTACCTCTCTTTCGCGCTCGTTCTTGGTCAGGTGCATCTCCTTCAGGATCTGTGACCTCTGCTCCATCATCAGGGTCTTTTCGTAGGTGTAGGCCGAGATGTCGCTTTCATGCTTGAATTAAATGACCAAACAGGTTAGAACATTGGTTGTCAGTATTTGTGTGTGTGTGTGTGTGTGTGTGTGAAGGCAGTGTGTGCTGGTTTCTCACCATTTCAACCACCTCCACTTCAGCATCGAATCGCAGATGATAGAGGAACGTCATCAGGTCTTTCTTCATCTGAATGCTGTTGTCGTCCATCTGAGCCACAGTGAAGATACGGATCTTGCACTTCCTCCACACCTACAGTTGAAACAATATGATTATCCAGTGTAGTAATCATTTCATTTTAAGACATGAACTGAATGTGATCTCAGTTTCAATAGTGAGCGCCTTCACTAAGCAGCAAGTAATATAAGGCATCGGAACTGAAATGAAATTATTGAACACATAATAGGCATTAAATGCATTAATCCTCAATTACTCAGTTAAATACAGCACCTAAGAGACATATATAGTGTTTAGATCAGAGTTGTATGGTTCTTGTCCACAAGTAAAGTACAATTACCATCAATATTAAAACATTTGCTGCAACACTGACCTAATCCCTCCATCAACAGTACCTTGTGCTGGCGCAGAAGGAAGGGAAGGAGCATGAGCATGCCTCCATCATGGACAATCCACCACACGTCGATGTGGCCTTCAGTGAAGCGCTCTCCATTTGATGGATATGCAGAGATGTTCTTCGGCACCAGCAAGGCCAAGTGAGCTGCAGTGGTCTCTCTAATAACCTCTGTGGAGGAATGACAGTGATACACTCAGCCCAAAATTAGAGCGGATGCAAAGATGGACAGTTTGCATTTGGTGGATCATAAGATGCTCATGTCTAATAGCACAGTACACTAAAAAAAGGTTACATCTAAATTTACTGGTTTAATAATAAAAACATGCATTACTAAATCAACCAAATTACATTCCTTTATAGGCTATCAACAAAAACAATGTTATTTTGATGAACTGTTCAGCCCTCGTAATAGACAAATATGAAGTTCATATTCATCTATATAGATATCTGTGCAGTCTTTATAATTGCTCATAAAAGACAGTTTACAATAGTTTGTGTGAGCATAGGATTATCAAGCAGTAAAGCTATGCTGCAACAAAAGTCATGAAAACAGCACTGACTAGATATAAGAGGCTGTGCTCTCACCAATGAAGTTCCTGCAACGGTGGCGCTCCTCAGCCTGTTTCCAGTTCTTAGGGAAGCTGACCAGAACCGTGTTGTGACGGAGGCCGCCTAGACCTCCAGCCTGGATCAGGTGTGAGGTGGCGTCCCGCAGGTTAGAAGAGATCACAACCTGACTGAATCCCTTCACCTTCTCGACCTCCATCAGCTTCCTTAGGGACTGAGAGAGATGGGGCTTACTAGTGTCTCATTTTTCAGGAGCTCAGATTTGATCCTGTGTGTGTGTGTGCGCGTACTTGGTCTCCTTCCTGCGCCTGTGGTTGATTGTTTAAGTAGGTGCCCTCCACACACGCTCCCACGATGGTCAAGCCTTTGCCCGCTTTCAGCTGACTGGTCAGAGACAGCAGTCGAGGCTGCTCTATGTTCTGCTCCGCATCCAGACTCATGAGCACCAGAATCTGGGGCCTGGATGATTGATAACATTATTTTTAAATGTAAATACATTCTCAATATTTTGGATGAATGTAATTTAACATTTGTCCATACACTGCTTATAACACTTTACTGCTTGTTTGTTGTGTGAAGAGGCATATTACTGATCAGTCACTGACCTCCAGTTTTTAGTGTGAGGAGGACCTTCCTCCAACCTCATCAGAGCATAACGGGCGGCACTCAGAGAAATGCCACGAATCCCATCGCCCCACTCTTTCTCTGCCCTACAGAGAAGCAATACACATTTGGTAATTCAACTTTCTGTGGATTTATGTGTTCAAACTATGCTCAAGTTATGAAAAAAAAAAAAAATTGTGAAGTGTGGTGACCCATACTCAGAATTCTTGCTCTGCATTTAACCCATCCAAAGTACACACACACACACACAGCAGTGGGCAGCCATTTATGCTGCAGCACCCGGGGAGCAGTAGGGGGTTCAGTGCCTTGCTCAAGGGCACCTCAGTCATGGTATTGAAGGCCCGAGACTCAAACCCACAACCCTAGGGTTAGGAGTAAAACTCTCTAACCACTAGGCCATGACTTCTCTTATTACTTTTAGATGTTACAAATGTTTAACAAAATAATTTGATGATCCTAAAAACTGCATTATGGTTTTCACAAAAATATTAAGCAGCACCACTGTGTAATAACTTAGAAGAATGAAATGATGCTGCTGGAAAAGCTGATGCTGCTTTTGATATCACAGGAATAAATAAAAAAAGTATTAAAATAGAGAACACTTATTTTTGAATTGTAATAATATTTCACATTATTTGTGTTTTACTGTATTTTTGATTAACTAAATACAGCCTTGGTGAGCATAAAAATAAATAAATAAATAAATAAATAAATAAATAAATAAATTCATACTGGCCCTAAACATTTAATATTTTAATAAATGACTGTAATAATTCACCACATTTCTAGGATTATATTTCAGGACAGGAAGAGGGACCATTTAGGCTTCATCACTTTTTTTAAAATTTTGATTTACATAAGTGATAATCATTCATCAACAATCTTCCGCTAATAATCATCTAAAACTACAGTATATACATTTACAGTGAATAATTACTCCACTGCATTTGTCAGGCTTTTAAATAAACCCTTATGAAAAAACAAAAAACGAATATCTGTACAGACAATTATGGCTTTTCTGCCAAGAGTGAGATTGATCTAGTTAGTGTGAAACTCATTAGGTTTTCCCTTTTTTCTCCGGTCGTCTCTTCCTGAGGCTCATTTAGGTTTGCTTACCCGCAGAATTCAATGTACTTGTAGATGCAGCTGGCGATAACCATGGCAACAATGGCGTAGTACCAGGAGCAGAGGAACATCAGGGTAAGACACAAGCTCATGCCCAAGAGTGACAGAGCCCTGGAGAGACATCACAGGAGATCTCATGCTCATTTGTTCAGCTGTGATAATCAATAATCATTAATAATCATAACCACCACAGATGATCTTAGCGGTGGACAAAGGATGCATTTATGTGGTGCGATACATCTGTTTGCCTTCATTTTAGGTTAAAGGTTATTTTCATCCCCTCAAACTAAAATTTTTTGTAAACAAACACACTTTCCGTTCTGCCCGGGACACAAACTGAAGGGAGCAGGTGTGTGTGTGTGTTTGTACCAGTGGTAGAATTTAAAGCGCGGTCTCCAGTTGGGGGTCCTGAGGAGTGTCTGCAGCGCACAGGCCAGATTTACAAACATGTAGCACATCAGGAAGAACCTGTGGGTAAAACAGATAAAAACTCATCTTGTGTGTAATAAATGTTATGGGCTGTGTATGCAGGCGTGGGAATCAGACGAACAAGGAGGATAATAAATCAAAAGAGGAGTTTAATGAACATCAATAACATTAACAGAGGTAACATTGATAATCGCGGACCAGGAGGAACTAAAAAGACCGGGTTTTAAATACAAGGGAGGTAATCTGGGGAATGGAGAACAGGTGAGGATTAATCAATTAACCAAACAAGAAACGGGACATGACCAAAATAGGGAACCAGAAAGTCCATGAACGTAACAGTTGCCCCCTCCCGGATCGGTGTGTCCTCGCATCGAAAGAGAAATTCCAGCGGAGGGAGGGTGGGGGTTCTGGAGGCGGGCGTAGGGTAGGCAAGGGGCAGGCAAAGGAGAGGAAGTATGGAGCATGGACCCAGGGTGGAGTAGGAGGGAGGAGCCAGTGAGGAGCCTGGAGCAGGAGAAGCCAGATGGTCCACCAGAGACCAGCCAAGATGACCCATGGTGGAGTTGATGGTGGGAGGAGGCATGGTGGAAGAGGGGCCAACGACACCAGGGGGCCGACTAACGGAGACTGTGCCAGTGGATCAGGAGCCCAGGCTGGAGCCAAGCAGATGGAGAGCCGCTGCGTCAAAGGACCGAGGTGGAGTCCAGGGCTCGGAGGCTGGAGGCGGAGACAGGCAATCCTTACGCCAAGGTGGAGTTGGAGACTGGAAGTCCCAAGGCTGACTGGAGCGCCCAGATGGCACTGACTTAGGGTGAGCTGCGGGACTGACTGGCACCAGAGGAGAGGAGGTTGAGGAACTGGCTGGTCTAGGAGGAGGTGAGAGAGGGAGGCTGGGAGGAAACACCGGAGGATCAGGGCTGGACGGAACTAGCGGAGAAACAGTAGATTCAGGGCTGGGCAGAACCAGTGGAGACACAGGGGATTCAGGAATTACTTCCACAAACCAGTCTATAAGGTCCATTTG
Organism: Carassius auratus; assembly: GCF_003368295.1. NCBI lineage: Eukaryota > Metazoa > Chordata > Actinopteri > Cypriniformes > Cyprinidae > Carassius > Carassius auratus. Next base: position 14,345,204 of record NC_039250.1, on the reverse strand, counting down.
AAAAATGTCTATTAATTCCTCCATATAATTTACAGAAACCAGGTGCAGCTCACCCTCAGTGGCCGGAGTGTGGGCAGGGCTTCTCTAAAACTCCCTCTGGAACGGAAGATGTAGCCGGCTCACACACCTAGTCAGACAATCAGGGACTAGGGACATCTAGGAGCGACAATCGGCTCCGTCATGGTGGGCTCAGGCTCTCCGTCTGTGGTGGGCTCAGGCAGTTGCTCCATCCAGCTTGATGGCGGATGGCTGGTCTCTGGTTCGTGAGTGGGGCTGGAGATATCCTCTTCAGCAGGGCCGACGGTGAATGGGAATCCATTATTCTCCAGCACCCACTCAACAAAAGCGGCGAAATCCTCTTTGGGACCGTTTGCTGGCAGGCATGTCTTACACCACTCGCTCAGGCCATGTGATAAAAATTAGAGAGTGAGTGGTCTGGGAAGCTGGTAAGGCACGCCAGATCGATAAAGTCCCTGGTATGATCCTCCAGCGAACGGTCCAGTTGCTCCAGGCACAGGAGTTGGACTGCTGGAATAGCCATTCCAGGTGAGGGATAATACAAAACAAAAAGGAACGAAAAATGCTGCTAAATTCACTTTTCGGTCCGCGGTTCTGTTACGGGCTGTGTATGCAGGCGTGGGAATCAGACGAACGAGGAGGATAATAAATCAAAAGAGGAGTTTAATGGACATCAATAACATTAACAGAGGTAGCATTGATAATCGCGGACCAGTAGGAACTAAACAGACAGGGTTTTAAACACAAGGGAGGTAATCTGTAGAATGGAGAACAGGTGGGGATTAATCAATTAACCAAACAAGAAACGGGACATGACCAAAATAGGGAAACAGAAAGTCCATGAACGTAACAATAAAGAGATATTCTGCCCCCTTTGAAAGTTTTCATGTTTTGTTTTGCAGTCATGAACCACTATTTATGTGCATATACAGTATGTACTTATTTATATTTATATAATATTCTATGTCAAACCAAAAACACACATGGACAACTTTTATTATAGTTACTAAATACAGATTAGTTTGCATTTCCACAGTAGAATTAAATGACAGTACAATTTTATTTTTGTTTCCCATTTAAAAGTAATTGTTACTTTAATATAATAAGAATATAATTAAATAAAATATTCTGTAGACAATTTTTTGATATTATTTTTAAAAATTAAAAAAATGCTGGGCAAAATGCTATAATATTTCAAAATGCTAATATATTTGAATAAATAATATATAAAAAATTATATTATATTTTTAGATAATGTTTTATATTAATGTGTTCCGATAATATTAACAAAACTATATTTTTTATGAATTGTTCATTATCATTTAGAAAGAAAATAAATTTTCTAAATAATTTATAATAATTTTTTAAATAATATTTTAAAATAATAATACAATTAAACAAAGCATACTTAAGGATAGGCTGGAAGATACTTGGATGAATGAAAGGCCATCAGTGGATTATTAAATCATGTAGTTATGGTGGGGACTTAATGGCTCATGCCAGATGTTGACCCCTTAATTGAAGCCTCTCTACCTCACACAAGTGATCTCCATTTAACTAGGCATTAAAAACCAATGGGCTGCATTAGTGATAATTTAAATGTGTCATATTAAAGGTGTTGAATATTTATGAATTCAGTTATTCTGGATTTCATGTTAATAATTATATAAGACCACTCTGTCCAGATCAGTTTGAAATCAAAGACCAGCCAGACGCAAAAAAAAATAAAAAAATAAAAAAGACAAAAGAAGTCCACTGAGAAAAACCCCCAAAGCATGACAAAGTCCATATTTTAAACAGCTGTACATTTGTAATGCATATCTGCAAAGGTAATAAGGGGGGATGTAGTCGCATTTTAATGGCATTGTATTGTGCTATATACCTGTAAATAAGTTTAGTATTTACTGAAGAACATAGAAAAGAGTCTTTTGAACACAGTGAAGACGTTTTATTATACTAATAGAGGCAGTTTATTGCTCTTGTTTCTCTGGGAATCATAACAAATGAGGTGTGCTGTGTATTTTTTGGAGAGAGTTACTTACATGGACAGAATGGGAGCGACTGCATCCAGGGAGGCGATGAGGATGCCAATCTCACAGATGCAAGCCGTCAGGAGGAGAGCCCATGTAGGTTCACCGTTAGCTTTGCCATGACCAAACACCTGTCAAATGCAGAATATTATCAGGTTAGTGTGATCACTTAGTATCAAACATAGAAGCATCAAAGGGTGATGGTCAAGGGGCAAATGTAGAGATGCACCCTGAGGAAAGGAATGATGCCGTCTCGGGCGATAGCCTGAAGGAGACGGGGCGCTCCTGTCAAACTCTGAAGCCCTGCCCCACAGGTGGAGAAGAACGAGCCGAACACAATGACCCAGGGCGAGGGCCATGCTAGGGTACCAATAACCAAGTTTCCGTTGACACCTTCCCCAAATCTGTGTGTTCAAAACAATACTGTTATTGTTTATACTGCAGTAGTCACATAACATAACATGACATGACATAACATAACAAAACATAACATAACATAACATAACATAACATAAACATAACATAAACATAATATAACTTAACAACAATATATATATATATATATATATATATATATATATATATATATATATATATATATATATATATATATATATATATATATATATATATAATGAAAACTTAAAAGACAATTAGAAATATGGCCTAGGTAATTAAATGAAATACACAAGTAAAAAAAAAATCTGAAAAAAATATATATATATTTGAACAATGTAATACAAATATTTAGAAGAGTGTTATTATTGTTAACTAAAAGTATAAAAAATAATTTTCATTAACTGAAAAGGCTAAGATAAAAATATAAATAAAAGATAAAAATTTAAATATTAGATGAAAATTAGAAATGTTAAATGTTTGTTTAAGTTTAAATATTAAAAATTCTAAAACTAAAGTTGAAATAAAAATTTATTAAAACTAAATTGAAATATTTAAACAACAACAACAAAAAATTACAAAAGCATTTAACAAAATCACTGAAAGTCAAATTAAATCATAATGAAAACTGAAATCTTTGTGCCTAGAACTGTTATTATTGTTAACTACAAGTATAAAGGCATTTTTGTTCAGCTGAAATAAGGCTGAAATAGAATAAAATTAAAAATATCAGTTGAAACCTTAAAAGGAAATTAGAAATGTTCCCTTGAAATTAACTGAAATAAAATAAAGTTCAAGTTTAAATATTAAAATGAAAATGAAAAACTGAAGCTAAATATAAATATTTAAACAAAAAACAAAAAATTACAAAAGCATATAAAAAATAAAACGTAAACTTAAGTGAACTTAATTTTCAATTTATTTGGAGTCTACTGAATCCAGTTTGAATCTAAAATAGAGCTACAGACTCACTTGTCTCTCAAAACGACTCCGTCCACACACGCTCCAAACAGAATCACACTAGACATGTCTGCGAGAGCAAAAATTTAGGAGAATGACACAAAGCGGCAAAAGGGCATTCACCCTTATTTCAGCTATTTCCCCACATATGGAAACATCAAGTCTTATGATTTTATCACTTTAGTTTCCTGGATATCCAAATACACTGTATTCTGTTCATTCCAAGATGTCCAGTTCTGCATTGTGTGAAAGTCACAGGTCATTTTTTTTGTGCAGAGCTGGAGCAGTTATTGCCTTCGGAGTAAAGGATACAGATGATGGAGGTGGTTGTGATGGCCAGGATGGTACCAATTGGGATGGACTTCTGAGCGTCCTGCAAGTCACCAGAACGGTTTGAACCAGCCATGATACCTGTGACACACACATAATGTTCATATTAGACACTGGTATTTGTAGGTCAGGTTCTACCTGGATTGAAGGGATATTATGAGAACGAAAATATCTTTTACTGTTTTTACTAAACATAAAAAAGACAAAAGCATAAGTAAGATTCAAATTAATGTTACCTAACATAAAAAAGCCATAATAAACATTATACAGACCAAAACTAGACTTTTATTTGAATAATTCCTCTACTAATGATCAAACTGTTGTACTGACCTGTGACCGAGGGGAAGTAGATGCCAACCAGCAGGGTGAAGAAGCTTGTGATATCAGCCAGGACGTATCGGTTAGTGTTGGTTTCTGGGGCCTCAGGGTCGAGCACTGCTGGTATACCTCGCTTCTCTAAGATTGAATTTTTCTCCATAAAGGTACTGAAGAGGTTTTCTGTAAAACAAACACAAAAAGACTAGATTTTTTCCCCATGTAATTTTAAAACAGAATTACAGAAAATGAGTATATCAATTTTGAACATTAAATTTAAATAATCATATTATATTCACCAAGATTTAGTAATTGTATTTGAAATGTAATTTATTCCTGTGGTCAAAGCTGAATATTCAACATCATTACTCCACTCTTCAGTGTCACACGATCCTTCAGGATTCATTCAGAATATGCTGATTTGGTGCTCAAGAAACATTTATTATTATCATCAGTGTTGAAAACTGTTGCGCCTCTTCATATTTTTAAGGAAATGTTTATTTTAGGATTCCATATTGAACAGACATTTCAAAAGAACAGTATTTATTTTAAAAAGTAAGTTATTAAAGTATTACTGAAACAGTAAAATATGGTGGTGAATATGAAGATATCAGTGTGAGTGTTGGTGTTTTCTAACCTGCCATGATGCCACTGGTGATTCCCGGGATTCCCTGGATCTGACTGACGTTGTTGCTGCTGAAATACTCATCGCAGGTGGCGTTCAGGAACTCAGAGTCACAGAAGGCTCTCCAAAGCTTAGTGGTGACTGTGGCATTGCCTCTCTCAATGGTCTTGGCACAAATGTCAAATCCCTTTGACACAAGAGTTCGGTTCCCGAGCACACAAACCCTACGCAGGATAAGGGCTGATTGATTATAGTCACTTCTGTATTTTGTACCCTAAAGAAACAATTTAGACACAAAATTCTACTTACGGAAAGTCTGGCGGGTCAAAAGATGTCTTGATGACACCAGCGTAGACAGCGAGAATGGAGAGAATGACACAGGCGAGGAACACAAGGGCCAACTTGTTGACATACTTCACGCCGACAAAGACGACTAAAGCCATGAAGGAAAGCACGATGGTACCGTACACACGCATGTTATTCAACAGCGCTGCCTCGGCCTCTGCTCCCTCCAGACCCTCCATCTTAAATATGGCAGCAGCTGGCACAATGTAGATCTAGAAAAAAGAAGAAAACAGAAAGAAATAGCGAAGAAGTATCCAATTGTTAAAGGAATAGTTCACCCGAAAATGAAAACTTTGTCTTCATTTACACGCCCTTAATTTGTTAGGGTCACTTAATTTGTTTTGTCTAGACAAGAAGATATTTTGAAGAATGTTAGTAACTAAATAGTTTTTGGTTCCCACAGATAGTTTGGAAGTCATTGGCTACCAGCAACTGTTTGGCTACCAACATCCTTCAAAATATATTTTGTGTTCAACAAAATAAAGAAACTCAGGTTTGTAATGACAAACTGGTTAAAGGTGAGTCAAAGGAAATTATTATTTTTTTAAATAGACTCATTTTCCATCTCCCCTAGAGTTAAACAGAACTGGTGGTAGCTCTTTTAGCTTAGCTTAGCATAGATCATTGAATCTGATTAGACAATTAGCATCTCGCTCAAAAATGACTAAAGATACCAAAGCGTTTCAATATTTTTCCTATTTAAAACTTGACTCTTCTGTAGTCACATCGTGTACTAAGACCGACAGAAAATTAAAAGTTGTGATTTTCTAGGCTGATATGACTTGGAACCATTCTCTCATTCCAGCGTTATAATCAATATTATATTGTACAGAGTATAGTTCCTAGCATTATCTAGTATATATATATATATATATATATATATATATATATATATATATATACACACACACACACACACACACACACACAAACAAAGAAATGTAAATGTACCAGCAGGATTTCGATGCAGCCCAGGATGTACATGGCTCCTGCAAAAGTGGTGCCTAGATAGAAACATATACCAACAGCCCCTCCGAATTCTGGCCCCAGTGAACGAGAGATCATGTAGTATGAACCTCCGGCTGTAAGTGCACAAACAAATTCACCATTAGGCAAATAGTAGCACATAGTAGATCATTTTACACCGTCATCATATTTTTATTTTCTTGAAAAGTTATTTTGACACATGAGGCACATCTACAGGTTTTGGTTATTTCAAATAAACCTAGAGACAGACATGCATCCACACAGTTATGAATGCGGAGCTGATCTCAGCGCAGTAGGGAGCTGTACTGTGCACTGTAGCTAACTGCCCATGAAGAACAGCAGGAAGGCCGTCCTCTGGGCATCTCCACACAAACACAAACATGCTGAATTCTGCTCACCTGGCACAACTCCATTGGTGGCAATAGCACTCATTGAGATAGCAGTCAGCATAGTCTGGAAATAGAGTAAATAAAGATCAATACAGAGGGGACAGTGAGTGACAGAGACAAGAGGCCCCCACTAAGTCCTCCAGCGACCCGTGAAAGAAAAATGTATTTATTACAAAAGAAACCTTGAGTACATTAAGACATTGTGCGGTTTAGGGGAGGTTTACAGCCATATAGCTGACTCATTGATCTTAAGGGAATGGGAGGATCATAATTTTGTCCCAGGCCCCTTGACTTTAAGTGAAGGCACTGCATAAAAACATGAACTCTGTAATTATATTGTAACATTATTGTGTTCTTTTTTTGTTTATTGATGAAATATTTTGACACTTAACAAAAAGGTTTCAATTGTTAATATTAACAACATTTTGTATTTTATTTGTATTTGTATTTTTTTTTGTTAATTTTATAATTTAAAAATATATATATTTTTAAAATCAGTTTTGTATCTGTTAACATTACTTAATGCACTGTAAATTAAAATGAAAAAAATAAAATAAAAAAATAATAAAATAAAACAACTAACCTTGACAGAGAGCATTAAAAAATGCACTGCTTATTGTTAAAGGAAAATCCATTGACTAATTTTTTCATATGAGACCTTATTCTAAAGCGTTGCCAATATTTTCATAATAAATGATTACATACAATATTACACACAATGCCCATACCATGCACGTTACCACTGTCTCAGAAACATTTTTTTACTCATTTTATTATCATGTCTTCATATTTTATTTGATGTATTTGAAAAGTAGTCTCTTATGCTGAAGAAGCTGCAAAACTGAATTTTCAGCATCCCTCAGAAATCATTTTAATATGCTGATTAGCTACGCAAAAAACCTTTCTGATTATTATCAATGTCGAAAACAACTGTGCTGCTTATTTTTTTTTTTTTGCGAAAACTGTGATACTTTTTTAATTTTATATCAGGCTTATTTCTAAAGAACAGCAATATAATCTAATATTATAAATATCTTTACTGTCATTTTTGATTAATTTCTTTAAAATTTTAGAATGGCATCATACTTAAACATGCATGCATACATTGTTACATTCATGTAACATTTGATGTACTCAAACTTTAAATCACAAAGCAAGAAGTATTTATTTATAAGTTTTACACCACCAGAGCAGCCAGGACGGAAACAAACCTTGTGAAAATGACTAGCGATTGTGACTTTGCAGAATCATTCTGAGTGTGTGTGTGTATTTCCTGGGGTTTGGCAGGGTCAGAAGGGCATAATAGGGGATTTATAGTGGTAGAATCTGAAGGGACAGATTTCAGCTTTTTATATCAAACAATATTAAAACAGATATGACAGGAGGGGAAAGAGCTCATAGTGGGACCACACTGCACATTCACTTACATAATACTGCTGAAACAAAATACTGCAGCAAGTATTCACTTTTATGTGACATGAGCATGCACAGAATGCATGCAAACAACCACACACCCACACACACACACACACACACACACATACCTTTGTTTGTTTTTGTGAAAAGTGGGGACATCGCATAGGTGTAATGGTTTTTGTACTGTAGAAACTGTATATTCTATGGCCCTTCACCAACCCTACACCTAACCCTAACCCTCACAGGAAACTTTGTGCATTTTTACTTTCTCCAAAAAAACTAATTCTGTATGATTTATGTGTTTTGAAAAAAGTCACCCTCTCCTTGCAATACCTTTGTCATACCCATGCCATTTTACAGAGTTGTGTCCTGATATGTCACAAAAACAAGAACACATACACACACAAACACACGTAGGGGCCTATGCTTTTGATAATGCTGAAAACATGAATAGAATCGTGGAATCCAGTCAAAAAGTGCTATAACTTGGAATTTGTCAAAAAAAGAAAGAAAAAAAATATGGCTGCACACTTAATCAAATCATTTTATGGACTAGTAAATGTGAATATTAAACTGCAAAAAGACTGCTATTTTAATATGAACATGTTCTGTTTGTCTCTGTGTCAAAGCACATTGCAGTTTTGTTTACTATACACCGGCATATGGATACATGAGGATATGAGGACATGAACTTCATCTCCAAAGGTCTTAACTACAACAAACCAAAAACAAGTTTGGTTTAACTTGAAGAAATTGTGACTAAATATTTCTAATATTTATTTATATTGTAAAGTAGAATGTACATCTCAAAATAACATTAAAAAAATTATATACATTTTATTTTGTAAGGTTTGCACAAAATATCACAAATCTTTCTTCCATGTTTTAACTAATTACACCTATGATATACAGCACTTTGTTTGCCAATACAGAAAGATCACATTTTCAAATAAATAAATAAATAGAAACATTTCATAGGGTTCTAGTATTGTAAAAAAAAACATTAGGTTGTTAAAGTTGTATTAATTAAATTAATTAGACATGCTTTTTTGATTATTAAAACTGAATTAAACCATTAAAGTTGAATCAATAAAAATAAAACTGAAAATGCATAATAAAAAAAAAAAAAAAAAAAAAAACATCAGAATTTGGGGGAAATGAAAATAGATTTATGGCCCCTAAATTATTATGATTATTTAATATACAGATCCTACCAGTATTTAAATGTGCTTTTTTATTATTAAAATGTAATCTATTTATTCAAATGGACTCAAAATAAAATAAAAAATAAAATAAAAATAAAATCCCACAGTCTGGGAAAAAATAAAGTGGATTTCATAGGGCCCTACACATGTCACAAGAATCACCAGAAGCAGGAGCGACATGTGCTAAACTCGCAGCTTTGCAATCGAACACCTCATTTAAGCATTTACATATGTGACCCTGGACCACAAAACCGGTCTTAAGTCTCAATTTTTTTAAAATTTAGATTTATTCATCCTCTGAAAGCTGAATAACTAAGATTTCCACTGATGTATGGTTTATTAGGACAATATTTGGCCGAGATACAACTATTTGAATATCTGGAATCTGAGGGTGCAAAAATAATCAAAGTACTGATAAAATCACCTTTAAATTTTTCCAAATTAATTCTTAGCAATGCATGTTACTAATCAACAATTTAGTCTTGATATATTTACGGTAGGAAATTTACAAAATATCTTCATGGGACATGATCTTTACTCAATATCCTAATGATTTTTGGCATAAAGAAAAATCTATAATTTTGACCCATACAATGTATTTTTGGCTATTGCTACAAATATACCCCAGCGACTTAAGGTTTTGTGGTCCAGGGTCACATTAATATTCTTGGCTTAAACTCTGTCTGGCATGCTCACACACCAACTCACTTAAGTGACTTACAACAAAGTGACTGGATAACTCTAAGCAATCTCCAGTTAAAGGAGCAGAGGGCTAAAAGGAAACCATAAGCTCTGGAGATGGAGTCTCTGGGGCTCTTGCTGCATAATGGTAATAAAGAATTCAGCTTTCTAGGCCTGAATAGACCTTTAGGTCTGTGTAAAATACATTCAGATCTGAAGGATAGTGTGTGTGTTTGTAGAGTGTTTGAGCTTGTGTGTCCAACCCAGTGGCATACCGAACCTCCCTATGCCTCCTGTACTGTATGTGCACTTAAGACTGACCGTGGAGCAACACATGAAGACAATGGTGAAAGTTCCGAAGACGCCTCCAATGCCCACCAACCAGGTCATCCTGAGGAACAGAATCACCCCCAGGATGTTCTGCATACACGGCAGGTAAACGCCCATGATAGTGCCCATACGTGGAGCCTGTCAATTAACCAATCAATGATCAGGACACCATGGAACATAGTGCTCAATATACAGCATCATTATTTTAGCTGCTTTTCAATCAACATCCACCTAGTCAATGAGTTGCTACCATCCGTCAACACAGAAGACTGAGGTTCATGAAAGAAGGGTCAGTAGTGATTTGGCAGTCTGCAGAAATAATGGACGAGTTCTTGTCACCTGCACGGTTTTCTTGCGTGCCTCCTCGTTGTTTTCTGCCTCCTCGTGCTCTTTACTGCCCTGCGTCAGGTTGGAGTAGTTGGCGAGGCTGCTCAGCAGAGAAGATACCATGGGACTGGTGTCCATCTCCTCCTACACATCACACACATACAAACAAAACGTGTAAACTTACTGCACATTCATTTCTAACTGTTTCAAATCATTAGCAGAGCTGGACTACCTCAAACAGGGCCATGTTTTTCCCATCATACTGCTGGCTTTTCTCTACGTCACTGGTGCTGCTGTTGATAAAGGGGCTGCTTTCCTTGGATGTCGCATCTCCTGCGAACAAACAGGAATTGAACATTGTTTATTAGAATCTGAGCTATTTACAATTTATTTACAAAGGAAGTAAGTTTTGGGTTAGCAAGACTATATTTTGAAATAAATCATGACTTTTATTCAGCAAGGATGCATTCCAGTGGTCAAAAGCGACAATAAAGATACAGTTTGTATAAAATTACAAAAGTTTCTTTTGACCTTTCTATTCATCAAAGAATCATAAAAAAGGATAAAAAAATAAAATAAAAACATTGACAATAAAAAGAAATGTTTCTAGAAACAGCATATCAGCATTTTAGAATGATTTCTGAAGAATTGTGACACTAAATACTGGAGTAATAATGCTGGACATTCAATTTTGCTAAAATTGTAATAATATTCCACAATATTAATATTTTTATTGTATGCATGCAGCATAGGCAAACCTAAGAGAACACACACACACACACACACACAAAAACCTTAAAAAAATCTGGACCCACTTTATATTAAGTGGCCTTAACTACTATGTACTTACATTTTAATTAATAATTTAGTAGAATGTACTTATTGTGTACATACATGTTTTTACATTGTACTTATATTTAAAACATATATACGTGTAATTACATCTGTATTTAATTTCTGTAATTAAATTTATAATTACACTGTTGACCCATACTTTACACCTTAACCCACCCTTAAACTTACCCATACCTCCAACCCTCTCCCTAACCTTACCCCTATCCCACCTCAATAGCAGCAAAAGTGTTTTACAATACAAAATACGAACACAATAAGTGCATTGTACTTATTTTTTTATGTAAGTACATAGTAGTTAAGGCCACCTAATATAAAGTGGGACCAAAAATCTTATATAACACAAACTTTTGAACTGTAGTGTACATTGGATAACCAAAAAAAAAAAAAAAAAAAAAGGCTAAACTTCAGATAAAATTCTGTTAAATTGTATATTTTACATAATTACATTATGCATTAAATTCATCAAAATCAACACCAAATAAAAAACAATGACCCATTTGTTTTTTAGACATTGGTCCCACTGATTTGCTTACTTGTAAGATCAACACTGTCACATTAGCATGCATTTCAGAATTATTCTGTATAATCATATTTACAACAAAAGCTTGTTTGGTTTAATATGCTCTTCTCTTGATTCAGATCATCTTTTAACATCTCACGCAAACTACAAGTGCTGTGTGCAGGGCAGTTTCAAGTTGTTACACTTTCCTGTCCATCTAAAAGGAAAGAACAGGAAAGGGGTGGATGAATACAACAGTGAAGACAAAAAGTAGCACATTAACATGGTGCACTGCTTGTGTATCAGTGTGTGTGTGGGTGAGGAATTCCAGGATTTCGACATGCTCTTCCATAGCAACAACCCGCTTCTGAGCCTATTTTTACACTACTGCTTTCAGTCGCACATCCTTTATCACAGGAACTTTTGATCGCTTAAATCTGAAGCAGTGCAACATGAACCTCACAGTTCTGCACAACGCTGTTGTGTCCTTTTAATACATAATGGTTTTTAATTGTGTGTATTTCTAAATTTGAGTGCGTACTGTAATTTCTTTAGTATGCTGTCACCTTCCCTCCCTTCTCTAACATAATTATATGTGGGAGCATGCTCATTAAATGGCCAAGGGAATCCTGCCTCTTCGCTTGCCCGGTTTAATCTGATGTATTAGTTTAATTAATCATGCTTCCTGGCAAAACCTTGTACATTTTAATTTTCACAGCCTTTGCCTGCTTACTGACCTGCGATCCCTATGACCTTTAAACACACAATTCATCACCTCGTAATTTCATCTGTCAGTGCTGAATCAATATGCCGCCAAGCCTTGTGCTTCCTAAAGTAGTAAAAAAAAAATAAGGACACACACACACAAAAAATGATTATTATTTTTTTTTTCAAAGCTCTTATCTTTTTCAAACCAAATATAATTGATTTAATTGCCTTTAAAAAATAAAAAAAATTCAGCCATAAACAAAAATTCCATAACAGAAAGCACTGTTGAATATGATCAAAGAAAAATAAAGTTGAGATGGTCTTTTAAAGATTTTTTTTTTATTGAATTTTAATAATGATGTGTAACACAATAATTTAATGATTATTTATTTATGACTTCATATATGTAATCATTAAGAATCATATTAATTACGTTTTTATTTTAAGGTTTGTACATGGAACATTATGCAAAATTATCTGCAGAGCAATTTTATATTTTCAGACATTTTCAAATAGTACTTTAATGATTTAAAGCCATATATATTTAATTTAGGCATCCATGGTCTCACATAGTTTGAAAACTTAGCACTTGGTTCCTTCTGTATGTGTCCTACTTCTGGCTCTCTTGACACATACCATCCCACAACCCCAGCAGACTCACAATGTAATGAGCAATAATGAGAAAAAGATTGGTATACAGATTGAGATAGATCCTAATCTCTGACATCTTTCATGCTGGGTGGTGAAATATATAACTGAAGCATTAGGTTTATTTTTACAACCCCAGAAGGGACTCTAGACTCTAGAAGCATCTCTAGACTTATTACAAGGCTTCCTCCAGATATCAAAACTTGCTAGATGAGGGGTCTGCTGATTCTGCCCTGCGGTCCATTTTATGTCTCTGGTTCTGCAATGAAGCAGAGGCAAGAGCAAGTAGCTGATGCTTAGTTTTCATAACTGTCTTTGCACTATTAGAAAATACACACACACACACACACACACACACACACACACACACACACACACACACACACACACACACACACACACACATACATACCTCAGGCCAGCTCTCTTGTCCTGTTCTATTCGTTATAAGCTATAAACTAACATTGTATGTGATCAAATTATATTTAAGCAATATCACACTAGCAATATAGCTGAATCACACCTGCGGTGATATTCAAACAAACGTGATTATGATACTGCTTTCATACAATGTGTTCAACAAATAAGAAGTTTATATTACACAACTTACAATTTACACCAAATATTGCCACTTACTTGGTCTACTTTTACTTCACCAGCAAAAATATTTTCCAAAATCAGTGTCTTGAACAAACTGGTTGAGTGAATGATTCAGCTGAACGAATCAGTGTTTTGAATGAATCGCTTGAATGAATTATTCAGAACACTAACTCAAAAAGATGTTTGTCTCCTTCTACTGGGGTAACAGTTGAAGATTAGCACTGATCATTTCATTTTTTATCAGAATTGTCCCGTTATGCCATGTTGTTTTAGGCTGTTTCTATGTGTAATATAAGTCACCTATTTATAAAAGTACTAGTTAAATGATAAGTTAGAAGTATTAATATGTCAGTGATATTGCTAATATCTAAGCTTTGTGAAATTATTAGTGCATCAGTCCATACTTATAGCACTTCCCTGTTCTTCATATCGAACAGTTATCACTTTCACATCAGCATGTGTGATTAGCATGATGAGTCAGTCAAAGCCTGCAGAAGATCAAGGGAAGAAATTCATGGGAACTTTATGCATATTTCACACAGCCCATCAAAGACTAAATAAGTAAATGCTAATTAGTGATGAGCAAAATGTGTAGGCTGAGTAGGCTAAAGCAGAACATGAGCATCATGTTCTTATTTCATGCAGTTTAGCTTAGCAGCTATTGTGAAAAAGTTACACTTTAGCATAACATTTTAGCATAACAAGTTATAAAAAAAGTATATTTAAAATCTGTATTTGCAGATAATAATGAAATAAAAAGTAATTATACAGTATACTTAAAGTAAGCACAAATCCATGACTTTTTTTTTTAACACATTTAAGTAAACTTAAAAAAGTAATATAACATTATAAGTAGATTTTATAGTTTTGCAAGTGCACATTCAATAGTCATTTTTCACAAGGAACTAGTTGCTGTTTTTTACAATGCTAGCAATTTAACTTATGTTTGGCAAAACAGACTGTCTATTTTATTTTACTTTGTCTGACTTCCACGTTTGGGGGATTGGCTCTTTATTGAGCTCATATGCTGTTACAATATGGCTCAGAATTTTTTTTTTTTTAAATGCTAATGGTCACTGTTGAGTGATTAACAGTAAAAGTTAATTGTTGTTACATCAGCACATTTGATATGAAAGCATAAAACTGATATAAAACAACAGTAAAACCAGAAGTCAAAGCCCCAGTGTACTATAAAAAGTCAAAATACAAAAACTACAAATGAACAGTCATGTTGCTCAGATACATCTGTTAATATGGGAATGTTCAGTGAAATTAAGACAGCACTGCACTCGTACCCTCTAAGCACCTTTGCCTTTTTATAATCCACAGTTTTAAAATCTGCTTTTCAAAGCTCATTTCAGCCCATGACATCAAATTAATCTGCTTTTTAAATTTTAATGTTTTTCCCTTTTTCTTTCTCTTGCATTTGTATGGTCACATTTAGTGTTTAGTACTTCATAACACATTCAGTACTTCATAATTTGAAATATTTTTGGTGTGTGGATCCATGTGTTGACTCTTATGACAAAGAAGTGCACTTAAGCACTTATTGTGGATATACTTATTTTGTATGGGTATACTTATTATCAGACACTTTTTTTTTGCAATTAAATGAAAATGTTTGCAGTTTAAATTTATATTGCTTTTTGACCCACTTAAGTAGGACTTAACACAATTTCATAATATGCATATACCTGAATGTCATTTCTATTGAAACTTATTTGTCATGCATGTAAATATGATTGCAATTGCACATTTGTTATGATAAAGTTGCAAATTAGCTTCATTTCAAATATAATATATTTAAATGTAATATTGAATCACACACTTTTGTTAATTTATAAACAACTACTTTACATGTAATTTAGTAGGTTAAACAACATATCAAAATAGAATGACTATTAAACACAATTTAAAATGTGCTTCTAAGTAAAGCTTTTAATTTGACATTATTACAAAACCTAATTTTAAAAGTGTACTTAGCTGTAAGAAACATCATAAAAGTGTAATATTATAATGCAGTCTTTAAGAAAAATATTCAGTACATTTTTAATTTTTTTTTATTTATTAAATTTTTTTTCGGAAAGGGAAATACTCAAAATGTGGAGAACATTTAGAATTTTTCACAAACCCAAAGCCTAGAAGTGGGCAAAAAGTGGGCAAGAACAGGCCCTATCTGGAGCATAAAGATCAGACTGTCAGGATACAATGAATCCAGTTTAGACGACCAGGGATCCAAGCCATTTCGGGGTCCAGCCCCTTAAAGGACTTCATGATCTGATATTCCCTAAAGCTGAATGTCATCTTTGTCAGCTCCTGAATTGAAGCACCTTTATCTAACCGAAGGAGAGAGCAGGTGTTTGAGAAGCCTGCAGAAATGGTTAGCTTGTGTCTTGAGCTCCCTGAGGCTGATTATATCAGGCTGTGCCGCTTTATGGGGCTTCCTCAATTCCCTTCACAACTGATCAGCAGAGATAGCCAGGCAGAGACTGAGGGAGTGGGATGGAGGCTTCAGTGTCCTCTCTGCATGAAAGGGTTATGGTGGGCAACTGAAAACCAAATTTGACGAAAACAAGCTTTGCTTTAATGCATGACTACTGGCCAGTTCGCAGTCGGTGATGGTTTTCATCCCACTTCACACCACCTTCATGCTGTTCTGACTAAGTTTGCAATCATGAGTGTGCTGTTATCATTTCTCCCCTATCTCAAGTACCATTTTAATGTCTTCCTTTATCCTCTTTGCCTCCTCCTTTTTTCTTCCTACCACCTTCTATTGGCTCAGCAGGTCCTTCAGATCTTCAGTGATTCACGTTTTGTTGTTTGGGAAAACAACACGGTCCTCGCTAAACCACCTCGGTCTCACTGTATGACTCAGAACACGTCTTGTACTGTTGGTGGTAAAAAGGCACTATCTAAATGGTCAGTTTGCATTAGAGATGCTGTATCCAGAAGTCCTAAATTGTTGGATCTTCTTGTTCTTGTTTGGTTCCCTCATAAAAAAGATGTCTTTTATTTGCTTGATTGATTATAATTGATCATTGACTCATGATGCTAAACTCTATTAATTAGGTCCAAATAAAGATATACTGAAGCATATTTGATTGTGCTAATGTAGAACTATTGCAAGTATACTTCAGATATCTTTCATTTATAGATCAATATTATTCAAAACCAAACAATACTCATCAATGGTGACAGTAAAACTGTAAGTCATACTTTCGTAAGGTTGGTCTGGGCCATTCGTAAGCTCTCTCTTAGCTTGTTTGAGCTCAAAGCGCTACTGTACAGCAGTCTTTAGAAACCAGCGCAGCACAGTACAAGTCAAACTATGGTATGTTGACAATGTTGTGGCTCAACAATGATTTTATGTTATTTTTTTAAGACTCATAATAAATTATGTTCGCAATGGATACAGGCCTATTTATGAAGTTGACTTTATGTGTTATCAGAACTAATATGGTTGTAATTAGCCTAGGCTTTTTAGTAATGTAATTAAAGCAAATTGACAATCAATTTTTTTGATAATTAAAATCTGGCAAACAATTTGGCTCTAAATGGCTAAGATCTATAAATGGGTAAGCATGGTGGTGTCCAGTAAGCAACCAACTATGGCAGCGATCCAACGTGTCCTTGTATTGAATCAAAGACGGAGCCGGATGCGGAGCCGTTTAGTCCATGTCAATTTTTTTATTCTGCAAAACTTAAGCCCTTTTGACATTTTTCCTGACGTGGCTATATTAAAAAAAAATCGCCTCCCAAGACAGCTCATTATGGAGCTGCTGGACCTTCTCAGACCTGCGCTTGCCAGGCAAACGTGGCGGAATTTTGCTTTAAGCTCTGAAGCCCAGCGCTAATTTATTTATTTTTTGCTACAGAGAGATTCATCGAGGTCGTGGGAGAGGGCTACAGCCTAATCGAGACCTCTGCGTGGAGGTGCGTCCACACTGTCACCAACGCCCTGCGTCGCCATGCCGGGGATTACACACGGTGGATGGCACACTCATCCCAATCGCCAATCCATCAGTGACTGATCAGGCGTATACATATCGCGAACGGTATACGCGGCCATAAACGTTCAGGTTATAGTGGACCATAGGGGTGTGCTATCTGACCTCATGGCAAGGTCCAGCAAAACTTCAACTTCCTCTGACGAGAGGCTTGGTGCCCTTTTTTACGTTGCTTCCCCAGCATATTTTGTATCTAACTCTCTCTCTCTCTGTTCATTGTAGATAGGTTGCTTTTTATTAAAAACATAAACCAATTGCAATCAATACCACATAACTGCAGCTGCTTGCCAATCAATTCTGATTGTAAAGTACCTTACCATTAATATAAAAGTGTATTATATAATTTTTCTAAGTCGTTAAACCCATGTCAAAAGGGGCACAAGTGGCACAACGGGATAAGGAGGGTGGAAGATTAGCGAGGAATACCCGGTTCGTCTATCCTACACAACATATGGTGTGAACATATTACTGACCATTTGATAATTCAATTTATAGTCTATATTCTACTGATAACTTAAAATAAGTTAAAATAAATGTTACTATAATAATTTGAGGAATATTTCATTTGCATAGAACGTGTTGTCTTTCTTAACGCTGTATTGCACCATCGCGTGAAGTGGAAAATCGATTCATGAGCAATCGATACCAACTAATTCAGCACCCTCACTTTGGACAGCGCTCTTGTTACGTCGGACATAAGAGGCAGCGTGCTAAGAGCTTCCTAAGGGACACTTCGGGGAACACACTTAGGAACATGAACAATTTTGGTAAGATATATCTTTCGAGGTCTTCTTAGCACACTAAGAGTGAGCGTTATCGGGAAACCGGGCCTTGAACTATACTTAGCATGAAATAAATGTATTTTAAATATTTTTTTACTGGGGAAAACACCATAATAACTTGTTACTACACTGATGAAAACTTAGCTAAACTGAAAAGAAAAATGGAAAATAAAATGTTATAATGTTAGATGGGTTCAGCAAGAGGAAAGTGTACATGTTTCTGAATACAGAAAGATGTAAATAATAAAATATTATCCAAATTTACAAGATAAATCTTACAAATTTCAGTATATATATATATATATATAAAAAATCTCAGCTCACTAGAAGTTATTTTCATTGCTGCCTTTTTATACATCCTCTATTTTTCATAATACCAATCTTATCCGGTCTCTTACGAAGAGATCAATTACATTGCATCACTTCTGGGTCATGGCCAAAGATTAACTTTGTTTACTGAAAGAGGGATTGTGTTTCAGAAAACTATTTATTTTGTTTCATAAACAGCACTCCACTCTACTCTCTCCTTATATTACACCAGTAGCGTTAAACTATATCCCTTTTTAATCATGATGGCAACATAGCTTTCCCTCAGGACAAAGGCCTTTATCTAGTATATACACAGAGAGCCAAACTGCAATTACTGCTTGCCCTGATAACCCAGAATTTTATGCTTCTCACAAATGATCCTCCACAATCTTTAAAATTAAAGGTTCCAAAAGGGGTTTTCCCAGTGATACCATGGAAGAATTATATTTGGTTCCCCAAAGAACCTTTCAGAAACATTCTGAATGCTCTATATATGTTAAACATGTTTAATGGAACCACAGATGCCAATAAAGAAGCTTTATTTTTAAGAGCCAGTCAACACATCAGTGATTATACAGGGGTGCGTTTCCCAAAACCATGGTTGCTAACCTATTAGCAGCTTAGTTGGTTGGCAATGCATTGCAACCAACAAAGTTGCTAACTTAGTTAGTAACTATGGTTTTGGGAAACGCACCCCAGGATGGGTGTCAGAGGAATTAGCATCAAGATTTCTTTAAATCGTTCTTTTAACAAGCTTTCTCTACTATGATGCATCATCAAGGGTGTGATAGCCATTTCTGATCTGAGAATCTAATTATCTTCTCTGAGTATTTGGCCACATACACACTGTAAAATCTCAGGAGTGACAACCGCATTTAAAGGAATGGTCAAAGGAATAGTCATTAATTCTCACCCTCATGTTGTTCCAAACCCTTAAGACCTTCGCTCGTCTTGAACCCTGATGTCACATGGACTATTTTAATGATGTCCTTACTACCTTTCAAGGCCTTGAATGGTAGCTGTGTTGCTCTCTGTTCAGGGTCAGAAAGCCCTCAGATGTCATCAAAAATATCTTAATTTTAGTTCAGAAAATGAATGTAGGTCTTCTGGGTTTGGAACGACATGAAGGTGAGCAATTAATGACAGAATTGTCATTTTTTTGGGTGAACTATCCCTTTAAATACAAGAGTGATTCTGCTGAACAATCATTTGTGTGTGTACAAAACCAAACTCACTCTCAAAACTGTCACGGCTGATACCATTGTAACGTTTTTCTGTCTCATGTTTGGTATTCACTATTTTTGACCAAAGTAATATTGCAGCTACCAAAAACTCATTATGTTCGGCTATCTTAAATAAATCACCAACAGAGGCACTATGTTTTGTTTATGTTTAGGAGGCTGCAAACATAAATGTGTGCTCTCAAAGGGTTGCCATGTCCACTATAAGTGATGATTATTTGTGCTTTAGGCTTGTCGATTAGGTTCGGCTCATCCAGTTTATGGCGTTAATAAAGCAGGCAGTCGTAGGACGTGAAATCTTGTGTTTGGCTTTTTTTCCCCAAGATAACACTTTTGGATTTGCATTTATTATGTTTTTCTTTTCTTTTCTTTTTTGCAAGATCTCGCAACACTAATGAGTCAAGATATACTTCGTTCCCTGTGATTAAATCTACCACAACTTTGTTTTCACAACTAGTTTTTCAGTATGTTTTTGCATGAATTTCTGTACCCACTTTGAACCCACTTTTTATGATTCAGTTCGGTAGTAGAATGCAGTTGTCACTCCTTTAAATTAGTGAACTATGTTCTTCTTGTGTACAGAACAGGATTAAGCACTAAAAGGTGCACTGACCAATGAATTAAGTGTGTATTGTAAGAACTTACAATTCATTCATGATTTCATAAGCCATTGTGTTCCCTGGAAATCGAACCTATGGCCTTGTCCTTATCAACACCAAATTCTAATAGTTGAGCTATGGGAATGAGTTGTTCCAGCACATTTTATCAGATCTAGACAGAAAGTGGGGGCAGAACACAGGAACAGCATCAGGGTCTATCCTGGTCAAAGAAAATAACCCAAACAGGATTAAGCCCCAGATTTCCTGTTTGCTACGTATACCCCTTTTCACCATGATATTAGGTCACATCCATTTAGTCTTGAGTAATGTAGAAAAGAAACCATCGATTGTAAAAAAGATATTACTGTTAATTAAATAACAGCAGATCCTTGGATTCAGGAGCTTTGATGATAAAAGACAGTTAAAGACCTGAAATAGTAAATATAGTATCAGATATCTGCTAATAAGCTGCAATGAGAGGCTTTGTTTTAGAGAAAACTGACAAGAGAAGTAATAAATGTGGAGAAATAGAGACATCATAAGAGAAAAGCTTTAGGCATGTCAACTTTCTTTCACACAATACAGTAGAAAGAATCCTAGACTTGGGAAAATGACATATCTAACAGGTCTGTTTTGGTGTGTATCTTTCAAATGCTTTTTCTCTCAGTAGTTGGACCGAATATACGAGCAGTTATCCTCAAGCCAAAAGTGCTGATTCATGGAGCTGTCAATGTGTAGTTGGTGACAAAGAAAATAACACTATGCCAACTGGCTTGATCCAAACAGACTTGATGGTGGAAAGCTTCAGTGTGGGCAAAACATACAAACTGTCTGAATTCACGAGCACAGAATTGGACATATGGTGGAGATTTGATTGAGAAGCCCTCCAGGGTGAGCAGACCAGCAGTATCATAAGCTCGTCTCTATGTGCCGTGAATGTCTTGAGGTGGATCTAAATGAGTGTTTTAGAGCCAAAGGCTGACTAGTCTTGCAGAGTAATACATTTGACTATCGTGGAAGTTCTCAAACAATGTCAGGTGGCAGACCATGTCACCAATAAAACAAACATGATGGAAAATCTGGGGGAATCAGGGGGGAATTTATTTATTTATTTACTGAAACCGATTTACCAATTGTATGAAGGCTGCACAATTGGCTAAAAAGTATACTATAGTTTAAATAATTGTAATCTTGATCAGCAAATCAGCGTATTAGAATGATTTCAGAAGGACCAAGCGAAAATTCAGCTGTGCCTTAACAGTAATACATTTGAAAATATATTAAAATAGAACTCATAATTGTTTATATCTCAGAATTCTGTGTAGTTCTGCCTTTCCCCTCAGAATTATAAGAAAAAAAATATAAGAAAACATTATTAAAAACTCTGAATTGTGAGATAAAAAGTTGCAATCACGATTTTGATTCCATGATGTAAAATTAGCATTTTGAGGGTCAAAAATAATGGCAAGAGTTTCTATCTTGAAATTCTGTAAATAAAAAATATAGGTTATTGTGACATTTTATCTCATAATTCAGGCCCAACTCAGAATATGATTAAAATGCAGCAAAACCAGTAATATTATAATATAAAATAACACTTTTCTGCTTTAATATATGCTCATTTAAAAAAAACAATTTAAAAGTGTAAAGGTGGAGAATGTAAGAACAGCAGTTGAAAATATGTGCTTTTCTGAGTCGTGACCTTAAGACTGTTCAGATGCTCAGGCATAACCTAAAGAGCTGTGCAATTAAGACAACCCAGAAGGATATTTAAGTAACTGTACAGTAGAAAGTAGGCTAACGAAATTCAAGGGTTCACTTACTTTTTCCATACTACACTATGAATGATTGATCAGTGTATTCAGTAAACATGTGAAAAGTTCAACTATTTGTGTATTATCAATATAGCCAAATTGTGCTTTTCTGTAACTGTGCATTAAGCTAAGATTAGACTACATTAAATTAGCAATTCATGTAGAAATTCAGAAATTTTAAAAAAGGCTCAAAAACATATAGGCTCTTTCATTCTATAATACTTGTCTGTTTGCAGTGTGCTATTAAAGTCCTAGCCAAAAGGTTCTGTGCAACAATGGCAAGCATCGTTCTGTGCCTAAATCTCTGGTCATTCACAGTCTTTGCCCTCGAATCCTTTGTGTGGTGTGCGTGAACATTATTGACACAAACCTTCATGTCCCCAGGAGAGCTCAACACCAATTCAGTGACTCAAGTCTTACATAATGACTGTCCAGACCACAAGTCAGAAGCGCAGAGAGGACCACAGCTGTGTGTGTGTGTAAACCATAGCCAAAAGCAGTGCTGCAGCTGCAGCGTGTGACGTTCTGCAGAAATCCCTCAGCACTGCCATTACAATAAATGTTAATGTGATTGTGAATCAGTGTAGTGAAACAGACAATATACAATACACAAATATTATTATTATTATTACAAAGATGCACACTTAAGCATACTTGAA
Source organism: Carassius auratus (assembly GCF_003368295.1). NCBI lineage: Eukaryota > Metazoa > Chordata > Actinopteri > Cypriniformes > Cyprinidae > Carassius > Carassius auratus. The sequence continues at coordinate 14,322,129 of NC_039250.1, read as the reverse complement.
TACTTAAGTAAGGACTGAATGTTTTTAGGCAGTAATTGCTCGTTAATTGCAAATAACTGAAAATGTAATGTAGTTTAAAGTTATATTAAATGCCATTACCTGAACTTAAACATGTTTTTTGACTCACTTAAGGAGGACTTGAAGGGATAGTTCACCAAATGAAATGAAAATTGTGTAATTAATTATACACCCTCATGTTGTTCCAAACCTGTAAAACCTTTGTTCATCTTCAGAACACAAATTAATATATATTAATTAATTAATATAAGAAATATAAGAGCTTTCAAACCCTGCATAGACAGCAACAAAAATTACGGTTGAACCACTGATTTTTTTATTTTATTTTTTTAGATTAGATTCGACTTTATTGTCAATATGCAGAGTACAAGTAGAGAGCTAAAGCAATGCAGTATGTAACTGATGTCACATGGACTATTTTAACAATGTCCTTACTAACTTTTTTGACTGTTCCAGTGCTGTCTATGCAGGTTCAGAAAACTCTCGGATTTCATCAAGAATATCTTAAGTTGTGCTTTGAAGATGAACAAATGTCTTACGGGTTTGGAACAACATAAGGGTGCTTAATTAATGACAGCATTTTCATTTATGGGTGAACTATCCTTTTAAGTACATTTTTATACATGATTTGATAATTTCTTCTATTGTCTTTGAAATATGCTTAAACTGTACTGTTGAATGTACTGACAAGCATTTATGGTAAGTACTTAAATATAATTGATTGTAATTTCTATTGAAACGCATGCAATATATTTAAATATACCAGTATATAAGTATGCAGTTTATTACATTAATATTAACTGACTTTTTCGTCAGTAACTAATGACAGTTAAATAATAATAATAACTGACGATTCATTGTCATATAGAATATAGAATAACACCACAGTTAAAATTACATGACACAAAAAAAAGCATGACAAAATGTTATTAAAACATTATGTTATTAAAATGATGTAAAATTAACCTCTGTAATTACAATGGCAGCTTTTAAAAATACTCTAAGCACACAATCTTCAATACAATTAAGTGCACTTCTTTTGTGATATAGACTGTAAAAAAGTTGTCATGTAACCTGAAACATGGGAGCATTTAAAATTAACTGGTGGTTATATTTAATATTATATTACAAAGTATAATATTAAGAATTTTAAAAGTTTACTCTTTTAAAAGTTTACTGTTTTAAAAGCATTTAAAAACGTGTACTCTCTTCAAGTATAAGGCCATAAGGCCATATATACAATTAATGTGATGTAATCTTCAAGTACAGTGTTTTAAAAATATACTTTTAAGATTTAAAATACACCACAAGTGCACATTCAATACAATTAAGTGCACTTCTTTTTCACAAGGGTCTGGCTCATAGCAGGCCCACAGTATACAGTACAGACCCCTGAGGCTCACTACAACACAAATTGCATTATAGATACAGTACAGGAATAGCACAATCTGATGTGACAATTGAATGCTGCTTAATATGGCTCCATTTAAGTAACAGACTGTTTAAAACACCAGCAAAGACTAGACCCGGACAGGTTGTCTCTCTCACATGGTAGATTTATTCAGTTTACACTAGCTTTCAAAGGCTTTACTAGAAGTGTCTCTCTAGGATTATCCCACATGCAGAGTGGGTGACTGTGGCATGCCAGATATTGCATTAATTTCAGTAAATAGGCCACCTGAACATTAGCGCACAAGTACAAAGACACGTGAAGACACACGGCCACAGCTGTCAGATTAATGTTCCACTGAAGGTACTGACACACAAAGTGCTTCAAAGCTGCAAAGGTGCTGCTGTTGGCCTGAGTATGGTCTCCCTCCTTCCTGTTCTCTCTCTTCATCTTCCTGCCACTCTTGCTCCCTGTCGCAGACCCTTGGATGAAATCCCCCAGCTGTCTTGCTCTCCTCACGCTGCAGTCTGCCAGGCAAAATGCACCTTTCATAGACGCTGCCTATCTGAACAGATTAATGGGCCATATGAAACGTCCCATCTGTACTGAAGCAATGTGAATGCTGTACAGCATCGGTGCTCTGACGCAGCAATTTTTTAACACTTGCAGCAGAGAACGGTTCAATGTCAAACTGGACGCTGAACATTCTTTAATGTCTAGGTTCATTGGTCCTGAGACTTGCATTGATTTAGAGATGACACAGCATGGGAGTGAAGGGGGAACAGTCATTCTGAATTAAATCAATTGTTGCCGAAGGACAAGTAAAGCGTTGCCAGGGAACAGGTTGCTTAGTAACAACAAAGAGTTGACTGGGTTTCAACGGCTTAATCATAACATACCTTCACTAGCCTGTCAAACAGCGTCCTTCAGCACAGTAAGGTTAGACGTCCACACTGAGAACATTTGTTTGCAATAAATTAGACTTTAAAGGTGCCATATTTTAAAAATCCTGTATTACACAGCTCCTTTTACACTAAGTACAATGTTATATGAAAGCACATTTGAAGAGACTTAAGAAAATACATTGTAGTCCTGAGTAACTGAAGTGCAGGGACTGTATAGCCAAACTTTAAATCAAATCAAAGTCTCTCCAGATCTGATATACAGCTATTGACACCCACAGACAGCTATTAATACAATATGCCAGGCAATAAGCCTATCTCTCTCTCTCTCTCTCTCCACAGGGTCACTCTTAGTGTGGATCAGATTTAATCTCCCATAATGGCTCGTCTGGCTCTGACATCGCATTCTTCTGCAGTCCATTCTGCCATCTCCTGTCTGTTCTATTCTATTCTATTCTATTCTATTCTATTCTATTCTATTCTATTCTATTCTATTCTAAGCTAATAATACCAAAGGCAGCACAGAAGTAGCATAAAAGTACACTGTAAAAAATAAGTGTAATTTTAACTGTAAAATTTTGTAAAAACGCTACGGAAAAAAACTGATAATAGGTTAACAGTAAGTTCCCGTACTATATACAGGGAAAAACTGTAAAAGATCTAACAAAGCATTTAATGTAAATTTACAGTAAAATTATGTTAATTATACAGCTTTTAGAAGTAAAAAAAGAACAAATCAATGTATAATTTACAGTCTAAAACTGTAAACTGATATTCCCAGAATTCCCTGCGTGACACTCCACGTTTGAAAGTATTTTGTTTAAATAATCATGTTTTTAAATAGTTTTTGTTATCAGTTATGTACATTTGAGCTTTATGTTACATCTTCTGTTGCTTAATGAAAGTTTTTTGCATTATTTAAGTATCACGTGTGTTACCATGATGGTGTTTTGTGTTTCCATAAATGTGCACCTTCTATATGTTAATATATACTTCTGCTTGTGGTGAAGCTACTTGTGATGAGCTTTGATACTTCATGTGGCTTTCTCTTATACAGTACCATCTTTATTATTATGGTGGTTGTCAGTATTTTCAAGGTACAAAACAGATTTAATTTTGTGTGTTGTTGAATTTACTGGGTTATATTCACATTTTCTTGTTTGTAAATTACAGCTTTATATTGTAAAATTAACAGTTTTTGATGTAAATGTGTTTACAGTTTTCTGTATTTTTACAAAATTGTGGCGCGGCTGACACAGAAGAGCATAGGCAGTTTGAGTGATGTAGAGAGACACAGAGGAGACTGTTTTGAGAAAGGAATTGTTGAATAAAGTTGTTGTTTTTTTCTTTGCTTACAAAAAGTATTCTCGACTCTTCACACCATTATGGTTGAACCACTGATGGCAGATGGACTATTCTGATGATGTCTTTCATACTTTTCTGGACCTTGGCAGTGTAACTTGACAGTCTATGGGACAGTAACAAGCCTTCAGGTTTCATCCAAAATATCTTTTAAAAAATATATGTTTTTACCATTTTGGAACGACATGGGTGTAAGTGATTAATAACAACATTTTCATTTTGGGGTGGAGTATCCCTTTAAGCTGTCTGTATAAACCCCCAGGGGTGTTGCTCTTACTGTAGGACAATTTTTATGACAAGATCCTTAAATGTGCATACTGGCAGACATGCACACACTCAAAACTTACCTCTGATTTTTTTTTTTGTTAAATTGAACATATGAATGTATGAAAAGGTTGGAAAGAAATTAACTCTTGGTTTCAATTCAATAAGTAAGCAAACAGAGTCACAGTGTTGATGGCATTCAGCTCAGCAAACACAGATCTCTATCTTTTTCTCTCCATGCAGTCTGACCTACATAGTGGAGAACTACTGCCTGATGGTGCATGCAGCTGCCACACACACACACACACACAGATACGCATGTAATGCACCAGACATAATGTGTATTCATGCTTAAAATCCACATGATTCATTCAGCTTTTTCATTACTATTGTGATTCAAACACAAAATTTTCTCCACAGAGTGAGAAATGAGAATAAATGTATTCTTCACTCGCTAAAACAGACAGGTGATTATAGTTTGATCATTATCTTCTAAGTTGTTTAAAAGGTCATTATAAAAGTTTGATAAAAAAAAGACTATATATATATATATATATAAAAGATGATACATATTACATGATTTGTTACATTTAATTACCCCTTTTGCAGGTTTTGAATCATATTTACATAACCAGAGATTTGTAAAATGCCACCCACAAGGATATTTTTCCTCTTAATTCCTTGTATAGTTACCTGGTGTATTAAAGTTTTATCCTTTTTAACAGGAGGCCCACAAGTGAACTGGCCCACTAAGAAAAGTCCCTGTGTTCCCTATGGCCAGTTCATCCTTGCACACCACACAAATTACCTTTTTAAAGAGCCCCTGGTTGCAGTGACATTAAAGTATTCTTAGGTCAGACCAGTCTAAGACCGTACCGAATACTTCTACTTAACAGGTCACCTTACAGAGATCAGCTCCCGCTCACACAACTCCAGCCAGCTGAGCGGCTATTAAAGATCTGTCCCACAGAGCGGGAGAGCAGAACAAAGTGTTAAGAGCCAATACTGGCAGACTTCACCAGACTTCAGTGGCACATGGTGTGAAAACAGTCCTGTTGAAAGAGGACATGGTTTTGGACTAAACAGAGACACAGCTTCTTTTAGCACATGGGATGGAGCGTCATATGTCACTGTCTTGTGCACGTACATGTCAACTGCCGCAAAACCCCAGGCAAAGCTCCGCTTAGAAATCTGTTGTGTCTGTGAACACGTGCCATGTCATAAATCATCTTGCCCTTGGAGATCATGTTGTCTTTATCAATAAAGCCATTCAAATGCAACACACAAAGCTGTGGAAAAGGTCACTAGAGATGATTAAAGATTAAACTGTCATGCTGACTGCAAAACAACCTACTAATTACATTATCACTGTGCAAAATCAAGCATGATTTATGCCGATTAGCGCAATATGAATGTCAAGGTCAAATATGTGCAATATGGCTGTTGCTTTATTGCATGGATAAGCACAACTCTACATACATGCACACACACACACACACACACACACACACACACACACACACACACACACACACAAACACACAAAGCAATTAGACCATCAATTTCTCAGAAATAAAATCTATGAACTGATATTATTATCTGACAGGGGAATAAAACATGGAAATCCATCAATTCTATAGCAACAACAAGAGACAAGCCCTCAGCTAACTTCCCAATTTAAAGAGGAAATTAGAATACAGAGGACTATAGACCAGTGAAAATGGAGGACAGAACTGAGAGAGACATGCATGAAAACTGGCTGAGGGATTTAGTCCGGTTCCAGATGAGAAAGGAGATCCTCACCCTACTCAGAAAGGAGAGAGAGATAGAAAAAGGGAGAGAAAGAATAGGATATTAAAAGCGAGAGAAATGGAGAAAGCACACAGTGCGCTCGAGGTGAAACCAACTCATCCAGGGCAGCATGTACCATTTCTTCATGTCCATTTCTGCTCTTGAGGTAATTTCATTGTTCTCAGCAGTGTATGGACAAATCTGACTGAACATATGAATATAAGCTGTTTTAACACCAAACAGTTGATATGGTATAGTCACATTAGCAACATTTATAAAATTTCACTGGCAAATAAAAGTCTATTGTCTATTGGCGAAGCCAGAGCTTACCATATCCAATCTTTTATTCCCTCATTTCAAGAAATATCTGCGTCCACACAAAACCACGAAACTGACACAAAACTATGTAGTATACATGTCAGACCGGTATGGGGTGCTGTAATTCTGCCACAGAGACACACTAAAAATGGAGAGGAACACTTGGACTATGTTAATATACCTAGCGCTCGATATACAAATGAACACGGAAAAATACATCTATTAATCTGTGTTAATCATAGTTGATAAAGAAAAAAACAATTGTTCAGTGTTTGTTCATGTTTTTGTTGCTCTTACATGATGTAGCATTGTCTGACTAGGGGCAAAACGTGGGCTGATGATGTCATAGTTTCAGAAAATATATGGATTCGCTGTCCACACGAAAACGCAAGGGTGACATTTTCAGATTTATCCACTCTGGGACCCGGTTAAAAAAAATATTGGCTTCACTCTCCCAAAACGCTGGATCCGTGTTGACGAAACGCCTATACATACAAATTGTAAATGTGTATACAATTCACATTTTAAATTTGAATTAATTTGATTAAATGATTCAATGATGTCATTAATACTTTAATTCCTGAATGACCCACCAGTCAAAAAAAAAAAAAAAAAAAATGCTTTAGACAATGATTCAGTGACTCACTCATTAAAACAAATCTCCAAATTTCTACAAATATTAACATTAGTATAATACTAAATGTAGCCGAATTCATAAAATCAGCATTTTTTAACAAATCGGTTGAATGAATGAAATTATGTAACCTGCAGAAAGACTCACTGAAATATCTATTCAACCATTTTCCCAAAGACACTGGATGGATGGCCAGTCCATCATAGGGCTCACAGAAAAATTTGTATCACTTATGACCAAACTGACAGTCGTAAACGAGCAAACAGAGACTGTTAGTGTCAGTAATCTTGGAGTGCTGCATCATCAGATTCAAGGACCAGATATGTGGGCCTATTTATCGAAATAACCAGAAAAGACAGAAAAGGTACATGAACAGAATTAAGGATTCCAAACTGGCATCATCTGCATGAGCATCACAACCTCACTCTTCAATTCTCATTGTGGTTATGCAAGAACAATCTCATTACTTTTTCAAGGCCACTACCTACTATGATTTGGCACTTCAGAGTAAAACTTAATGAATTCTTAACTGACAGAAGGAAGAAGACAGTAAGAAGTGCAAACTTGCAGACCTCACACAGTCACGTAGCTGAGAAACTTCCTCCAAACATCAGAAGCCCCAGACATATTTAATTCTTCTCAGTCCAGTGGACACAAGTAAAGAGACTCTGAGAGTGTATGTTAGCTTGTCTACATGAGACAAGAAATGGTGTAGATTAGCAGCACTACATGCATTATCACAAGGCAGAGATGTAAGTGTCTTCTATGGACATCACTGTAGTGAGAGTTCATGCATATCCAGCAATTCAAATACAGAGATTGCGCGCTGCCAACTCTCTATGGCTATGTTCACAACTTCACACAGTCCCTGTTTGGGAATGACTAATATCTTTACAAACAGGTGACTCTTCAGTGGTTCTGTTCTTACAACAGAAGCAGAAAATATATATAGATCTAGACAGGTGGAGCTGGGGGAGGTGGAGGGTTTCAGAGGAATTCTGATGAAGAAGAAAAAAATAAGGTCCTAAAGATTAAAGATTACAAAGGCACATGCATTACAAATTCGAATGATGTGCATACTCTAGATAATAAACTCTGCAATATCCCATAAAAATGAATTATTAATTTATGGTGATTTCAATAAATAAATATATAGATAAAAATTATAATTTATACATAGGTATTCCCAATGAAAGTTAAACTACTGAAATATAATTTTTCGTAGTCATTGGAAGGAGTGCCAGTACTGGTGCCTCTTTGAAAGATTTTGTGCATGATGTTCCTTGTTACATAATGCAGTTTCTTTATAACTAACCAGTGTCTTACCAGAACAGTGTTTAATCAACATGTAATTAACCTTCTTATAACTTCCACTCTGCATGATGTCTCATCTCCTTCTTTCTCTTCAGAATATTGTAGCTGCTCTTTTCTTTTGCATGTCTCACCTCACAGCCTCTGCCCTCTCCTCTGTTCTCACGCTAAAATGGCTTCCCAGACACCTGCCAGAGACAGCTGGCCATGACAACTTAACAAAACCATCCATCAAGGGCAAATACATCAGCAGGATTACAGGAGGGCATATAAAAATCCTTTATGTGGCATTAGGGAAATATTCTTATATAATGCATGGTCTTTTGCAGTGACATAATAGTCACTACACTGCCACAATTACATAAGAACTACATCCCCCTGACCTTAAAGCAAATTAATTACACACCTACCCCATGAATTATGATTGCGTTTATGTTCATTTCCTGATATGTAAATAATTTTTACATTTAAAATTGAAATTCAGTTGAATACAAATTTAGTTTTCAACAGTTCTGCATCCTGCTTGCTACCTACAATATAATTTACATTTAAAATGTGTTACCCATTCATTTGTACAGTAAATGTCACATGAGCTTGAAAAAAGACCTTAATGATCGTAAATATAACTGAAATTTTAAAATGATGTAAACATAACCAGATGGTCTTAAAATACAAATCCCAATTAATTATCACAACAATCTACTTGTCAATGAATACAATAACTCAGAGCTAAGCCACCCAAAGATAATTTTGTTCATAAACATCCCACTCTGCATGGATCTGAGCAATGAGCTGACAGGAAATGCATTTTCTTGCTTGCCTTTTTGTTGCTTGTCATGACTGTGGCAGGTTGTCTGTCAAAAACACTCACACTACGAGCTTTAAATGCCATGAGTTGATTGGCGGAGAGAAGCTGTTTTTTAACACATGAAGTGTTGATTAAAACCTTACATCAAACAGATCCAGTAACACTGTATTCTGTCTTTATCAAATGCCAGTTATGGACAACCTGCAGTGAATTGTAATAGTTTTTACAAGCATCTGTGTCTTATGAGGGAGAGTAATACATATATTTTTATACTTTATGAGTTTATGAGGTAACATTGCATGGTGCAGTTTATAATACAGCAGAATGTTGGATTCATAGTCAGGCTTTATTCAAAAATTTCATATTACGAAATTCTGAATACTGTATGTTTTGACACAACTTATGGCTTCTGGCAGCTCCTTTTTTCTCAAAGAGAGAGTGCGTCATGGTGTTATGATGATGGCTGCATCTGCCTGCAAAGTGTTTTGTAAGGGAACCCAAGCATGCATTTAAATTGGTTTTATTCGAGTCAAAATATTTTTTACATGACTTAAGCACCCTGAATGCATTAGGTCGTGTTAGGTAAAAATGGATGGTTCCTGTATAATTCTTATGGTAATGCCCAGGCAATTAAGCTTGCTTAACAACAAATAGTTCTCTCTTGTACTTTTAGTGTCTGTATGATTTTTGAGGACAGCTAGTGCTCTAGATGTTCTTAATTTAGGATGGTCCTGTTATGTTTTAATGGTGTCTGTGGCTGTTAAAACAGGTCTGTGCCATCTGGCCTGATGTTTGCTTGACCTGAGACTTCACCACAAGGACTAGCAGCCATCAGTGTACGCTATTCACAGAATACATTTCTTTTCCACATGTGCTTTCTTTCTTAAATTTCAGTATATATATATATATATATATATATATATATATATATATATATATATATATATATATATATATATATATATATAAACCCACCCATCTCTAATTAATAACAGAAACACACTCATACAGTATATATGGCCAAAGGTTTGCAATAATTATGTTTTACGAATTATTTAAAAAAAGAATGATTTCTAAAGGACCATGTGACACAGAAGACTGCAGTAATGATGCTGACAATTCAGCTTTGACATCACAGGAATAAATTACGTTTTAAAATATATTCAAATAATAATAATAAAAATAGTTATTTTAAATAGTAATAATATTTCACAATATTACTGTATTTTGAATCGAATAAATGCAGCCTTGGTGAGCATGAGTCGTTTAAAAAACATTAGATTTAAATGGAACCTGCTCAAAACCTGGTGAGACGATACATAATTTTGCTCAATGCTGTGTGTATAATTTAGAGCTGTAATTTGATAGGGTCTTTATTTGTTCCTCTGAATTCAATCAACAATCAATTTCCTTCTGCCTCCCATCCAATTTCTCAACTAATCTAGGCCAGCCTTCTTCGCTGCTAACAAATGCCAAAGATCACCGGTGTCATAATGCAATCTCAAACCTCATTATCCACTGAGAGAATGCACCTTAGGTCTGAAATGATCCGATGTGTCAGTCTGCTCTTTGAGTGGTGTAACTGTAGTGTCAGAGTGCCTGTAATTAGAATGCACATTATCTGTGAAGCTGCTAAAACTTGTGACTGGTAATAACACATAAAAAGCTGATGGTATCTTTATCAAACCTAACTGTTTTCAGAAGTCAGCATTTCACACAGTGCAGCTTGGCTGTTAAATTAAAAATCATAAGAAAATGATTGACATTCTCTCCACTTAAAGTTCATAAAGCCGACAATTCTTTGAATATTAAGATGCTGTCAGATGGTGATAGTAGGGAAAAAAATAACATTTTCATTGTCTCTGCATGGTTGCAAGAAAATAACTTTGAGGTGCAACCCTTGTAGCTTTTTGATGAATAGCTATTTGCCAAAGAATGCAAAACAGGAATGCAAAAACCTGAAGATAAGATATACACTAATAATAAAAAAAAAAACAACAACAAAAAATCTTGCTGGGTAGTATGCTGTACAAAGGAATTTTTTTTTTAAATGTCAGGAATCAGATACAATTATTAGACAAAACTATTATAGTTAAAGTAAATACAAAAATGAAGATCGTAAGTTTTGTTTTGCTAATCTTAAAAAAGGTTAAATTTATTTACTTACAAAGCTCTTGAATCCCTTCTTAAAGGAAAAAGCTAAATGTAAAATTCCTCTTTGAAATTTACTATTAATTTTCAAAAATTGTTCAGTGTGTATACTATATTATATTATATTATATTATATTATATTATATTATATTATATTATATTATATTATATTATATTATATTATATTATATTATATTATATTTTTATTAAATCATTCATTACAATTCAATTATTTAATAGTGAATGTATCTGAGTTTAAATTCAAGAGAGAATAATGTCTGTTTTTTTTATTTCCCCCAAAATGAGAATGACAGAACAAGACTGTTTTGGGACAGCTTTAGCTGGTGAGCTTCCAAGCATGAATTTTATGACCAAACAGGCATTAGCACCACTGCAGTACTGTCCCTACCCCCTGATGGGATGGAGAGAGAGAATTCAGGGCAGCATTGGACTTTGAAGGAAGCGAAGCAGAGAGAGAGAGAGAGAGAGAGAGAGAGAGAAAGAGAGAGACCATTTGAAAAGAAGCAAAAGCTATAATGCAGCAGTCTGCAGCCAGCTCCACTCATTTCTACAAAAACAAAATTTGGAGCAGTCTGTCAGTGACACTGGGCCTGGATTGGGTTTGCAATCACAATGCATACACTCGCTGACTGTTTCAGAACCATGGAGAGCTCCACTGATACCAGCATCTCAATCAGCATCCATTTCAGCACCACAGACAGGGTCTCTGCTACAACCACTGCAATCCAATCATGACACTTATAACACACTGCATTTAATAAGAGAGCTATTTGCTCAACTGTCTCAATTTGTAATGTGTGTGAAACATACAAAATGTTTCAGCACTCATAATGAGTTCAGGTTCCTCTGTACTGCAGGGGGCTAATAAGAACGCATGCGAGAATAGGTCAGGTACAAGCTAATTTAATTCCTATCTCACGGGCTGGAGTTGAGCTGTACCTGTAGGAACAAAGCTCTTTTAGAGACTGAGATCTTGTATCTAAGACCCCCTTTTCCAAGAGGTTAACAACATGAAATGCTGTTTGCTTTTGTTAAAACACTCCAATTATTACAATTATTCCCCGCAAAATTATATATATACATACACACACACATTTTTAATCATATTAAATACATATTTAAATTTTTCAGTGCATTAAAACTGTAAATGACACACTCACACACACACACACACACACACACACTGCTGTCTGTACTTCCTCAGACAGACACAGAAAACATTATCATTCTCCTCACAGCAACCTTGGAGCACGAGCCTTTGCCAAAGCTGCACACACATGCACCCCCCCCAACACGCACGCACCCCCCCACCACAAAATAATTTCCAATCGTATCATTCCTTTCAATGCTTCCTGCCACATACACACATGCACACAAATACAAAAGCACCACTGATTATGATAGTGCAAGAGTATTTGCACTCATACTCTGACATCTTGTATCTCCCACACACACTGACAAGCAGCTATCAGTAATTTGCGCATGACTGGTTACACACACACACACACACTCCTTGAACTTGAACTGGTACCATCACTAGTGAGCGGTAAAAGGCACATTTGCTTATCCTCCACACACACACACACGCACACCCAATAGCAGTTGCAGGATCAGTCCACTCACCCTGACTGTTGGGTCCCCCATCGCCCTCTTCGCAATCGGTGAGGTTGTTGTGCATTTTGGAAGTTTGAGCACAGATCCCCTGCTAATGCTAACACTGCTACTGTGTCCACCAGCCAACGCATGTACCAGCCTCACACAGATGGAGGAGAAGGAGATGGCTTGTGTTTCTCTGCCTCTCTCCTCTCAAGAAAGCGAGCAGTGCTGTGCTCCGGCAGATTGGAGTCCTCTCTGGATACTGACTCTCTCTCTCTCTCTCTCTCTGTAGGAGGAGGAGGAGGGGTTCGGGGACAGAGAGAGGCTGCAGGGATGTAAATGATGGAATGCTTAATAGTACTTTTTTTTTCTCTCAAACACTCACACAGCATGTTGTCTCTCTCTCTGCTACGCAACTATAGGCTGCCCATGCCTCACCATTATATTCACAATGCTAGGAATCTTGTTGGCTTATATGTAGCGTCTGTTGCAATGTCTATGTCATCACTGGGTCAAACTGTGCTCATATCAGAAAGGTTGCAATAAAAAAAAAAAAAAAACAAGCACATGCGGTTGTGATTTAAAACTGTAGTCTTCATTCTCAGGTTGATTGCCCTGAGAATTCACCAACCAAAGAAAACAGTAATCTGCATTTTTGCATGCATTTTATGTTGATTTTATTTTGAGAAAATGTGTAATGGTTTAATGGCTGGTTGGTAGATTGTTGCTAAGGTGCTCAGAGAGGATTTAACATGTTTATATTGGTGTTCTTTTAGTTGCAAAGGTGTTGATATGCAGTTGTTAATCTGTTCTGGATGCTGCTAATTCGCAAATCCAATGCAATTTCAATTTGAAAGTCTGAAAGTTTGAGATTTTTGCCCTTCCTTGCAAAAAGAGCAGCACAGCTTGTTGTATGATTTGTTTTAGATGGTTGTAAAGTGTTACCTATTTTCCAGAAAACTGTGTTTGATATCTCATTAGAGCATTAATATTTTAATTCTGCCATTTTATGAGACTCATGAATCAAACACCTCGACCTTCTGCCTTAATGTTTTTATATGTGATGAAATACTTATGAGGCAAAAGCCATGTAAGGAGTAGGCTTTTACACGCTCTATGTCACGCTACAGGTTGTGGAGTTGTTGTGAGATTAAGTGATGTGGAAATCTTGCTTTCTGCTGTCTTTTATATGCACTTTCCTTCTGACCTCAGAGGTAAACTCCACTCAGTCTTCTTTCCTGAGAGCTTTCTATAAATACAGAGAATAAATTAAGGTATGGAAGAATTTTTCTAAAGTGCAGGATAGTGAGAAAGAGCACACATCAGGAATTAGGGACACACAAATGGTTAGACACATAAATGATAGATCTGCTCAGAGAGAAACATTGATGGATAAAAGCCACTGTGTGAAGCTGGAGAGGTCAAAGAATGGATACAAACACGTGGCTTTGGAACAGCATAAAATGTTCTCATACATCTTATATGTGCATATACTGTACATCAGGGATAGGCAACTCCGGTCCTGGAGGGCCACCATCCTGCAGAGTTTAGCTTCAGCCCTCATAAAAACTCACCGGCCTGTATCTATCTAGTAATCCCGAAAAAACTGATTGCCTTGTTCAGGTGTGTTTAATTAGGGTTGGAGCTAAACTCTGCAGGATAGTGGCCCTCCAGGACCGGAGATGCCTATCCCTGCTGTACATGTAGAGTCCAAATGTCTAAAACAACACTGAACTCAAAATCTAATTTAAACCAGAGATAAAAGAGATAAAAACTACTTTAAACAAAGAAACGTTCTGAATTTATTAAGAATTGTTTTATATTTCTATATGGATGGCATGATCATCAGGTCAGCTTGTGCAGCTCAAGACATTATCTTTTTTATTTCAACTTTTATGCTTATAAATTGTAATTTTATTTAAAAAAAATTACTTAAGTCAAGACACTACAGGCAAAAGCACAGTTTTTTTTTTTCATGCATTTTAGGCTAATTGGAAAGACTATCCGAAAGAAAACATCAAAAATACACCTTTGTATGTTTATTTTATTGCACTTCATCTAGATTTCAATTCCAATTAGCATTTTTAAAACGAGTTCGAAAATAGCTTCAGTAGCACTATACAGTTTGAATTCTGTCTGTATTGTGAAGGGGGTTTACAGAAGGATTTGTCTGTATATCATTTGCCTGATTTTATATGAGATTTTATTCCTGAAATGTTTTTTTTCTAGCTGTTGACAGTATTTTCTGATTTATAATACAAAATCCTCTATTACCTTTGACTTTAATATGTAAAAAAAAAAAAAAAAAAAAAAAAAAAAAAAAGTTCATATTTAATTAGACACTGCCTCATTCACATATTTAAACAACAATTCAGAAAACCTGTAATAAAAAAATAAATAAACAACTGGGGAATTATGGTGATATTTATTAGTTTTTACGCTCTTCACTTGGAGTGTCTCAAATGTACTAAAAATACTAAATGTTCTATCAAATGTATTGCAAATTGAATCAGAGAAACAGAGACAATAACGAAAAACAAAAAAAAAACAGACCAATGAACCTTGTGCAGATAAGTGGTATCAAGGTCTAGGGTGAAGAAAGGAGATACGATTTTGAGAAGCATGAGAACATGCTGGCCTGGCTGTATTCATGCAGTGAATCTCCACTGAGACGACACTTTTACTCCTAAAAGCATTTAAGTGCGGCATCTTGCCTATTTTTAGCATCGGAAGCTCAAAGACACAGAAAATGTTTCTGAACTCTGAAGTTTTCTCTATGATTAAAGAATCTGTTCTCATATCTGTGCGTGTGTGTTTGTGTGTGTGTGTGTGTGTGTGAAGACATATTTCTATATATGGTCCTAATGACATGACTGAGAACACAAGACTTCTGTAACATCAGAAATTCATAGAGTTAAAGCACCTTTACAAACCTTTGACTTTACCACCATTTGCATTTTTGCCCAAATCCCCAAAACTTGTCAGAAAAGTATATTGCTGTTTGTATGCATGTTCATAGTCTGTCCAGAATGGGCTAAAATTAATAATAATAAAAAATATGTAAAATCTCTCTCTGAATAGGAAGTGTCTCAAATGTCAGTTGAAAACTACATGATAATTACACAGTCATGTCCAATTAGGCATCAGATATCATGAAACAAATGAATTCTCTAATTATACAACAATTTAGGGTTCATTCGTAAAATCTAGCATAAACTCTGCTAATTTGGTCCAAGTTTCAGAATGCTTATATGTTTGAGAATATGAATATTTTCTCACATTGATCAGTTGCACCCTTGTAATAAAAAGTACACTTAAAGCATAAACCTTCAAAAACAGTAGGCTATACTTATTACAGAGAAGAAAAAAAAAAGGTTTCAAAAAAAAGTAAACTGAATGTAACACTGAAGTGCATATTATATTAAAATGTATTATAGTTTACATTTATATAAAATGCAATTAGTTTAATATATGAGTGATTTTGTGACCCACTTAAATAGGTCTCAAATACTTATTTATATGTAATTTCTTAATTCTACTGTCTTTGAAATATGGTTAAAGAATATTGCAGAGGGTAATTTCTAATGTCATTTCTATTGAAACTTGTATGAGATGCATGCAAATGTATTTGAAATTAACTTGTTTAAAACATAAGGATTTAAAATGTACTTTAAAGCAAAACTTAACTGTGGTAAGAAACATTAATTAAAGTGTCTCTCATTTAATTCATATACTGAAGATTTCCATACAGGTAAGCTCACTTCATTTTTACAATGGCAGGAAACATTTTTTATGGATAAAGACAGAAGCAGAGCTGACAGAATCTTCAAGAATCACACGGCTTCTGTACTGTGAAATAGAAAGGCCTGGTCCAGATGTGGACCGACTCCCTCAAGTTTGCTGGAATCTCAAACTTCTGCCATGATTGGCATCCTCCCTGAATACCATTTTCATCTGGGCAAAGCGGCTTTAGTGCTTAACCCAGAGGGCACCCCCCCATCTTTACATATACACATATATACACAAAAAACGGCCCTAATCCACAGATTAAGGCCATAGAAAAATGTTGCAATTTGCTTTTTCATTTAAGCTAAAAATGAAACAAGAATGTAAGAGTCATCACATTCGATTAGACAGCACAAGACATGGATATGAGCACCTAATAAGCTCGTTTAAACATTAAGCAGTTTGGGATTCTCATTCTTATCAAGGCTTGCCGATGTTTAAATGGAATTGTAATGAGCTGTCTATTTAGTCCCAGGACAACCAAGGGCATTTCACTGGGATTACAGAGAGCACTAGGCTGACCAGCAGCTGTACTGGGGTGAAGATTAAAACCGTGGGCAGAAAATTACCTTTCTGATGGCGATCTTTCACAAAGTGCTCTTTGGTTATCATTAACTAATATTGCGTAAGGTGAAATGCCACAGGACATGATGGACCTCCAAGAACTGTTTGAATGTCATGATGTCAGGATTTGATTGGAAAGCCTTTCAGAGGTTTAGATGGACAGTTATTTTATTAAGTTTATATATATCCTTAATATGTATTTTAAGTATGGTTAATGACTCATAATCAGACTCGAGACATTTGACATGGTTATGATAGCAATAAAC
The DNA here is from genome assembly GCF_003368295.1 of Carassius auratus. Lineage (NCBI taxonomy): Eukaryota > Metazoa > Chordata > Actinopteri > Cypriniformes > Cyprinidae > Carassius > Carassius auratus. The sequence goes on along the minus strand of NC_039250.1, from coordinate 14,304,947 downwards.
AAAATAATTTATATCATATACACTACCATTCAAAAGTTTAGGGTCAGGATTTTTTACATTTTATTTTTGTATTATTATTTAATTTCATTAAAAAAATTGTTTTTATTAAAACAACAAAATTAATAGTTATATAATAGGATATAGGTCATTCATAATTATACAAAAGATTTCTATTTCAAATAAATGTTCTTTTAAACTTTGAAATCATCAAAGAATCCTGAAAAAAAAAAAAAAAAAAAATGTTTTTAGCATTTAAAATAATAAGAGACATTGCCTGAGCACCAATAAATAAATTAAAAAATACATACATGCTGCATTATTTATAGAAAAATATGGGAAAATATTAAAATAAACGAATATCTAAAAATCTAAGAGCTCATTAATGGTAGTTAAATTATGTAATTTGCTAAAATCCAAACTGTGAATGTAACAATAAAGTCTGTACAATATGTTTTTTTTTACAATATAGGTATGATAATTGCTGCAGAACATATTGATTTCACCTTTTGCTACATCCTCGGTCTGCAACCCTGTTATTGGCACTGCAGCGAGAACTGCTGAGATTTATGTGTAGCCAGGGAGAGAGAGAGCAGCAACCATTTAAAAGAAAAGACAGAAAGAGAAATTGAGCCTGTCCTGAATGCACCCCTGGAGGAAGTCAAGGGCATATTGAATCTTTCATTACACTCTTGCAGATATATTCTGACCTTAAATTATGTGTTATCTGTTGCAAAGAAAGAAAAAAATAACTGATACGTGTGCTGTTCAGTTATTTGTGCATGAGTGTTTGGGAGATCAGTTGGAAATATGATTTTCATTCACTGTTGTCTATATCAGCGTGGCAGCATGTATGCATGTGACTCAATTCAATATGATTCATTGATCATTGAACTCACCATTGCTCAGATGGTTTTCTTGTTTCCATCAAACGACAACAGCAAGGTCAAAGATTCAGTTTCCAACACATACCTTCAATTTAACATCTGGTAAATTAATAAGTTGTATCCATTCAGTTTAATATATCCATTAAACATCAGACTTTAAAAAAAAAAAACATTTAATGTTTTATGTAGTTGTATAGTTATATTCTATATTATATGTACTATAATTATTCAGTTTGGGTCCACAGAAATATTTGACCTCTGCAAATGACCTTTTACCATAATTTTAAAGTGAATAATGTTCTCAGAGTTTATTAATGCATACAAACCAGTAATATCTTATCAGTAAACAGTGGCATCTTAGAATCTGAGATAATTGTTAGCATTTTGATAATAGAGGCAATGATTGCAATGTATATGATGTATACTTAAAAATCTAAATTAACTGGTTTTATTCAGGGAAAAAATCTATATTTATAATCTCTGAACCAGCTAATATACATACATTCACACCAACCAAACTAATTATGAGTTAAATCAGGTAGAAATAGCTCTTATAAGTAACAACTGCGGGTTACCACTTTTTAAAGTATGCTGTGTGTCTCTTACATACGTAGATTTGTTATAACTCTAGATGGCTGATGGTAACAAAATAAAAAGGATCTTTGTGCATGTGTCCCCCCCCCCCCTTTGTTTTAGCAATCTGAGTCACACTTTGTTTGAAGTTTTTTTTTTTTTTTTGATCTGATCTGGATTTGTACCATTGTAGCAGTATGGAAGATTTCTCAAAGGTTTTTGGGTTTTCCCTAAGAGTTACATCATCCCTCCACAGAAGACCTTGGGATGTGTTAACTTCAGTGGAGTGTAGACAGTGCAGACTTGAGTGCAAAGCATGTATAAATCATGACCAGAGAAATGAATAGGGAACAGTGTTCACATAAATTCGACCAACAGGAAGACAATTATATAACACATATTAACTTAGAAAGTTACAGTAAGAAAAAAGCATTCATAAACTATCAAGACAATCTAAAGCATTACAAAGGATGCCACTGATTCATATGTGGGCCTTTAAAGAGGTTTTACAATGACTTTAAATAGAGACCTAGTGAGTTACAACATTGTTAATTGATGGTATCCGTTTCTCCTTGGAAGCCGTGGGACTGCATTATGTCAATATATTTATTACATGCATACTATTGGAATTTCCAGTGAAAAAAAAAGTCACACACAGAAGACGACGGTGACAGATGTTAATTCAAAGCCAGGACAGGTTATTGAAAGTATGGGAATATCTGGCAAATGAGAGATGAATGGCAGTCCAGGGAAAAGCCACAGGCCCACAGGCACTCTCCAGAGCCAGCAGATGTAGAAAGGGAGCTGGTTTTCCAAAATACTCCAAGAGGCAAGAGAGAGTCAGGTTTTGTCCACACATGTACTCACGCTAACATAGACAAAACCTGACAGTGTCTGTGTTTGTGGCTGGCTTTTAAAGTGAGTGCGTGATGAGGAGTCACAGGTGCTGCAAATTAAAAGTCAGATGATTGTGTTCTGGGATAATTGGTGGTGAGTGCAGGAGGACCTGGCAAATCCATCACAAAAACATTATCATGCTGAAACAATTATCCACCAATCAGATAATAATGACAAGCACATCATGCCAAAATATATCTTTTAGCGTTCCCCAATGAACCCCTTAAAATACATAACCGAATCAGCCTCCCAATGCTCTCAAACCACTATTATATGAATATTTTGCAAAACAAGTAAAATACAAGCCTATATACATAATAAACATCTTTAAATCAGTAGTTGTAATTGCATCTGTCACATTAAACTGGTTATTTGATTCACAATGCATCGTGGCATCACAGTCTTGTACCTTATTCATGATTTTCAAGTACTTTTTTGCTTCAAATTAAAGTTTCTAATGTTGTGGTTCACCTCATAGCTGGCTATTTTGGTTCATGGCTTGTAACACTTTAATTAGGATTTAAAATCTCTGGGGAAAAATGAATGGGGAAAATACTTTTAGAACCACGGCCACTGAAAAAGAGGACGGGTGCTGTTGCATTCTAGTGATAAATAACCTGTGGTTTTTAAATTAAGAAAGAAATAATATAAGAAAGAAAGATAAACAGAAAGAAAGAAATTTAAAAATAAATGGTCAAATGTCTTTGAGAATGAGATACAAAGTGTGTGTGGGTGTGTGTGTGTGTGCACGTGCATACATAAGAGACAGTTGAGTAATGAAGACTGGTGTTTATAAATAGATCAAGGAAGGAAGGAGTCCAGGCAAATAAATTATGCAGTAGAGAGCTAAGGCATATTCAGGATCACAATTTTGTCCACTTCCAACAAACAAACAGCCTAAATATGTATCTATTTTTCTTTTTTGTTTTTGTAGAAAACCAAGGGGGAAAAAGTCCTGAAGACAAAGGCCATTCCTTAAAACAGCAATAGAGATATTGAAAATAAAGGCAAGAAGGAATTATATAGAGTAGTACTAAATCATTTAAGCCAGCAACTACAAACCTGAACAAAATGGTAAAACACAACAAATTAATGTTGACAATATTTAAAATATAGAATCATTGCAGCAATCCAAATACTGTGCATTTCAGCAATATTTTTGTTAAATAAATACCGTCTGTGTGATTTAATCACATGCAAGCCAAAGCTCACTATTTACCTGCTCACACTACAGTATATGATCTGATTGTTGCGTTATGGATTCACTGCTCACACTATACAGATTTCAGTCCATACCACACACCGTGTCACCATGGTTTAATTTCCCTTCTCGCAGGCGCAGTTTAGAGAAATCAATTCGTAACTTTGCTTTAACAGTGCGACCAATTTTTTACAGAAATTCACCAGACCATTCGACTGTCTAAAATAGGGCTAAATATTCTTCTGAATGTACTGACAAGTATAGGATGGTATATTAAAACATACCACAGCTTTTTAAACATATAAAGACTTTAAGTACACTACAAGTGCATATTTAGCTCAATCAAGTGCACGTCTTTTTCCATTAGGGATGTTCTGCAGTGTGCAATGTAAATACAGTTGTAAACAAAAACAATGTGCTTCATGTTCTATTCTGGACTCACAAAAAAAATAAATTAAATAAATAAATAAATAAATAAATAAATAAATAAATAAATATATATATATATATATATATATATATATATATATATATATATATATATATATATATATATATATATATATATATATATATATATATAACTGAAGCAACCTGAATGTATTTTGTTTCACCAAAGAAGAATAGTTTTTGAATATGTATAGATAAAAAAGAATAGAATGGAACATGGAATATTGATACTTTTAAAAATACATTTGTCATCCTTCAGGTTCTAGCTAATTTTAAAATGAACTTATGAAAAAAAAAAAAAAAACACTCTTTCTCTTCCTCTTGTAATTTTCAGGGTCAGATGATGTAGAAACAGGGTAAGGACCTGTTTTTACAGTATACGAGCTGTGAGTGTACAGTAGAGCCAGTCTTCATCTCTGCTGCAGTCACATTGAGCATGAATATTGCATGTGAACGATGCATGCCTCATTTGTGAATTTTTATGTCACTACCACGAAGGATGGTAGTCTTTGCCGATCCTGTAATTCATATGAATTGCACACATGTTCACGTATATCATGCAACCTAATAATGACCCTGTAAATCCCACAGTAAATCCCACTGAATGTGTGTGTGTGTGTGTGGAAACAGTTATGGCAAAACGGTGATTGCTCACTCTCACCAGCCCAAACAGCTCCTAGCAAATGCTTATTTTTCAGTAACAACCTTTTAAATCAGCATTTACAGTATAAAACAAAAAGTCTCCACTGAAGTATAATGTATGCTGTGATTCAGCTGTGTTCAGACTCACATAATCATGTAGCTGAATGAACACCCACAATGACAAAGGGTGACAAGTCTCATAAATAAAGCAAGTAAAATCTATAGGATCGCCCTTTAATTAATGGTCATAAATATTCACTCTACAAGCTGCAAGACATGAGGCATAAGGACAGATTCCCTAAAGAGGTTCACACACTGACAGGGATTTGCAACTGAACAGACATCAACCTTTTCCACCAAGAACTGCCAAAATCTGTTAATAAACAATTCACTCCACCTTTTGAAATTAACGTATATAGGACCCCAAAGTGATTCTGCTGGCTAGAGTAAGTTGGTACTCTATTGACTCTATTTATTGGCTGATTAAGGCAAAATTGTTTTATGATGTACAGTATGAGGCCTACCCTTGGAGAAAAACATAATATTTAAATTTAAATTATAATAGTTAATTTATATTAAATCCTTATTTAATTGTCTTTGAATTATGGTATGTATGTACTGACTAAGATTTAGAGTAATTAAAATATACTTTCATTTTCACTTTCAAAATATATTGTCATTTTTAATAAAGCTTCTATTTTAACATTTTAGTTGCACATTTGTAATGATGAGGTTTCAATTTAGTATTTAAAATATATTAATAATTAATAACTGCTAATTAATAATACTTTTATGTGCTTCACTTCAAATAAGTGTTCACTAAAGCACAAAAATATATAACTATCATTTAAAATTTTAATATACAAGTTTTAATATGACATTATTACATAGGGCACTTTTTGAAAGTTAATTTAAAGGGTTAGTTCACCCAAAAATGAAAATTATGTCATTAATAACCCTTATGCTGTTCCAAACATGTAAGACCTCCTTTTATCTTCGGAACACAGTTTAAGATATTTTAGATTTAGTCCGAGAGCTCTCAGTCCCTCCATTGAAGCTGTGTGTACGGTATACTGTCCATGTCCAGAAAGGTAAGAAAAACATCATCAAAGTAGTCCATGTGACATCAGAGGGTCCGTTGGAATTTTTTTAAGCATCGAAAATACATTTTGGTCCAAAAATGGAAAAAACTATGACTTTATTCAGCATTGTCTTCTCTTCCGTGTCTGTTGTGAGAGAGAGTTCAAATCAAAGCAGTCTGGATATCCGGTTCGCGAACGAATCATTCAGTTCACCAAATCGAACTGAATTGTTTTAAACGGTTCGCTTCTCTAATACGCATTAATCCACAAATGACTTAAGTTGTTAACTTTTTTATTGTGGCTGACACTCCCTCTGAGTTCAAACAAACCAATATCCCAGAGTAATGCATGAACTCAAACAGTACACTGACTGAACTGCTGTGAAGAGAGGACTGAAGATGAACACAGAGCCGAGCCAGATAACGAACAATAGACTGACTCGTTCAGAAAATTACAATATTAATTAAGACCAATACAAGGAAAGGATTTTTAGAAATTTTGGCCAACAGAAAATTACGAACATAAAAAGTATGAGATGTACAGCACTCAATACTTAGTTGGGGCTCCTTTTGCCTGAATTACTGCAGCAATGCGGCGTGGCATGGAGTCGATCAGTCTGTGGCACTGGTCAGGTGTTATGAGAGCCCAGGTTGCTCTGATAGTGGCCTTCAGCTCTTCTGTATTCTTGGGTCTGGCATATCACATCTTCCTCTTCCCAATACCCCATAGATTTTCTATGGGGTTAAGGTCAGGCGAGTTTGCTGGCCAATTAAGAACAGGGATACCATGGTCCTTAAACCAGGTACTGGTAGCTTTGGCACTGTGTGCAGGTGCCAAGTCCTGTTTGAAAATGAAATCTGCATCTCCATAAAGTTGGTCAGCAGGAAGCATGAAGTGCTCTAAAACTTCCTGGTATACGGCTGCGTTGACCTTGGACCTCCGAAAACACAGTGAACCAACACCACTTTACACTGGACCTCAAGCAACATGGATTGTGTGCCTCTCCTCTTTTCCTCCAAACTCTGGGACCCTGATTTCCAAAGGAAATGCAAAATTTACTTTCATCAGAGAACATAAATTTGGACCACTCAGCAGCAGTCCAGTCCTTTTTGTCTTTAGCCCCGGCAAGATGCTTCTGACGCTGTCTGTTGTTCAAGAGTGGCTTGACACAAGGAATGCGACAGTTGAAACCCATGTCTTGCATAAGTCTGTGCGTAGTGGTTCTTGAAGCACTGACTCCAGTTGCAGTCCACTCTTTTACAATCTCCCCCACATTTTTTGATGGGTTTTGTTTCCCAATTCTCTCCAGGGTGTGGTTATACATAAAATGTACCTTTACCATTATTACATTCAACCAATATAATGGGACTAATCTATATATAAAGGAGGTATGCATAATAATAATGATTTTAATTCCTGCTGTGCCGATGTTTCCTAACATACTATGCAATTGGCGCAACTGTGGTTTGAATTAAACTTACAGTAGTGGGAAGACTGTTGATGCAGCAGACATCCAAAAGCCCTCTATCTCTGTCCAATTTCTCTCAGTCGGCGAGAAAGCATGAGCAGGCCCAGGCACATGTGTATAAAGGTGAACTGCATCCATCATCTGAAACTGTTGCAATGCATGAAAGACACATTAGTTACAGTGGCAGGCCTGTGACAGGCACTAATGTCTTCAAGATGATGTCATTCGCATTACTGACGAACACATGGCAGAGATGTTACTAGAAGGCATTCAACAACACAGCAGGCTTGACTTTGAAAAGGGTAAACGTGTTGGAATCCATTTCAAAAGGTAGCTCCCGCAGCCTCAGGGCCAACATAACTTCCCTCAAGCCATGCAGATACTGTACTCAATGGAGGACACTGCCAGAGGCCTTTTACATGAATTATTCATGAGCCACAAGCACTGTATCACGACTTCACACCTCTCCACATGCACAACTATACATACCTGCATGGCTACAACATTTGAAAATCGCCTGTCATTTCAGTTTCTAGTGCTTTGTATCCTTATGTTTTATTTGCTTTTTTTTAAAGCAGCTGATGATACTGAACTGCAGCACGTGCCGGTTAGAGCGGTTCTCGTTCTCGAGTCAAGAACCGGTTACATCGGCTTTCGGATCATCAGTAAACTGAACCGAAAACATATACAGGAATATTTTCAGAGTCCAAAATGTTCAAGTCCATGTCAAGTCCGAGTACAAATTCACCCGAGTGCGTGACAAGTCCGAGTTCATTCAAAATTGGACTCGAGTCCGAGTCCAAGTTCGAGTACCCCAACTCCACCATTCGGTCTCCTGCACATGAGGCCCTTGCAGTGGTGGTTGAAAACCAAGGGGTTCTCCCCGAGGGGAAACCCATTTCGCATGATCAGGGTTACACGCAGATGCCTTCGTTCCCTATCTATGTGGAAAAGAGCTTGGTTTCTGAAAACCGTCTCGACAGACGCCTCCCTCACGGGCTGGGGCCCGGTCATGGACGGGCACTTTACGAGAGGTCCATGGCAGGACCATCATTCCTCCTGTCATATAAACTGCCTGGAAATGTTGGCGGTGTTACGAGCTCTGAGGAGCTTCCTGCCGGATCTCAAGGGTCATCACATCCTTGTGAGGATGGACAATATGTCTGTGGTGGCCTACATAAACCATCAAGGGGGTCTGAGGTCTCGCCCTCTATGCAGACTGGCGCATCAGATCCTATTGGGGTCCCAAGGGAAATTGTTGTCTCTCAGAGCAACATACATCCCAGGGAATCAGAATCAGGGAGCAGACATCCTGTCGAGGCAGGGGCTGAGGCCCGGGGAGTGGAGACTCCACCCCGAGGTGGATTTATTCGCGTCTCGAGAGACAACTCACTGTCCACTGTGGTTCTCCCTCACACATCCAGCCCCACTGGGGTTGGATGCCATGGTACAGACGTGGCCGAAGCTCTGCTCCCGGGAGTTCTAGAGAGGGTTCGTCGCAACGGCATCAGTTTATTATTGGTAGCCCCATTGTGGCTGGCCCGAGTATGGTTCTCAGACATAGTATTACTCCTGGACGGCCCTCCGTGGGAGCTTCCCATCAGGAGGGACCTGCTGTCCCAGGAAGAGGGCTCAATTCTTCACCCTCTGCCCGAACTATGGAAACTGTGGGTCTGGCCCCTGAGGGGGCACAGTACCGAGAGGCAGGCCTGTCAGCAGGAGTAGTGGAGACCATACTCAGCTCTAGAGCTCCCTCCACGAGGAAATTGTACGGCCTAAAATGGAATGTTTTCACTGTTTGGTGCAGAGAGTGTGAGGTGGACCCAGTTAACTGCCCAGTGGCTTCAGTGCTGGAGTTCCTCCAAGACTGCTTCTCAGCTGGTCTTACCCCGTCCACTCTCAAGGTGTACGTGGCTGCCATTTCGGCTTTCTACGCTCCTCTGAGTGATGGGCCTCTGGGGAGACAGCCGTTGGTCGTACGTTTCCTCTGTGGGGCTTGGAGGATGAGACCTGCGGCTTGTACCAGGGTTCCCACTTGGGACCTGGCGGTGTTTCTCAGAGGGTTGTTTGATGCCCCCTTCGAACCGCTGGAGTCGGCTGAGGCCAAGAACCTTTCCCTTAAGGTGGCTTTCTTGTTGGCCAATACTTCTCTGAGGAGGGTAGGAGATCTCCTGGCGCTCTCTTTATCTGATGGGACATCAAAGCCATCCTACTTCCTAGGCCAGGCTATTTGCCCAAGGTGCCGTCTAATGTGGCACGGCCTACGGTTCTGCAGGCTTTTCATCCTTCACCTCATGTGACGGCGGATGAGGAGAGACTTCACTTGCTCTGCCCTGTCAGAGCTTTGAAGATATATATCCAGAGGTCCTCCTCATGGCGGAAGTCAGACCAGTTGTTAGTCTGTTTTGGGTCGCCCAAGAAGGGGCTTCCTGCTTCCAAACAGACCATTAGCAACTGGATTGTCCAAGCTATATCTATGGCCTACCAGGTGCGCAAATTGCCTTCACCTCTGGCCGTGAGGGCTCATTCTACTAGAGGCATGGCATCCTCTAGAGCCCTCCTCTTAGGGGCCCCCATCCAGGAGGTCTGCGATGCAGCAGGATGGGCCACCCCTTACACTTTCATTAGATTTTACAGCCTGGACATTCCATCGACACCTGGCACCCTTGTGCTCTCGTCCTAAGTGTGCCTGTGCGCAGCTTCACACTAGGACAGACAGGGCTCGTTGTGGCATAGTGGGTACTCGTTCCCCCAAAGTGTCGTTCGATGCAGTTCGATGTTCCCTCGAAGGGGAACGTCTCGGGTTACGACTGTAACCCTTGTTCCCCGAGAAGGGGAACGAGAACTGCGTCTCGTCGCCACACCTCCCCCTGCCTGGGAGCGCTTGCTTCATCACATAAGCTATCTCTGTTGTGTGCCGGCGTCCTTTTTATAGCTTCCGCGTATGCCGTCACACATTACGTCATGACGCAACACCAATCAAGATTGGCTCAGTTTCATTCATACTTCAGGGGCGCTACGCTGAGGGGCTTCCCCCAAAGTGTCGTTCGACGCAGTTCTCGTTCCCCTTCTCGGGGAACAAGGGTTATAGTCGTAACCTGAGACGTTTTCCAAGAAGAACTTCAAATTTTGATTCGTCTGCCACAGAACAGTTTTCCACTTTGCCACAGTTCATTTTAAATGAGCCTTGGCCCAGAGAAAACGCCTGCCTTTCTTGATCATGTTTAGATATGGCTTCTTTTTTGACCTATAGAGTTTTAGCCGGCAATTGCACAGTGGATTGTGTTCACCGACAATGTTTTCTGGAAGTATTCCTGAGCCCATGTTGTGATTTCCATTACAGTAGGATTCCTGTATGTGATGCAGTGCTGTCTAAGGGCCCGAAGATCACGGTCATCCAGCATGGTTTTCGGCCTTGACCCTTATGCACCGAGATTGTTCCAGTCTTTGGGCGATATTATGCACTATAGATGATGATAACTTCAAACTCTTTGCAATGTTTCTTTGAGAAACTCATTTCTGATATTGCTCTACTATTTTTCACTGCAGCATTGGGGGAGTTGGTGATCCTCTGCCCATCTTGACTTATGAGAGACACTGCCACTCTGAGAGGCTCTTTTTATATACAATCATGTTGCCAACTGACCTAATAAATTGCAAATTGGTCCTCCAGCTGTTCCTTATATGTACATTTAACTTTTCCAGCCTCTTATTGCTACCTGCCCAACTTTTTTGGAATGTATAGCTCTCATGAAATCCAAAATGAGCCAATATTTGGCATGACATTTCAAAATGTCTCACTTTCATTTGATATGTTATCTATATTCTATTGTGAATAAAATGTATAAGTTTATGAGATTTGTAAATTATCCCATTCCTTTTTTACTCACAAATTGTACAGTGTCCCAACTTTTTTGAAATCGGGTTTGTAATTTATCTTCAATTGAGACTTATTCCTGTGATGTAAAGCTGTATTTTCAGCATCATTACTCCAGTCTCCAGTCTCAAATGATCCTTCAGAAATCATTGTAATATTGCTTAGAGATTAATAATAAGAAACATATCTTATTATTATCAATATTGAAAACAGGTGTTCTGCTTAATATTTTATGGAAACTGTGACTTTTTTTTCAGGATTATATTGTTGCTTAATAAAAGTAGGCTGTTAATTTCTTTAAAAAAAAAAAAAAAAAAAAAAAAAAAATTTTTACTGACTCTAGAATTTTTAATTGTACGCCTACTGTACATGTTAAAGAGAGAAATAACACATTTAAAGTCAATTTTTGATCCATAATATTTTAAGGATAAATTATAAACAATGAATTACATTTAATTAAAATGATTACAATGAAAAAAGAGAATAAAAATATTCTAGTGCAATGGGTGATGTGGACACTGCTTTTTAACATCAGGCATTCAGTTTCATTTTATGCAGTAAATCTTACAGCATTTCACTGTGACTTCAACATGTGATTTCTGTCAGACACAATGAAGAAAATTAAATATGTAGAGATTTGAATTGATGAAATGATATGAATGAAAGTTCAAAGCATCTATGTGAAACATCAATGATCTTTATGACTGGATAAAAAAAATGCAACAGAATAACAGTGTTGTCTCACTGTCCCTGGTGCACATCTGGTGTGGATATCTGTACAGCCAAAATGAATTATCCGTGACTCAAGAGCACCAATCCAAACTGCAAAGGGGCCCAAAACCTGATCTCTTTGCTTTAGGCCATTTTATTTGACTCTCTCTCCCCCCATTTTTTTTCCCCCAAAATAATTTAAGCTGCTTTTGGAAATTGAAAAAAAAAAAAAAAAAAAAAAAAAAACGTAAATGGTGAAGTCCATTTTGTCCAGCAATCCTCTCAGCAGAACAGACATAATCTGATGGATGAGAGGGTGTGCATATCTTTTCACCTCACTCTGCCTCTTATATTCCTGTTGGAAACATGTTCGGGATGCTGCGTGCTAGTGCTCCTAAGTAGACTTCTTAACCAGCTTAGCCTGTAGGACACCTTTGTGAAAAAGAATAGTGCTTAAATGTAAATATTAAAAAACAGTTCTTGTAGGTAATGTAATATTAATTAAAGAGAGACGCTTTCATGAGTGTCATGAGTGTCATGAAGTGCGTTTATTTTGATGTTTTGACCAGAATTGAAAGGACAAGATATTTTAAGATGCATTATTATGATGTTTTAATCTAGTTACTGTAGATTTTATTCATACCTAGCTATTAGTTTCCGTGATCGAGATTTTCTTATTGTTATCAAATGGCAAAAATAATCTGTCCATGATTGAAGTGGAGCAGGAAAACAGTTAACAAAGGTCTAAATAAAACGAGGAGAAGCGTGGAGGAAAATAATACCTCGATCCAAGATATCCTTTCTGGAGGGGGTTACAACACAAAGCAGTTAAAAGCATTAATTACAATGGTTGAGCTTTGCGACAGTTCATTAATACAGTAGGACTATAGGTTCATTTTGCTCATTGTGGCAGTTTTAATTTTTTTTTATTCAATTGGAAACTAGTATCCGAGAACACATTAGCCTAATTTCGCGCTTTTCGGTCGTTTCGCAATAAGTAATGTTTTAGAAGAATGTTAAGTGTACGCATTTGAATGGAGCTAATAGGCTACTGTACCCTATCTTGTTAGCTCTAGCAACAATTGTGGGTAGCTGGAGGTAAATGGTGGATGTTAATTAAACCATAGTGCTTGATGTTACCATCGCTTTTATAGCCTACGGATCAGTAAAGAATATAACAATTCATATTTTGGTACAAACTGTTTGTAAGTCCGGTTACGCAGCAGCATCCAGGAGGAGAGAGTGTCCCAGAGGAACTATCACTGAAGGGAATTCCCTCGCGCACAAACCCATATTAGCTCGCGCATGGCGTCATTTAGCGCATCAGCTGACCGGCGGAGTGCTGCTGCACGAGCCGAGGAAAACTGCAGCGCATCCGCACGACGCACAGAATACCAATCAGCTCTAGGCACCCTTATCTCTCCTCCCTCCCCCTCTCTCTCTGTTGGTTAGCTATACTGAATAAAGTGACTTCAAATGAATTCTTGTAAACTAATGCAACGTGTGTGTGTGTATGAAAATTTACACACCCTCTGTTGGGATGTTTATTGTAGCAGCACGGACTGTAGAGTGAGTGACACCAGTCATGTTATGTTGTCTTGCAGCTGATAGTGCTGACCGGTTTGTTGTGTTTAATAAAGTTAAGTGTACGCAACTATATTGGCGTTAACCGTCCATTCTATTTATATAATAGAATAGAATGAAACATGGTGGCAGCGGTGCTGTGAGAAAAGTAAAAGCACAGAGATTAGACACAACGAAAGTCACAGGCTGAGTATGGAAGAACGAGCGGGGAGTTCACGAGCAGCGCGGATGGAGAACGCGTTGGGACTTAGACCGCCACAGGCACTTTGCCTGGACTCATCTAATCTAGCAAAATCATGGAGATTGTGGAAAGAAGAGTTCACGCTGTATATGGATCTTACTCTCGCGGACGCTGACGAAGCCGTGAAACTGAAAGTTTTCAGTTATATCATCGGGGACACTGGAAGAGAGTTGTGTGAGACCCTGATACCCACCTCGTCACCAGATCGCACAGTAAGCAGATTAATAAATGCACTAGATGACCACTGCAATCCAAAAGTGAACGAGACAGTTGAAAGGTACCGTTTTTTTGTCAGAAATCAGGGCTCTGATGAGAATATCGACAAATATGTAACAGACTTAAGAATGCTCGCTAGCACGTGCAATTTCGGTCAGATCAAAGACTCTCTGATCCGCGATAGGATTGTGTGCGGCATTTCCAGCTCTGTTTTGAGAGAGAGACTGTTAAGGGAGCAAGATTTGACTTTGGAAAAATGTGTGCAAATCTGCAGGGCAACCCAGCTGTCGCGGGAAAACAACAGAACGATTGAAGGACGAGTGACAGAGGAAGTACATGCTGTAAAACATGCTGTGAGAAAAGAGAAACACACGAGCACCGTGAACTGCAAATTTTGCGGGAAAACGCATGAAAGAAACAAACTGAAATGTCCTGCATATGGAAAAAAGTGCAAAAAGTGTGAAAAAGATAATCATTTTGCCACAATGTGCAGAACAAAAATGCAGAAAGAAAAAACAGTGCATACAATTACTGAGTCAGATGAGGACAGTTATGAAGACATCTTGTGCGTGACAGCAGAGACAGTAAACACTGTGACGAAGGAGAAACAGAGACCGCCCTCAAAACTCTTTGCTGCCATGCTCCTGGGACAAGAACAGATAAAGTTTCAGTTAGATTGTGGAGCTAGCTGTAACATTATACCTGTCAACCTGTTAAATCCAGCCACACCAATAGAAAAAACTGAGCAAGTGCTGGTGATGTACAATAAAAGCACATTACAACCAATAGGGAAATGCAAAGTTAAACTGAGAAATCCCAGAAACAAGAAATTGTACCGATTAGAATTTATGGTTGTAGATGAGGGGTCTGCAGTGCCACTACTGGGCAGCAGAGCAGTACAAGCCATGAATCTGGTAAAAGTGCAATATGAAAACATCATGGCTGTGGATAGCATTGTCACTAAAGAGACTGGGAAACAGGAAATGTGGAACATGCATGATATCAGAAATGAATATGCTGATGTGTTCCAGGGAGATGGATGTCTGGAGGGTGTGTATAAGATAGAAGCAGATCCTACAGTAACACCTGTGAAACTACCAAAGAGGAGGGTCCCTGTGGCAATGATGGCGCCACTTAAAGCAGAGCTGAGTGATCTTCAACAAAGAGGTATCATCACACCAGTTGACTGTAGCACAGAGTGGATCAGCAGTCTTGTTATTGTTAAAAAGCCATCTGGAAAACTTAGAATATGCATAGATCCAAGACCACTTAACAGAGCTCTGAAAAGATGCCACTTTCCACTGCCGACAATAGACGAAATACTGCCAGATTTGTCAAGGGCAAAAGTCTTCACAGTATGTGATGTCAAAAATGGATTTTGGCATGTGACCCTGAATGATGAATCAAGCTACATGACAACATTTGCAACACCTTACGGCAGATACAGATGGCTGAGGATGCCAATGGGAATCAGCCCAGCACCAGAGGTGTTTCAAAGAAAACTCAACCAAGCTCTGGAAGGATTGCGAGGTATTTATGTCATAGCTGATGACATTCTCATCACAGGAGAGGGTGAGACATTAGAACAAGCAAACCAAGACCATGACAACAAACTGAGACGACTGTTGAACAGATGCAGAGAAAAGAATATTAAACTGAATGCAGAGAAGTTTCAACTGCGAAAGAGTGAGGTTCCATACATTGGACATTTGCTTACTGCAGACGGGCTCAGAGTGGATCCTGAAAAGGCACGAGCGGTCAGAGACATGCCACGTCCAGTAGATGTCAAGGGTGTCCAGAGGCTCCTGGGCATGGTAAACTATCTCTCAAAATTCTGTGATCACCTGTCAGATGGCTGTGAGATACTGAGGCAGCTAACACATAAGGACAGTATTTGGGAATGGTCAGATGCTCATGAGGAAGCATTTGCACGGCTCAAAGATGTTATCACCAAAGCTCCAATTCTCAAATATTACAACCCAGATGAGCCACTGACACTTCAGTGCGATGCGTCAGAGACTGGGTTAGGGGCTGCTCTACTTCAAGAGGGGGCACCAGTTGCTTATGGAAGCCGGGCATTGACTCAGACAGAGAGAGGGTATGCCCAGATAGAAAAAGAATGTCTGGCCATCGTTTTTGGTATGGAAAAATTCCATCAGTATACGTATGGGCGCAAAGTAACTGTACACTCAGACCATAAGCCACTGGAAAACATAGTAAGAAAACCCTTGTTGAACACCCCAAAACGCCTGCAAAGGATGTTACTGCGACTACAGCGTTATGACATTGAAGTTAAGTACATCCCAGGGAAGGACATGTTGCTAGCTGACACACTGAGCCGCTCATACTTACCTGAACATGCATCAGAGAGTTCAGTAGAAGTGGAGATTGAAAGTATAAACATGGTCCAGCATGTCAACATAGCAGAAGAAAGACTCCAGGCCGTCAGAGAGGAAACAAGTAAGGACAGAAAGCTACAGACTCTGATCAGATACATCCAAGAAGGTTGGCCATTGAACAAAAAGGACTTGCCCAGTGACATTACACATTACTACTCTTTTCAAGAGGAACTCAGTTCACAGAGTGGAATTGTCTTTAGAGGGGAGAGAGTAGTAATCCCCGATGCACTCAGAAGTGATATTGTCAAGCGCATTCACTCCTCACATCTGGGCATTGAGGGATGCCTAAGAAGGGCAAGGGAATGTGTTTATTGGCTCGGGATGAATGATCAGATAAAGACATTCATAGAAAAATGTGACATCTGCAGATCTATGGATGTAAAACAGCAGAAGGAGACTCTGTGGTCTCACGAACTACCAAGTAACCCATGGTCTAAGGTAGGAACAGATATATTCACTTTAGACAATAGAAACTACCTGATCACTGTTGATTACCTCTCTAACTTTTGGGAACTGGACTACTTACCTGACACAAGATCCACCACTATTATCCGTAAGCTGAAATCCCACTTCGCAAGACACGGTATCCCAGACATGGTTATCTCGGATAACGGCCCACAATACGTGTCAGAAGATTTTAAAAGGTTCAGTAGACAGTGGGAGTTTAAACACAAGACATCTTCCCCGGCCTACCCACAAAGCAATGGGATGGCAGAATCAGCTGTAAAGACTGCAAAACGGCTGTTGAAAAAGCAAAAGCTGATGGAAAGGATCCATACATCGCCATGCTTGATCACAGAAACACACCATCGCAAGGGATCAAAGCAAGCCCAGCACAGCGATTGTTCAGTAGGAGAACCAGAACTCTAATGCCTATGCATGACAATCTGCTACAACCAAAGATAATACACACCCGACAAGGACTGATTGAAAACAGGAACCGTCAGGCTGCATGTTATAACAGACATGCAAAAGATCTTGATCCGCTTAAACAAGGAGACAGAGTCCGTGTGCAACCTGAGGAGCATAACAAAACATGGAGAAAAGCGACAGTAATGAAATCTGTGGACTGCAGGTCTTATGACGTCCAGCTCGACTCAGGAAACATTTTGAGGAGAAATCGCCGACACCTCAGAAAGGACAAAGCCACAGAAGTAGAAAAAACAAAGACTTGTCAACCCGCAGAGGTGAACAGGGACTGTGTGACAGGCTCAAAACTTAGCACAGACAGTCCAGGGGTGACTATTACAAAGTCTGGAAGAAAAGTGATTAGACCTTACTACCTTAAAGATTATGTACAGTAATCTACTAACGCTTATCTCTATATCCAGGGGATTTAGTATGTGTTTGCTTACAGTTACAGTTTGTATTAATATGTGAGAGAGAAGAGGAAAAAAAAAAAAACTGAGAAAAGAGGATAAAGATAGCACTTTATTTTGGTATAAGACTTTTATTAATGTAAGGGAATATGTAGAAAAAAAAAAAAATACATTGCAATTTCAGTAGGATAATGCAAAGACAATGTTAAGACATTAGAAATTTTATGTTGTGTAATTTTCATAATACAAAAGTTATAAGAATGTATATATGTTCTAAATTGCATTCCTTGAAGTTGTTCAAAACAGATTGTCTTTCAAGTTGTAAGATAACTAGAAAAAAAAAAAAAAGAGAAAGGATGTTGGGATGTTTATTGTAGCAGCACGGACTGTAGAGTGAGTGACACCAGTCATGTTATGTTGTCTTGCAGCTGATAGTGCTGACCGGTTTGTTGTGTTTAATAAAGTTAAGTGTACGCAACTATATTGGCGTTAACCGTCCATTCTATTTATATAATAGAATAGAATGAAACACCCTCAAGGCCATCCAAATGAGTTTGTATCATCATCAACACATTTGGAGAAATGTAGCATTGCATCACTTGCTCAGCAATCGATCCTCTGCAGTGAATGGGTGCCGTCAGAATGAGAGCCCAAACAGCTATATACAAAATAAATAAATAAATAAAATTAAAAAATTAAAATAAACAATAACCTTCACAACTCCCATTATTTAACACACTGTGAAGTGAAAAGTTTTATATGGAATTATATGGAAAGAGGAGTGCACTGCTGCTCAATGAACTTTTTTCTTGGTCTGTCTGCTTGTTATGTCTCCTGTAATGCTTTTACAGAATACATGATAGCCTTGAACTCAGGTACCGAATGAGATCAACTAACAGCCTTGAAGTTGATATCTGATCCCTTTACTTGTTCATATGATTTATAGGCTGTACTGAGACTTGTACAAATCCTGCATGGCCATGGTGTCTTTTCTATATCCTCTTTGTGTGCTGATTGCTTTGATCAGCATAGCCATAATCATATAATACTTTCAAAGGATGCCACCTGCTGGTTAATATTCTGATATGATCCTGTGTGGTTCACAGTTAGGAAAATCTAAAGTCATTAATTGATCAAAATCTTGTGGATTCAATTAAATCAAATCATGTGAGAGACTATAATATCTATACGCAAATAGTCTTTGTTAATGTATTCAACTGAATATATCAGTGATAGTGTGTAGTTTTCAGATTAGGCTAAGAGAGAAAAAAATAACCCACCTTGAATGGATTTCACCTGCATGCTGGCTAGAGTTTGTCCATGTATCAGTTTATATCCCAGAGGCAATACAAAGCCTTGATCTCTTTCCATGGTCAGGGATATCTGATGACACGGATTACAAGCAAAAC
Source organism: Carassius auratus (assembly GCF_003368295.1). Taxonomy (NCBI): domain Eukaryota; kingdom Metazoa; phylum Chordata; class Actinopteri; order Cypriniformes; family Cyprinidae; genus Carassius; species Carassius auratus. The sequence continues at coordinate 14,285,994 of NC_039250.1, read as the reverse complement.
CATTCCAAGAGTCAATGTTTTGGGCTAAGCTTCTTAGGGAGTCACCGAAGACTTGTGCCAGAAATGATCTTTGCTGACAGATTAGTGCCTGTGGCAAAACTGGACTTGGTAAACAGATTTACACATGTGGTTCCTGCAGGAAGGATGTCCTTTTCTTGAACTCATAATAGCAATACATTTAGAAGAAGAAAAAAAGTGTTGTTATGGTGAAGATTTTTAGTTTTATTTATGATTTTCTTGCTTGTATTGTAAGCTGATTAGTCTTGCAGTGGCAAATCATGCCTAACATATGTACTCTCAGACATATTAGGGAACTTGCAGGTGTTTTGGTGGAAAAGTGGAGTAACATCTCAAAGCAAGAACTGGCAAATGTGCTGCAGTCTATGAGGATGAGATGAACTGTAGAACTACAGCAACTGCTGGACTCACAAGATACTCACTACAACTTTTGATATTGACCCCCCCCCCCCGCCCCCAACACCACCCCACTTATTCAGAGACATTATTTAATTTCTGTTCTTCAATGTCTGTGAAACCTGTACAGTTTGTCTCATTAGTTGAATTTTCAGTACAAATATTTACATATTAAGAAATTTGCTGCAAATAAAAGCAGCTGAATTTGATTCAAAGTTATTAATAAAAGTCAGCGGAAATGTATAGCAAATATTGAAAAAATAAAAATTGCTTTTATACACAAGCAAACATTCCTACTATCCCCCAAATATTTTATTATTATTATTATTATTATAGAAGATTCTCTTTTACTGTATATCAGACCTGTTAGATGTAGTTGTTTTCTAAAATGAGGAAGAACACAGAGAGCATCATCAACCAAAACACAAGAACATGATAATGTCATTTGATGCCATTCATATGTCGCAGAACATAAATCTGAAATCCACTGAATCTTCGTTTGGTTTTGCTCTGGAGAGCTGTATGGAACACAGTGCAGCAGCAAATGTCTCCCTCTTCTGGCGTGAACTTCAGAGTGGAGAAAATGTTGAATGCGCTGTCTCTCTTTGGGTGATACTTAGATTTATAATCTCATCACATTCTTGTTGTTCTTAGATTATCTGGACAAGCAAAGGGAAGAGTTCAGTCACATGACAGATAAGAGTGTTCTCAACATCCAGCAGCATGGAAGCCTCAGGTCTTGCAAAAACAGAAAACAAATAGAGCAAAATTTAAATCTTAATAAATCTCCCCTTGTGATTTTTTTTTTTTTTTTACTGTATTGAATGGATGGATTTCAAAAATTAAAATAATATAACAATACAAAATAAAAATAAAATATAAAAAGTGCATTCTATAATAATATCAAAATAAGTACATTTTAAATCATCATATTTATAGGAAAAGTATACACCAGAAAAGTAGTTGATTATAATCTTTATTCCCATGCAATTCAATGTTATCTTTAAAATTTAGATATTTTAAATATTTAGTCTCTGAAAACATCACATTCAGTTCATGCTTTAGATAGACTATTTTTTTAATACACTTATTATATTTCCGTAATAAGTGTATTTATTTTCCTCAAGGGGTATATTCTTCACATTATAATGGTAATTTTAGTCTATTCTGTGTGTTTTACCTGTTCACTCTGTTGGGTGGTTATAACGGCTATGCCGCTAAGTTTGCTGTGCAATGTTCTGTTAAGCTAACAACAAGATCTTGAAATCCAGAAAGCTAAGAGAATCTCCGAAATTAGACTCTGTCGATACTGCTACTGTAAATATGTCCTCTCCATTAACTGCATACTAGGCTATATACTCTTTCTCGGTATCAGAGCATCCTTGCATGTCCTTCCACAAAACCGAGAAGAAATGACATCAGTATTAGACTGCATTGTAGTTCACTCTAAATCTATCTCTATACATATCTGTGAAATATAGAATGCATACCTGGAAAAAGAGTGAAATACATTGAAATACATGCAATTATAAAAATTATTTACACAGA